>NW_028263228.1:0-300000 GCF_982192425.1 Myodes glareolus
AGAAAATCACTTTCCTTTGAAAGTGCCTTAAACTACTTTCAAGCATTCACAAAAAACTCACATGCGTTTCTCTGAAAGAGAAGCAGTCTGTTCCAACACTTCAATTCACAGTGGGAAGTGAATGGAGTGTTGCTTCAGTTTCTAAATGCTGTCCTTTCAGAGAAAATCACTTTCCTTTGAAAGTGCCTTAAGCTACTTACAAGCATTCAACAGAAACTCACATGCACTTCTCTGAAAGAGAAGCAGTCTGTTCTAACACTTCAATTCACTGTACAAAGTGAATGGAGTGTTGCTTCACTCTCTAAATGCTGTCCTTTCAGAGAAAATCACTTTCCTTTGAAAGTGCCTTAAGCAACTTGCAAGCATTCACAAGAAACACTAATGCGTTTCTATGAAAGAGAAGCACTCTGTTCCAACACTTCAATTCACTGCACGAAGGGAATGGAGTGTTGTTTCACTTTCTAAATGCTGTCCTTTCAGAGAAAATCACTTTCCTTTGAAAGTGCCTTAAGCTACTTACAAGCATTAAGAAGAAACTCACATGCGTTTTTCTGAAAGAGAAGCAGTCTGTTCCAACACTTCAATTCACTGTGCGAAGTGAATGGAGTGTTGCATCACTTTCTAAATTCTGTCCTTTTAGAGAAAATCACTTTCCTTTGAAAGTGCCTTAAACTACTTTCAAGCATTCACAAAAAACTCACATGCGTTTCTCTTAAATAGAAGCAGTCTGTTCCAACACTTCAATTCACTGTGCGAAGTGAATGGAGTGTTGCTTCACTTTCTAAATGCTGTCCTTTCAGAGAAAATCACTTTCCTTTGAAAGTGCCTTAAGCAACTTGCAAGCATTCACAAGAAACACTAATGCGTTTCTATGAAAGAGAAGCACTCTGTTCCAACACTTCAATTCACTGCACGAAGGAAATGGAGTGTTGTTTCACTTTCTAAATGCTGTCCTTTCAGAGAAAATCACTTTCCTTTGAAAGTGCCTTAAGCTACTTACAAGCATTAGGAAGAAACTCACATGCGTTTCTCTGAAAGAGAATAAGTCTTTTCCAACACTTCAATTCACTGTGCGAAGTGAATGGAGTGTTGCATCACTTTCTAAATTCTGTCCTTTTAGAGGAAATCACTTTCCTTTGAAAGTGCCTTAAACTACTTTCAAGCATTCACAAAAAACTCACATGCGTTTCTCTTAAATAGAAGCAGTCTGTTCCAACACTTCAATTCACTGTGCGAAGTGAATGGAGTGTTGCTTCACTTTCTAAATGCTGTCCTTTCAGAGAAAATCACTTTCCTTTGAAAGTGCCTTAAGCAACTTGCAAGCATTCACAAGAAACACTAATGCGTTTATATGAAAGAGAAGCACTCTGTTCCAACACTTTAATTCACTGCACGAAGGGAATGGAGTGTTGCTTCACTTTGTAAATGCTGTCCTTTAAGAGAAAATCACTTTCCTTTGAAAGTGCCTTAAGCTACTTACAAGCATTCACCAGAAACTCACATGTGTTTCTCTGAAAGAGAAGCAGTCGGTTCCAACACTTCAATTCACTGTCCGAAGTGAATGGAGTGTTGCTTCACTTTCTAAATGCTGTCCTTTCAGAGAAAATCACTTTCCTTTGAAAGTGCCTTAAGCAACTTGCAAGAATTCATAAGAAACTCACATGAGTTTTTCTGAAAGAGAAGCAGTCTGTTCCAACACTTCAATTCACTGTGTGAAGTGAATGGAGTGTTGCTACACTTTCTAAATGCTGTCCTTTCAGAGAAAATCACTTTCCTTTGAAAGTGCCTTAAGCTACTTACAAGCATTCAACAGAAACTCACATGCACTTCTCTGAAAGAGAAGCAGTCTGTTCTAACACTTCAATTCACTGCACGAAGGGAATGGAGTGTTGCTTCACTTTCTAAATGCTGTCCTTTCAGAGAAAATCACTTTCCTTTGAAAGTGCCTTAAGCAACTTGCAAGCATTCACAAGAAACACTAATGCGTTTCTATGAAAGAGAAGCACTCTGTTCCAACACTTCAATTCACTGTGCGAAGTGAATGGAGTGTTGCATCACTTTCTAAATTCTGTCCTTTTAGAGAAAATCAGTTTCCTTTGAAAGTGCCTTAAACTACTTTCAAGCATTCACAAAAAACTCACATGCGTTTCTCTTAAATAGAAGCAGTCTGTTCCAACACTTCAATTCACTGTGCGAAGTGAATGGAGTGTTGCTTCACTTTCTAAATGCTGTCCTTTCAGAGAAAATCACTTTCCTTTGAAAGTGCCTTAAGCAACTTGCAAGCATTCACAAGAAACACTAATGCGTTTCTATGAAAGAGAAGCACTCTGTTCCAACACTTCAATTCACTGCACGAAGGGAATGGAGTGTTGTTTCACTTTCTAAATGCTGTCCTTTCAGAGAAAATCAATTTCCTTTGAAAGTGCCTTAAGCTACTTACAAGCATTAGGAAGAAACTCACATGCGTTTCTCTGAAAGAGAATCAGTCTTTTCCAACACTTCAATTCACTGTGCGAAGTGAATGGAGTGTTGCATCACTTTCTAAATTCTGTCCTTTTAGAGAAAATCACTTTCCTTTGAAAGTGCCTTAAACTACTTTCAAGCATTCACAAAAAACTCACATGCGTTTCTCTTAAATAGAAGCAGTCTGTTCCAACACTTCAATTCACTGTGCGAAGTGAATGGAGTGTTGCTTCACTTTCTAAATGCTGTCCTTTCAGAGAAAATCACGTTCCTTTGAAAGTGCCTTAAGCAACTTGCAAGCATTCATAAGAAACACTAATGCGTTTATATGAAAGAGAAGCACTCTGTTCCAACACTTTAATTCACTGCACGAAGGGAATGGAGTGTTGCTTCACTTTGTAAATGCTGTCCTTTAAGAGAAAATCACTTTCCTTTGAAAGTGCCTTAAGCTACTTACAAGCATTCACCAGAAACTCACATGCGTTTCTCTGAAAGAGAAGCAGTCGGTTCCAACACTTCAATTCACTGTCCGAAGTGAATGGAGTGTTGCTTCACTTTCTAAATGCTGTCCTTTCAGAGAAAATCACTTTCCTTTGAAAGTGCCTTAAGCAACTTGCAAGAATTCATAAGAAACTCACATGAGTTTTTCTGAAAGAGAAGCAGTCTGTTCAACACTTCAATTCACTGTGTGAAGTGAATGGAGTGTTGCTACACTTTCTAAATGCTGTCCTTTCAGAGAAAATCACTTTCCTTTGAATGTGCCTTAAGCTACATACAAGCATTCACCAGAAACTCACATGCGTTTCTCTGAAAGAGAAGCAGTCTGTTCCAACTCTTCAATTCAATGTGCGAAGTGAATGGAGTGTTGCTTCACTTTCTAAATGCTGTCCTTTCAGAGAAAATCACTTTCCTTTGAAAGTGCCTTAAGCTACTAACAAGCATTCAACAGAAACTCACATGCATTTCTTTGAAAGAGAAGCAGTCGGTTCCAACACTTCAATTCACTGTGCGAAGTGAATGGAGTGTTGCTTCACTTTCTAAATGCTGTCCTTTCAGAGAAAATCACTTTCCTTTGAAAGTGCCTTAAGCAACTTGCAAGCATTCACAAGAAACACTAATGCGTTTATATGAAAGAGAAGCACTCTGTTCCAACACTTTAATTCACTGCACGAAGGGAATGGAGTGTGGCTTCACTTTCTAAATGCTGTCCTTTAAGAGAAAATCACTTTCCTTTGAAAGTGCCTTAAGCTACATACAAGCATTCACCAGAAACTCACATGCGTTTCTCTGAAAGAGAAGCAGTCTGTTTCAATACTTCAATTCACTCTGCGAAGTGAATGGAGTGTTGCTTCACTTTCTAAATGCTGTCCTTTCAGAGAAAATCACTTTCTTTTGAAAGTGCCTTAAGCTACTTACAAGCATTCAACAGAAACTCACATGCATTTCTCTGAAAGAGAAGCAGTCTGTTCCAACACTTCAATTCACTCTGCGAAGTGAATGGAGTGTTGCTTCACTTTCTAAATGCTGTCCTTTCAGAGAAAATCACTTTCCTTTGAAAGTGCCTTAAACTACTTGCAAGCATTAGGAAGAAACTCACATGCGTTTCTCTGAAAGAGAAGCAGACTGTTCCAACACTTCAATTCACTGTGCGAATTGAATGGAGTGTTGCTTCACTTTCTAAATGCTGTCCTTTCAGAGAAAATCACTTTCCTTTGAAAGTGCCTTAAGCTACTTACAAGCATTAGGAAGAAACTCACATGCGTTACTCTGAAAGAGAAGCAGTCTGTTCCAACACTTCAATTCACTGTGCGAAGTGAATGGAGTGTTGCATCACTTTCTAAATTCTGTCCTTTCATAAAAAATCACTTTCCTTTGAAAGTGCCTTAAACTACTTTCAAGCATTCACAAAAAACTCACATGCGTTTCTCTGAAAGAGAAGCAGTCTGTTCCAACACTTCAATTCACTGTGCGAAGTGAATGGAGTGTTGCTTCACTTTCTAAATGCTGTCCTTTCAGAGAAAATCACTTTCCTTTGAAAGTGCCTTAAGCTACTTGCAAGCATTAGGAAGAAACTCACATGCGTTTCTCTGAAAGAGAAGCAGACTGTTCCAACACTTCAATTCACTGTGTGAAGTGAATGGAGTGTTGCCTCACTTTCTAAATGCTGTCCTTTCAGAGAAAATCACTTTCCTTTGAAAGTGCCTTAAGCTACTTACAAGCATTCACCAGAAACTCACATGCGTTTCTCTGAAAGAGAAGCAGTCTGTTCCAACTCTTCAATTCAATGTGCGAAGTGAATGGAGTGTTGCTTCACTTTCTAAATGCTGTCCTTTCAGAGAAAATCACTTTCCTTTGAAAGTGCCTTAAGCTACTAACAAGCATTCAACAGAAACTCACATGCATTTCTTTGAAAGAGAAGCAGTCGGTTCCAACACTTCAATTCACTGTGCGAAGTGAATGGAGTGTTGCTTCACTTTCTAAATGCTGTCCTTTCAGAGAAAATCACTTTCCTTTGAAAGTGCCTTAAGCAACTTGCAAGCATTCACAAGAAACACTAATGCGTTTATATGAAAGAGAAGCACTCTGTTCCAACACTTTAATTCACTGCACGAAGGGAATGGAGTGTGGCTTCACTTTCTAAATGCTGTCCTTTAAGAGAAAATCACTTTCCTTTGAAAGTGCCTTAAGCTACGTATAAGCATTCACCAGAAACTCACATCGTTTCTCTGAAAGAGAAGCAGTCGGTTCCAACACTTCAATTCACTGTGCGAAGTGAATGGAGTGTTGCTTCACTTTCTAAATGCTGTCCTTTCAGAGAAAATCACTTTCCTTTGAAAGTGCCTTAAGCAACTTGCAAGAATTCACAAGAAACTCACATGCGTATCTCTGAAAGAAAAGCAGTCTGTTCCAACACTTCAATTCACTGTGTGAAGTGAATGGAGTGTTGCTTCACTTTCTAAATGCTGTCCTTTCAGAGAAAATCACTTTCCTTTGAATGTGCCTTAAGCTACTTACAAGCATTCAACAGAAACTCACATGCGTTTCTCTGAAAGAGAAGCAGTCTGTTTCAATACTTCAATTCACTCTGCGAAGTGAATGGAGTGTTGCTTCACTTTCTAAATGCTGTCCTTTCAGAGAAAATCACTTTCTTTTGAAAGTGCCTTAAGCTACTTACAAGCATTCAACAGAAACTCACATGCATTTTTCTGAAAGAGAAGCAGTCTGTTCCAACACTTCAATTCACTGTGCGAAGTGAATGGAGTGTTGCTTCACTTTCTAAATGCTGTCCTTTCAGAGAAAATCACTTTCCTTTGAAAGTGCCTTAAGCTACTTGCAAGCATTAGGAAGAAACTCACATGCGTTTCTCTGAAAGAGAAGCAGTCTGTTCCAACACTTCAATTCACGGTGCGAAGTGAATGGAGTGTTGCTTCACTTTCTAAATGCTGTTCTTTCAGAGAAAATCACTTTCCTTTGAATGTGCCTTAAGCTACTTACAAGCATTCAACAGAAACTCACATGCGTTTCTCTGAAAGAGAAGCAGTCTGTTTCAATACTTCAATTCACTCTGCGAAGTGAATGGAGTGTTGCTTCACTTTCTAAATGCTGTCCTTTCAGAGAAAATCACTTTCTTTTGAAAGTGCCTTAAGCTACTTACAAGCATTCAACAGAAACTCACATGCATTTCTCTGAAAGAGAAGCAGTCTGTTCCAACACTTCAATTCACTGTGCGAAGAGAATGGAGTGTTGCTTCACTTTCTAAATGCTGTCCTTTCAGAGAAAATCACTTTCCTTTGAAAGTGCCTTAAGCTACTTGCAAGCATTAGGAAGAAACTCACATGCGTTTCTCTGAAAGAGAAGCAGTCTGTTCCAACACTTCAATTCACGGTGCGAAGTGAATGGAGTGTTGCTTCACTTTCTAAATGCTGTTCTTTCAGAGAAAATCAGTTTCCTTTGAAAGTGCCTTAATCTACTTGCAAGCATTAGGAAGAAACTCACATGCGTTTCTCTGAAAGAGAAGCAATCCGTTCCAACACTTCAATTCACTGTGCGAAGTGAATGGAGTGTTGCTTCACTTTCTAAATGCTGTCCTTTCAGAGAAAATCACTTTCCTTTGAAAGTGCCTTAAGCTACTTGCAAGCATTAGGAAGAAACTCACATGCGTTTCTCTGAAAGAGAAGCAGTCTGTTCCAACACTTCAATTCACTGTGCGAAGTGAATGGAGTGTTGCTTCACTTTCTAAATGCTGTCCTTTCAGAGAAAATCCCTTTCCATTGAAAGTGCCTTAAACTACTTTCAAGCATTCACAAAAAACTCACATGCGTTTCTCTGAAAGAGAAGCAGTCTGTTCCAACACTTCAATTCACTGTGCGAAGTGAATGGAGTGTTGCTTCACTTTCTAAATGCTGTCCTTTCAGAGAAAATCCCTTTCCATTGAAAGTGCCTTAAACTACTTTCAAGCATTCACAAAAAACTCACATGCGTTACTCTGAAAGAGAAGCAGACTGTTCCAACACTTCAATTCACTGTGCGACGTGAATGGAGTGTTGCTTCACTTTCTAAATGCTGTCCAATCAGAGAAAATCACTTTCCTTTGAAAGTGCCTTAAGCTACTTGCAAGCATTAGGAAGAAACTCACATGCGTTTCTGTGAAAGAGAAGAATCTGTTCCAACACTTCAATTCACTGTGTGAAGTGAATGGAGTGTTGCTTCACTTTCTAAATTCTGTCCTTTCAGAGAAAATCACTTTCCTTTGAAAGTGCCTTAAGCAACTTGCAAGAATTCACAAGAAACTCACATGCGTTTCTCTGAAAGAGAAGCAGTCTGTTCCAACACTTCAATTCAGTGTGCGAAGTGAATGGAGTGTTGCTTCACTTTCTAAATGCTGTCCTTTCAGAGAAAATCACTTTCCTTTGAAAGAGCCTTAAGCTACTTACAAGCATTCAACAGAAACTCACATGCATTTCTCTGAAAGAGAAGCAGTCTGTTCCAACACTTCAATTCACTGTACAAAGTGAATGGAGTGTTGCTTCACTTTCTAAATGCTGTCCTTTCAGAGAAAATCACTTTCCTTTGAAAGTGCCTTAAGCTACTTACAAGCATTCAACAGAAACTCACATGAATTTCTCTGAAAGAGAAGCAATCTGTTCCAACACTTCAATTAACTGTGCAAAGTGAATGGAGTGTTGCTTCACTTTCTAAATGCTGTCCTTTCAGAGAAAATCACTTTCCTTTGAAAGTGCATTAAGCTACTTACAAGCATTCACCAGAAACTCACATGCGTTTTTCTGAAAGAGAAGCAGTCTGTTCCAACACTTCAATTCAGTGTGCGAAGTGAATGGAGTGTTGCTTCACTTTCTAAATGCTGTCCTTTCAGAGAAAATCACTTTCCTTTGAAAGTGCCTTAAGCTACTTGCAAGCATTAGGAAGAAACTCACATGCGTTTCTCTGAAAGAGAAGCAGTCTGTTCCAACACTTCAATTCACTGTGCGAAGTGAATGGAGTGTTGCTTCACTTTCTAAATGCTGTCCTTTCAGAGAAAATCTCTTTCCTTTGAAAGTGCCTTAAACTACTTGCAAGCATTAGGAAGAAATTCACATGCGTTTCTCTGAAAGAGAAGCAGTCTGTTCCAACACTTCAATTCACTGTGCGATGTGAATGGAGTGTTGCCTCACTTTCTAAATGCTGTCCTTTCAGAGAAAATCACTTTCCATTGAAAGTGCCTTAAACTACTTTCAAGCATTCACAAAAAACTCACATGCGTTTCTCTGAAAGAGAAGCAGACTGTTCCAACACTTCAATTCACTGTGCGAAGTGAATGGAGTGTTGCTTCACTTTCTAAATGCTGTCCTTTCAGAGAAAATCACTTTCCTTTGAATGCGCATTAAGCTACTTACAAGCATTCAACAGAAGCTCACATGCATTTCTCTGAAAGAGACGCAATCTGTTCCAACACTTCAATTCACTCCACGAAGGTAATGGAGTGTTGCTTCACTTTCTAAATGCTGTCCTTTCAGAGAAAATCACTTTCCTTTGATAGTGCCTTAAGCTACTTGCAAGCATTAGGAAGAAACTCACATGCGTTTCTCTGAAAGAGAAGCAGTCTGTTCCAACACTTCAATTCACTGTGTGAAGTGAATAGAGTGTTGCCTCACTTTCTAAATGCTGTCCTTTCAGAGAAAATCACTTTCCTTTGAAAGTGCATTAAGCTACTTACAAGCATTTAACAGAAACTCACATGCGTTTCTCTGAAAGAGAAGCAGTCTGTTCCAACACTTCAATTCACTGTGCGAAGTGAATGGAGTGTTGCTTCACTTTCCAAATGCTGTTCTTTCAGAGAAAATCAGTTTCCTTTGAAAGTGCCTTGAGCTACTTGCAAGCATTAGGAAGAAACTCACATGCGTTTCTCTGAAAGAGAAGCAGTCCGTTCCAACACTTCAATTCACTGTGCGAAGTGAACGGAGTGTTGCTTCACTTTCTAAATGCTGTCCTTTCAGAGAAAATCACTTTCCTTTGAAAGTGCCTTAAGCTACTTGCAAGCATTAGGAAGAAACTCACATGCGTTTCTCTGAAAGAGAAGCAGTCTGTTCCAACACTTCAATTCACTGTGCGAAGTGAATGGAGTGTTGCCTCACTTTCTAAATGCTGTCCTTTCAGAGAAAATCACTTTCCATTGAAAGTGCCTTAAACTACTTTCAAGCATTCACAAAAAACTCACATGCGTTTCTCTGAAAGAGAAGCAGACTGTTCCAACACTTCAATTCACTGTGCGAAGTGAATGGAGTGTTGCTTCACTTTCTAAATGCTGTCCTTTCAGAGAAAATCCCTTTCCTTTGAATGTGCCTTAAGCTTCTTACAAGCATTCAACAGAAAGTCACATGCATTTCTCTGAAAAAGAAGCAATCTGTTCCAACACTTCAATTCTCTGTGAGAAGTGAATGGAGTGTTGCTTCACTTTCTAAATGCTGTCCTTTCAGAGAAAATCTCTTTCCTTTGAAAGTGCCTTAAACTACTTGCAAGCATTAGGAAGAAATTCACATGCGTTTCTCTGAAAGAGAAGCAGTCTGTTCCAACACTTCAATTCACTGTGCGATGTGAATGGAGTGTTGCCTCACTTTCTAAATGCTGTCCTTTCAGAGAAAATCACTTTCCATTGAAAGTGCTTTAAACTACTTTCAAGCATTCACAAAAAACTCACATGCGTTTCTCTGAAAGAGAAGCAGACTGTTCCAACACTTCAATTCACTGTGCGAAGTGAATGGAGTGTTGCTTCACTTTCTAAATGCTGTCCTTTCAGAGAAAATCACTTTCCCTTGAATGTGCATTAAGCTACTTACAAGCATTCAACAGAAGCTCACATGCATTTCTCTGAAAGAGAAGCAATCTGTTAAAACACTTCAATTCTCTGTGCGAAGTGAATGGAGTGTTGCTTCACTTTCTAAATGCTGTCCTTTCAGAGAAAATCACTTTCCTTTGAAAGTGCCTTAAGCAACTTGCAAGCATTCACAAGAAACCCTAATGCATTTCTATGAAAGAGAAGCACTCTGTTCCAACACTTCAATTCACTCCACGAAGGTAATGGAGTGTTGCTTCACTTTCTAAATGCTGTCCTTTCAGAGAAAATCACTTTCCTTTGATAGTGCCTTAAGCTACTTGCAAGCATTAGGAAGAAACTCACATGCGTTTCTCTGAAAGAGAAGCAGTCTGTTCCAACACTTCAATTCACTGTGTGAAGTGAATAGAGTGTTGCCTCACTTTCTAAATGCTGTCCTTTCAGAGAAAATCACTTTCCTTTGAAAGTGCATTAAGCTACTTACAAGCATTTAACAGAAACTCACATGCGTTTCTCTGAAAGAGAAGCAGTCTGTTCCAACACTTCAATTCACTGTGCGAAGTGAATGGAGTGTTGCTTCACTTTCTAAATGCTGTCCTTTCAGAGAAAACCCCTTTCCTTTGAATGTGCCTTAAGCAACTTGCAAGCATTCACAAGAAACCCTAATGCGTTTCAATGAAAGAGAAGCACTCTGTTCCAACACTTCAATTCACTGCACGAAGGGAATGGAGTGTTGCTTCACTTTCTAAATGCTGTCCTTTCAGAGAAAATCACTTTCCTATGCAAGTGCCTTAAGCTACTTAAAAGTATTCACCAGAAACTCACATGCGTTTCTCTTAAAGAGAAGCAGTCTGTTCCAACACTTCAATTCACTGTGCGAAGTGAATGGAGTGTTGCTTCACTTTCTAAATGCTGTCCTTTCAGAGAAAATCCCTTTCCATTGAAAGTGCCTTAAACTACTTTCAAGCATTCACAAAAAACTCACATGCGTTTCTCTGAAAGAGAAGCAGTCTGTTCCAACACTTCAATTCACTGTGCGAAGTGAATGGAGTGTTGCTTCACTTTCTAAATGCTGTCCTTTCAGAGAAAATCCCTTTCCATTGAAAGTGCCTTAAACTACTTTCAAGCATTCACAAAAAACTCACATGCGTTTCTCTGAAAGAGAAGCAGACTGTTCCAACACTTCAATTCACTGTGCGACGTGAATGGAGTGTTGCTTCACTTTCTAAATGCTGTCCAATCAGAGAAAATCACTTTCCTTTGAAAGTGCCTTAAGCTACTTGCAAGCATTAGGAAGAAACTCACATGCGTTTCTGTGAAAGAGAAGAATCTGTTCCAACACTTCAATTCACTGTGTGAAGTGAATGGAGTGTTGCTTCACTTTCTAAATTCTGTCCTTTCAGAGAAAATCACTTTCTTTTGAAAGTGCCTTAAGCAACTTGCAAGAATTCACAAGAAACTCACATGCGTTTCTCTGAAAGAGAAGCAGTCTGTTCCAACACTTCAATTCAGTGTGCGAAGTGAATGGAGTGTTGCTTCACTTTCTAAATGCTGTCCTTTCAGAGAAAATCACTTTCCTTTGAAAGAGCCTTAAGCTACTTACAAGCATTCAACAGAAACTCACATGCATTTCTCTGAAAGAGAAGCAGTCTGTTCCAACACTTCAATTCACTGTACAAAGTGAATGGAGTGTTGCTTCACTTTCTAAATGCTGTCCTTTCAGAGAAAATCACTTTCCTTTGAAAGTGCCTTAAGCTACTTACAAGCATTCAACAGAAACTCACATGAATTTCTCTGAAAGAGAAGCAATCTGTTCCAACACTTCAATTAACTGTGCAAAGTGAATGGAGTGTTGCTTCACTTTCTAAATGCTGTCCTTTCAGAGAAAATCACTTTCCTTTGAAAGTGCATTAAGCTACTTACAAGCATTCACCAGAAACTCACATGCGTTTTTCTGAAAGAGAAGCAGTCTGTTCCAACACTTCAATTCAGTGTGCGAAGTGAATGGAGTGTTGCTTCACTTTCTAAATGCTGTCCTTTCAGAGAAAATCACTTTCCTTTGAAAGTGCCTTAAGCTACTTGCAAGCATTAGGAAGAAACTCACATGCGTTTCTCTGAAAGAGAAGCAGTCTGTTCCAACACTTCAATTCACTGTGCGAAGTGAATGGAGTGTTGCTTCACTTTCTAAATGCTGTCCTTTCAGAGAAAATCTCTTTCCTTTGAAAGTGCCTTAAACTACTTGCAAGCATTAGGAAGAAATTCACATGCGTTTCTCTGAAAGAGAAGCAGTCTGTTCCAACACTTCAATTCACTGTGCGATGTGAATGGAGTGTTGCCTCACTTTCTAAATGCTGTCCTTTCAGAGAAAATCACTTTCCATTGAAAGTGCCTTAAACTACTTTCAAGCATTCACAAAAAACTCACATGCGTTTCTCTGAAAGAGAAGCAGACTGTTCCAACACTTCAATTCACTGTGCGAAGTGAATGGAGTGTTGCTTCACTTTCTAAATGCTGTCCTTTCAGAGAAAATCACTTTCCTTTGAATGCGCATTAAGCTACTTACAAGCATTCAACAGAAGCTCACATGCATTTCTCTGAAAGAGACGCAATCTGTTCCAACACTTCAATTCACTCCACGAAGGTAATGGAGTGTTGCTTCACTTTCTAAATGCTGTCCTTTCAGAGAAAATCACTTTCCTTTGATAGTGCCTTAAGCTACTTGCAAGCATTAGGAAGAAACTCACATGCGTTTCTCTGAAAGAGAAGCAGTCTGTTCCAACACTTCAATTCACTGTGTGAAGTGAATAGAGTGTTGCCTCACTTTCTAAATGCTGTCCTTTCAGAGAAAATCACTTTCCTTTGAAAGTGCATTAAGCTACTTACAAGCATTTAACAGAAACTCACATGCGTTTCTCTGAAAGAGAAGCAGTCTGTTCCAACACTTCAATTCACTGTGCGAAGTGAATGGAGTGTTGCTTCACTTTCCAAATGCTGTTCTTTCAGAGAAAATCAGTTTCCTTTGAAAGTGCCTTGAGCTACTTGCAAGCATTAGGAAGAAACTCACATGCGTTTCTCTGAAAGAGAAGCAGTCCGTTCCAACACTTCAATTCACTGTGCGAAGTGAACGGAGTGTTGCTTCACTTTCTAAATGCTGTCCTTTCAGAGAAAATCACTTTCCTTTGAAAGTGCCTTAAGCTACTTGCAAGCATTAGGAAGAAACTCACATGCGTTTCTCTGAAAGAGAAGCAGTCTGTTCCAACACTTCAATTCACTGTGCGAAGTGAATGGAGTGTTGCCTCACTTTCTAAATGCTGTCCTTTCAGAGAAAATCACTTTCCATTGAAAGTGCCTTAAACTACTTTCAAGCATTCACAAAAAACTCACATGCGTTTCTCTGAAAGAGAAGCAGACTGTTCCAACACTTCAATTCACTGTGCGAAGTGAATGGAGTGTTGCTTCACTTTCTAAATGCTGTCCTTTCAGAGAAAATCCCTTTCCTTTGAATGTGCCTTAAGCTACTTACAAGCATTCAACAGAAAGTCACATGCATTTCTCTGAAAAAGAAGCAATCTGTTCCAACACTTCAATTCTCTGTGAGAAGTGAATGGAGTGTTGCTTCACTTTCTAAATGCTGTCCTTTCAGAGAAAATCTCTTTCCTTTGAAAGTGCCTTAAACTACTTGCAAGCATTAGGAAGAAATTCACATGCGTTTCTCTGAAAGAGAAGCAGTCTGTTCCAACACTTCAATTCACTGTGCGATGTGAATGGAGTGTTGCCTCACTTTCTAAATGCTGTCCTTTCAGAGAAAATCACTTTCCATTGAAAGTGCTTTAAACTACTTTCAAGCATTCACAAAAAACTCACATGCGTTTCTCTGAAAGAGAAGCAGACTGTTCCAACACTTCAATTCACTGTGCGAAGTGAATGGAGTGTTGCTTCACTTTCTAAATGCTGTCCTTTCAGAGAAAATCACTTTCCCTTGAATGTGCATTAAGCTACTTACAAGCATTCAACAGAAGCTCACATGCATTTCTCTGAAAGAGAAGCAATCTGTTAAAACACTTCAATTCTCTGTGCGAAGTGAATGGAGTGTTGCTTCACTTTCTAAATGCTGTCCTTTCAGAGAAAATCACTTTCCTTTGAAAGTGCCTTAAGCAACTTGCAAGCATTCACAAGAAACCCTAATGCATTTCTATGAAAGAGAAGCACTCTGTTCCAACACTTCAATTCACTCCACGAAGGTAATGGAGTGTTGCTTCACTTTCTAAATGCTGTCCTTTCAGAGAAAATCACTTTCCTTTGATAGTGCCTTAAGCTACTTGCAAGCATTAGGAAGAAACTCACATGCGTTTCTCTGAAAGAGAAGCAGTCTGTTCCAACACTTCAATTCACTGTGTGAAGTGAATAGAGTGTTGCCTCACTTTCTAAATGCTGTCCTTTCAGAGAAAATCACTTTCCTTTGAAAGTGCATTAAGCTACTTACAAGCATTTAACAGAAACTCACATGCGTTTCTCTGAAAGAGAAGCAGTCTGTTCCAACACTTCAATTCACTGTGCGAAGTGAATGGAGTGTTGCTTCACTTTCTAAATGCTGTCCTTTCAGAGAAAATCCCTTTCCTTTGAATGTGCCTTAAGCAACTTGCAAGCATTCACAAGAAACCCTAATGCGTTTCAATGAAAGAGAAGCACTCTGTTCCAACACTTCAATTCACTGCACGAAGGGAATGGAGTGTTGCATCACTTTCTAAATGCTGTCCTTTCAGAGAAAATCACTTTCCTATGCAAGTGCCTTAAGCTACTTAAAAGTATTCACCAGAAACTCACATGCGTTTCTCTTAAAGAGAAGCAGTCTGTTCCAACACTTCAATTCACTGTGCGACGTGAATGGAGTGTTGCTTCACATTCTAAATGCTGTCCAATCAGAGAAAATCACTTTCCTTTGAAAGTGCCTTAAGCTACTTGCAAGCATTAGGAAGAAACTCACATGCGTTTCTGTGAAAGAGAAGCATCTGTTCCAACACTTCAATTCACTGTGCGAAGTGAATGGAGTGTTGCTTCACTTTCTAAATTCTGTCCTTTCAGAGAAAATCACTTTCCTTTGAAAGTGCCTTAAACTACTTTCAAGCATTCACAAAAAACTCACATGCTTATCTCTGAAAGAGAAGCAGTCTGTTCCAAAACTTCAATTCACTGTGTGAAGTGAATAGAGTGTTGCCTCACTTTCTAAATGCTGTCCTTTCAGAGAAAATCACTTTCCTTTGAAAGTGCCTTAAGCTACTTACAAGTATTTAACAGAAACTCACATGCGTTTCTCTGAAAGAGAAGCAGTCTGTTCCAACACTTCAATTCACTGTGCGAAGTGAATGGAGTGTTGCTTCACTTTCTAAATGCTGTCCTTTCAGAGAAAATCAGTTTCTTTTGAAAGTGCCTTAAGCTACTTGCAAGCATTAGGAAGAAACTCACATGCGTTTCTCTGAAAGAGAAGCAGTCCGTTCCAACACTTCAATTCACTGTGCGAAGTGAATGGAGTGTTTCTTCACTTTCTAAATGCTGTCCTTTCAGAGAAAATCACTTTCCTTTGAAAGTGCCTTAAGCAACTTGCAAGCATTCACAAGAAACACTAATGCGTTTCTATGAAAGAGAAGCACTCTATTCCAACACTTCAATTCACTGCACAAAGGGAATGGAGTGTTGTTTCACTTTCTAAATGCTGTCCTTTCAGAGAAAATCACTTTCCTTTGAAAGTGCCTTAAGCTACTTACAAGCATTAGGAAGAAACTCACATGCGTTTCTCTGAAAGAGAAGCAGTCTGTTCCAACACTTCAATTCACTGTGCGAAGTGAATGGAGTGTTGCATCACTTTCTAAATTCTGTCCTTTCAGAGAAAATCACTTTCCTTTGAAAGTGCCTTAAACTACTTTCAAGCATTCACAAAAAACTCACATGCGTTTCTCTTAAAGAGAAGCAGTCTGTTCCAACACTTCAATTCACTGTGCGAAGTGAATGGAGTGTTGCTTCACTTTCTAAATGCTGTCCTTTCAGAGAAAATCACTTTCCTTTGAAAGTGCCTTAAGCAACTTGCAAGCATTCACAAGAAACACTAATGCGTTTATATGAAAGAGAAGCACTCTGTTCCAACGCTTTAATTCACTGCACGAAGGGAATGGAGTGTTGCTTCACTTTCTAAATGCTGTCCTTTAAGAGAAAATCACTTTCCTTTGAAAGTGCCTTAAGCTACTTACAAGCATTCACCAGAAACTCACATGCGTTTCTCTGAAAGAGAAGCAGTCGGTTCCAATACTTCAATTCACTGTGCGAAGTGAATGGAGTGTTGCTTCACTTTCTAAATGCTGTTCTTTCAGAGAAAATCACTTTCCTTTGAAAGTGCCTTAAGCAACTTGCAAGAATTCACAAGAAACTCACATGCGTTTTTCTGAAAGAGAAGCAGTCTGTTCCAACACTTCAATTCACTGTGTGAAGTGAATGGAGTGTTGCTTCACTTTCTAAATGCTGTCCTTTCAGAGAAAATCACTTTCCTTTGAATGTGCCTTAAGCTACTTACAAGCATTCACCAGAAACTCACATGCGTTTCTCTGAAAGAGAAGCAGTCTGTTTCAATATTTCAATTCACTCTGCGAAGTGAATGGAGTGTTGCTTCACTTTCTAAATGCTGTCCTTTCAGAGAAAATAACTCTCTTTTGAAAGTGCCTTAAGCTACTTACAAGCATTCAACAGAAACTCACATGCATTTCTCTGAAAGAGAAGCAGTCTGTTCCAACACTTCAATTCACTGTGCGAAGTGAATGGAGTGTTGCTTCACTTTCTAAATGCTGGCCTTTCAGAGAAAATCACTTTCCTTTGAAAGTGCCTTAAGCTACTTACAAGCATTCACCAGAAACTCACATGCGTTTCGCTGAAAGAGAAGCAGTCTGTTCCAACACTTCAATTCACTGTGCGAAGTGAATGGAGTGTTGCTTCACTTTCTAAATGCTGTCCTTTCAGAGAAAATCACTTTCCTTTGAAAGTGCCTTAAGCTACTTGCAAGCATTAGGAATAAACTCACATGCGTTTCTCTGAAAGAGAAGCAGTCTGTTCCAACACTTCAATTCACTGTGCGAAGTGAATGGAGTGTTGCTTCACTTTCTAAATGCTGGCCTTTCAGAGAAAATCACTTTCCTTTGAAAGTGCCTTAAGCTACTTACAAGCATTCACCAGAAACTCACATGCGTTTCGCTGAAAGAGAAGCAGTCTGTTCCAACACTTCAATTCACTGTGCGAAGTGAATGGAGTGTTGCTTCACTTTCTAAATGCTGTCCTTTCTGAGAAAATCACTTTCCTTTGAAAGTGCCATAAGCTACTTACAAGCATTAGGAAGAAACTCACATGCGTTTCTCTGAAAGAGAAGCAGTCTGTTCCAACACTTCAATTCACTGTGCGAAGTGAATGGAGTGTTGCATCACTTTCTAAATTCTGTCCTTTCAGAGAAAATCACTTTCCTTTGAAAGTGCCTTAAACTACTTTCAAGCATTCACAAAAAACTCACATGCGTTTCTCTGAAAGAGAAGCAGTCTGTTCCAACACTTCAATTCACTGTGCGAAGTGAATGGAGTGTTGCTTCACTTTCTAAATGCTGTCCTTTCGGAGAAAATCACTTTCCTTTGAAAGTGCCTTAAGCTACTTGCAAGCAATAGGAAGAAACTCACATGCGTTTCTCTGAAAGAGAAGAAGACTGTTCCAACACTTCAATTCACTGTGCGAAGTGAATGGAGTGTTGCTTCACTTTCTAAATGCTGTCCTTTCAGAGAAAATCACTTTCCTTTGAAAGTGCCTTAAGCAACTTGCAAGCATTCACAAGAAACACTAATGCGTTTATATGAAAAAGAAGTACTCTGTTCCAACACTTTAATTCACTGCACGAAGGGAATGGAGTGTTGCTTCACTTTCTAAATGCTGTCCTTTAAGAGAAAATCACTTTCCTTTGAAAGTGCCTTAAGCTACTTACAAGCATTCACCAGAAACTCACATGCGTTTCTCTGAAAGAGAAGCAGTCGGTTCCAACACTTCAATTCACTGTGCGAAGTGAATGGAGTGTTGCTTCACTTTCTAAATGCTGTTCTTTCAGAGAAAATCACTTTCCTTTGAAAGTGCCTTAAGCAACTTGCAAGAATTCACAAGAAACTCACATGCGTTTTTCTGAAAGAGAAGCAGTCTATTCCAACACTTCAATTCACTGTGTGAAGTGAATGGAGTGTTGCTTCACTTTCTAAATGCTGTCCTTTCAGAGAAAATCACTTTCCTTTGAATGTGCCTTAAGCTACTTACAAGCATTCACCAGAAACTCACATGCGTTTCTCTGAAAGAGAAGCAGTCTGTTTCAATACTTCAATTCACTCTGCGAAGTGAATGGAGTGTTGCTTCACTTTCTAAATGCTGTCCTTTCAGAGAAAATCACTTTCCTTTGAAAGTGCCTTAAACTACTTTCAAGCATTCACAAAAAACTCACATGCGTTTCTCTGAAAGAGAAGCAGTCTGTTCCAACACTTCAATTCACTGTGCGAAGTGAATGGAGTGTTGCTTCACTTTCTAAATGCTGTCCTTTCAGAGAAAATCACTTTCCTTTGAAAGTGCCTTAAGCTACTTGCAAGCATTAGGAAGAAACTCACATGCGTTTCTCTGAAAGAGAAGAAGACTGTTCCAACACTTCAATTCACTGTGCGAAGTGAATGGAGTGTTGCTTCACTTTCTAAATGCTGTCCTTTCAGAGAAAATCACTTTCCTTTGAAAGTGCCTTAAGCTACTTGCATGCATTAGGAAGAAACTCTCATGCGTTTCTCTGAAAGAGAAGCAGTCTGTTCCAACACTTCAATTCACTGTGTGAAGTGAATGGAGTGTTGCCTCACTTTCTAAATGCTGTCCTTTCAGAGAAAATCACTTTCCTTTGAAAGTGCCTTAAGCTACTTACAAGCATTCACCAGAAACTCACATGCGTTTCTCTGAAAGAGAAGCAGTCTGTTCCAACACTTCAATTCAATGTGCGAAGTGAATGGAGTGTTGCTTCACTTTCTAAATGCTGTCCTTTCAGAGAAAATCACTTTCCTTTGAAAGTGCCTTAAGCTACTAACAAGCATTCAAAAGAAACTCACATGCATTTCTCTGAAAGAGAAGCAGTCTGTTCCAACACGTCAATTCACTGTGCGAAGTGAATGGAGTGTTGCTTCACTTTCTAAATGCTGTCCTTTCAGAGAAAATCACTTTTCTTTGAAAGTGCCTTAAGCAACTTGCAAGCATTCACAAGAAACACTAATACGTTTATATGAAAGAGAAGCACTCTGTTCCAACACTTTAATTCACTGCACGAAGGGAATGGTGTGTTGCTTCACTTTCTAAATGCTGTCCTTTCAGAGAAAATCACTTTCCTTTGAAAGTGCCTTAAGCTACTTACAAGCATTCACCAGAAACTCACATGCGTTTCTCTGAAAGAGAAGCAGTCGGTTCCAACACTTCAATTCACTGTGCGAAGTGAATGGAGTGTTGCTTCACTTTTTAAATGCTGTCCTTTTAGAGAAAATCACTTTCCTTTGAAAGTGCCTTAAGCAACTTGCAAGAATTCACAAGAAACTCACATGCGTATCTCTGAAAGAGAAGCAGTCTGTTCCAACACTTCAATTCACTGTGTGAAGTGAATGGAGTGTTGCTTCACTTTCTAAATGCTGTCCTTTCAGAGAAAATCACTTTCCTTTGAATGTGCCTTAAGCTACTTACAAGCATTCACCAGAAACTCACATGCGTTTCTCTGAAAGAGAAGCAGTCTGTTCCAACACTTCAATTCACTGTGTGAAGTGAATAGAGTGTTTCCTCACTTTCTAAATGCTGTCCTTTCAGAGAAAATCACTTTCCTTTGAAAGTGCCTTAAGCTACTTACAAGCATTCACCAGAAACTCACATGCGTTTCTCTGAAAGAGAAGCAATCTGTTCCAACACTTCAATTCACGGTGCGAAGTGAATGGAGTGTTGCTTCACTTTCTAAATGCTGTTCTTTCAGAGAAAATCAGTTTCCTTAGAAAGTGCCTTAAGATACTTGCAAGCATTAGGAAGAAACTCACATGCGTTTCTCTGAAAGAGAAGAAGACTGTTCCAAAACTTCAATTCACTGTGCGAAGTGAATGGAGTGTTGCTTCACTTTCTAAATGCTGTCCTTTCAGAGAAAATCACTTTCCTTTGAAAGTGCCTTAAGCAACTTGCAAGCATTCACAAGAAACACTAATGCGTTTATATGAAAGAGAAGCACTCTGTTCCAACGCTTTAATTCACTGCACGAAGGGAATGGAGTGTTGCTTCACTTTCTAAATGCTGTCCTTTCAGAGAAAATCACTTTCCTATGCAAGTGCCTTAAGCTACTTAAAAGTATTCACCAGAAACTCACATGCGTTTCTCTTAAAGAGAAGCAGTCTGTTCCAACACTTCAATTCACTGTGCGACGTGAATGGAGTGTTGCTTCACATTCTAAATGCTGTCCAATCAGAGAAAATCACTTTCCTTTGAAAGTGCCTTAAGCTACTTGCAAGCATTAGGAAGAAACTCACATGCGTTTCTGTGAAAGAGAAGCATCTGTTCCAACACTTCAATTCACTGTGCGAAGTGAATGGAGTGTTGCTTCACTTTCTAAATTCTGTCCTTTCAGAGAAAATCACTTTCCTTTGAAAGTGCCTTAAACTACTTTCAAGCATTCACAAAAAACTCACATGCTTTTCTCTGAAAGAGAAGCAGTCTGTTCCAAAATTTCAATTCACTGTGTGAAGTGAATAGAGTGTTGCCTCACTTTCTAAATGCTGTCCTTTCAGAGAAAATCACTTTCCTTTGAAAGTGCCTTAAGCTACTTACAAGTATTTAACAGAAACTCACATGCGTTTCTCTGAAAGAGAAGCAGTCTGTTCCAACACTTCAATTCACTGTGCGAAGTGAATGGAGTGTTGCTTCACTTTCTAAATGCTGTCCTTTCAGAGAAAATCAGTTTCCTTTGAAAGTGCCTTAAGCTACTTGCAAGCATTAGGAAGAAACTCACATGCGTTTCTCTGAAAGAGAAGCAGTCCGTTCCAACACTTCAATTCACTGTGCGAAGTGAATGGAGTGTTTCTTCACTTTCTAAATGCTGTCCTTTCAGAGAAAATCACTTTCCTTTGAAAGTGCCTTAAGCAACTTGCAAGCATTCACAAGAAACACTAATGCGTTTCTATGAAAGAGAAGCACTCTATTCCAACACTTCAATTCACTGCACAAAGGGAATGGAGTGTTGTTTCACTTTCTAAATGCTGTCCTTTCAGAGAAAATCACTTTCCTTTGAAAGTGCCTTAAGCTACTTACAAGCATTAGGAAGAAACTCACATGCGTTTCTCTGAAAGAGAAGCAGTCTGTTCCAACACTTCAATTCACTGTGCGAAGTGAATGGAGTGTTGCATCACTTTCTAAATTCTGTCCTTTCAGAGAAAATCACTTTCCTTTGAAAGTGCCTTAAACTACTTTCAAGCATTCACAAAAAACTCACATGCGTTTCTCTTAAAGAGAAGCAGTCTGTTCCAACACTTCAATTCACTGTGCGAAGTGAATGGAGTGTTGCTTCACTTTCTAAATGCTGTCCTTTCAGAGAAAATCACTTTCCTTTGAAAGTGCCTTAAGCAACTTGCAAGCATTCACAAGAAACACTAATGCGTTTATATGAAAGAGAAGCACTCTGTTCCAACGCTTTAATTCACTGCACGAAGGGAATGGAGTGTTGCTTCACTTTCTAAATGCTGTCCTTTAAGAGAAAATCACTTTCCTTTGAAAGTGCCTTAAGCTACTTACAAGCATTCACCAGAAACTCACATGCGTTTCTCTGAAAGAGAAGCAGTCGGTTCCAACACTTCATTCACTGTGCGAAGTGAATGGAGTGTTGCTTCACTTTCTAAATGCTGTTCTTTCAGAGAAAATCACTTTCCTTTGAAAGTGCCTTAAGCAACTTGCAAGAATTCACAAGAAACTCACATGCGTTTTTCTGAAAGAGAAGCAGTCTGTTCCAACACTTCAATTCACTGTGTGAAGTGAATGGAGTGTTGCTTCACTTTCTAAATGCTGTCCTTTCAGAGAAAATCACTTTCCTTTGAATGTGCCTTAAGCTACTTACAAGCATTCACCAGAAACTCACATGCGTTTCTCTGAAAGAGAAGCAGTCTGTTTCAATACTTCAATTCACTCTGCGAAGTGAATGGAGTGTTGCTTCACTTTCTAAATGCTGTCCTTTCAGAGAAAATCACTCTCTTTTGAAAGTGCCTTAAGCTACTTACAAGCATTCAACAGAAACTCACATGCATTTCTCTGAAAGAGAAGCAGTCTGTTCCAACACTTCAATTCACTGTGCGAAGTGAATGGAGTGTTGCTTCACTTTCTAAATGCTGGCCTTTCAGAGAAAATCACTTTCCTTTGAAAGTGCCTTAAGCTACTTACAAGCATTCACCAGAAACTCACATGCGTTTCGCTGAAAGAGAAGCAGTCTGTTCCAACACTTCAATTCACTGTGCGAAGTGAATGGAGTGTTGCTTCACTTTCTAAATGCTGTCCTTTCAGAGAAAATCACTTTCCTTTGAAAGTGCCTTAAGCTACTTGCAAGCATTAGGAATAAACTCACATGCGTTTCTCTGAAAGAGAAGCAGACTGTTCCAACACTTCAATTCACTGTGCGAATTGAATGGAGTGTTGCTTCACTTTCTAAATGCTGTCCTTTCTGAGAAAATCACTTTCCTTTGAAAGTGCCATAAGCTACTTACAAGCATTAGGAAGAAACTCACATGCGTTTCTCTGAAAGAGAAGCAGTCTGTTCCAACACTTCAATTCACTGTGCGAAGTGAATGGAGTGTTGCATCACTTTCTAAATTCTGTCCTTTCAGAGAAAATCACTTTCCTTTGAAAGTGCCTTAAACTACTTTCAAGCATTCACAAAAAACTCACATGCGTTTCTCTGAAAGAGAAGCAGTCTGTTCCAACACTTCAATTCACTGTGCGAAGTGAATGGAGTGTTGCTTCACTTTCTAAATGCTGTCCTTTCAGAGAAAATCACTTTCCTTTGAAAGTGCCTTAAGCTACTTGCAAGCAATAGGAAGAAACTCACATGCGTTTCTCTGAAAGAGAAGAAGACTGTTCCAACACTTCAATTCACTGTGCGAAGTGAATGGAGTGTTGCTTCACTTTCTAAATGCTGTCCTTTCAGAGAAAATCACTTTCCTTTGAAAGTGCCTTAAGCTACTTACAAGCATTAGGAAGAAACTCTCATGCGTTTCTCTGAAAGAGAAGCAGTCTGTTCCAACACTTCAATTCACTGTGTGAAGTGAATGGAGTGTTGCCTCACTTTCTAAATGCTGTCCTTTCAGAGAAAATCACTTTCCTTTGAAAGTGCCTTAAGCAACTTGCAAGAATTCACAAGAAACTCACATGCGTATCTCTGAAAGAGAAGCAGTCTGTTCCAACACTTCAATTCACTGTGTGAAGTGAATGGAGTGTTGCTTCACTTTCTAAATGCTGTCCTTTCAGAGAAAATCACTTTCCTTTGAATGTGCCTTAAGCTACTTACAAGCATTCACCAGAAACTCACATGCGTTTCTCTGAAAGAGAAGCAGTCTGTTCCAACACTTCAATTCACTGTGTGAAGTGAATAGAGTGTTTCCTCACTTTCTAAATGCTGTCCTTTCAGAGAAAATCACTTTCCTTTGAAAGTGCCTTAAGCTACTTACAAGCATTCACCAGAAACTCACATGCGTTTCTCTGAAAGAGAAGCAATCTGTTCCAACACTTCAATTCACGGTGCGAAGTGAATGGAGTGTTGCTTCACTTTCTAAATGCTGTTCTTTCAGAGAAAATCAGTTTCCTTAGAAAGTGCCTTAAGATACTTGCAAGCATTAGGAAGAAACTCACATGCGTTTCTCTGAAAGAGAAGAAGACTGTTCCAAAACTTCAATTCACTGTGCGAAGTGAATGGAGTGTTGCTTCACTTTCTAAATGCTGTCCTTTCAGAGAAAATCACTTTCCTTTGAAAGTGCCTTAAGCAACTTGCAAGCATTCACAAGAAACACTAATGCGTTTATATGAAAGAGAAGCACTCTGTTCCAACGCTTTAATTCACTGCACGAAGGGAATGGAGTGTTGCTTCACTTTCTAAATGCTGTCCTTTCAGAGAACATCACTTTCCTATGCAAGTGCCTTAAGCTACTTAAAAGTATTCACCAGAAACTCACATGCGTTTCTCTTAAAGAGAAGCAGTCTGTTCCAACACTTCAATTCACTGTGCGACGTGAATGGAGTGTTGCTTCACATTCTAAATGCTGTCCAATCAGAGAAAATCACTTTCCTTTGAAAGTGCCTTAAGCTACTTGCAAGCATTAGGAAGAAACTCACATGCGTTTCTGTGAAAGAGAAGCATCTGTTCCAACACTTCAATTCACTGTGCGAAGTGAATGGAGTGTTGCTTCACTTTCTAAATTCTGTCCTTTCAGAGAAAATCACTTTCCTTTGAAAGTGCCTTAAACTACTTTCAAGCATTCACAAAAAACTCACATGCTTTTCTCTGAAAGAGAAGCAGTCTGTTCCAAAACTTCAATTCACTGTGTGAAGTGAATAGAGTGTTGCCTCACTTTCTAAATGCTGTCCTTTCAGAGAAAATCACTTTCCTTTGAAAGTGCCTTAAGCTACTTACAAGTATTTAACAGAAACTCACATGCGTTTCTCTGAAAGAGAAGCAGTCTGTTCCAACACTTCAATTCACTGTGCGAAGTGAATGGAGTGTTGCTTCACTTTCTAAATGCTGTCCTTTCAGAGAAAATCAGTTTCCTTTGAAAGTGCCTTAAGCTACTTGCAAGCATTAGGAAGAAACTCACATGCGTTTCTCTGAAAGAGAAGCAGTCCGTTCCAACACTTCAATTCACTGTGCGAAGTGAATGGAGTGTTTCTTCACTTTCTAAATGCTGTCCTTTCAGAGAAAATCACTTTCCTTTGAAAGTGCCTTAAGCAACTTGCAAGCATTCACAAGAAACACTAATGCGTTTCTATGAAAGAGAAGCACTCTATTCCAACACTTCAATTCACTGCACAAAGGGAATGGAGTGTTGTTTCACTTTCTAAATGCTGTCCTTTCAGAGAAAATCACTTTCCTTTGAAAGTGCCTTAAGCTACTTACAAGCATTAGGAAGAAACTCACATGCGTTTCTCTGAAAGAGAAGCAGTCTGTTCCAACACTTCAATTCACTGTGCGAAGTGAATGGAGTGTTGCATCACTTTCTAAATTCTGTCCTTTCAGAGAAAATCACTTTCCTTTGAAAGTGCCTTAAACTACTTTCAAGCATTCACAAAAAACTCACATGCGTTTCTCTTAAAGAGAAGCAGTCTGTTCCAACACTTCAATTCACTGTGCGAAGTGAATGGAGTGTTGCTTCACTTTCTAAATGCTGTCCTTTCAGAGAAAATCACTTTCCTTTGAAAGTGCCTTAAGCAACTTGCAAGCATTCACAAGAAACACTAATGCGTTTATATGAAAGAGAAGCACTCTGTTCCAACGCTTTAATTCACTGCACGAAGGGAATGGAGTGTTGCTTCACTTTCTAAATGCTGTCCTTTAAGAGAAAATCACTTTCCTTTGAAAGTGCCTTAAGCTACTTACAAGCATTCACCAGAAACTCACATGCGTTTCTCTGAAAGAGAAGCAGTCGGTTCCAACACTTCATTCACTGTGCGAAGTGAATGGAGTGTTGCTTCACTTTCTAAATGCTGTTCTTTCAGAGAAAATCACTTTCCTTTGAAAGTGCCTTAAGCAACTTGCAAGAATTCACAAGAAACTCACATGCGTTTTTCTGAAAGAGAAGCAGTCTGTTCCAACACTTCAATTCACTGTGTGAAGTGAATGGAGTGTTGCTTCACTTTCTAAATGCTGTCCTTTCAGAGAAAATCACTTTCCTTTGAATGTGCCTTAAGCTACTTACAAGCATTCACCAGAAACTCACATGCGTTTCTCTGAAAGAGAAGCAGTCTGTTTCAATACTTCAATTCACTCTGCGAAGTGAATGGAGTGTTGCTTCACTTCCTAAATGCTGTCCTTTCAGAGAAAATCACTCTCTTTTGAAAGTGCCTTAAGCTACTTACAAGCATTCAACAGAAACTCACATGCATTTCTCTGAAAGAGAAGCAGTCTGTTCCAACACTTCAATTCACTGTGCGAAGTGAATGGAGTGTTGCTTCACTTTCTAAATGCTGGCCTTTCAGAGAAAATCACTTTCCTTTGAAAGTGCCTTAAGCTACTTACAAGCATTCACCAGAAACTCACATGCGTTTCGCTGAAAGAGAAGCAGTCTGTTCCAACACTTCAATTCACTGTGCGAAGTGAATGGAGTGTTGCTTCACTTTCTAAATGCTGTCCTTTCAGAGAAAATCACTTTCCTTTGAAAGTGCCTTAAGCTACTTGCAAGCATTAGGAATAAACTCACATGCGTTTCTCTGAAAGAGAAGCAGACTGTTCCAACACTTCAATTCACTGTGCGAATTGAATGGAGTGTTGCTTCACTTTCTAAATGCTGTCCTTTCTGAGAAAATCACTTTCCTTTGAAAGTGCCATAAGCTACTTACAAGCATTAGGAAGAAACTCACATGCGTTTCTCTGAAAGAGAAGCAGTCTGTTCCAACACTTCAATTCACTGTGCGAAGTGAATGGAGTGTTGCATCACTTTCTAAATTCTGTCCTTTCAGAGAAAATCACTTTCCTTTGAAAGTGCCTTAAACTACTTTCAAGCATTCACAAAAAACTCACATGCGTTTCTCTGAAAGAGAAGCAGTCTGTTCCAACACTTCAATTCACTGTGCGAAGTGAATGGAGTGTTGCTTCACTTTCTAAATGCTGTCCTTTCAGAGAAAATCACTTTCCTTTGAAAGTGCCTTAAGCTACTTGCAAGCAATAGGAAGAAACTCACATGCGTTTCTCTGAAAGAGAAGAAGACTGTTCCAACACTTCAATTCACTGTGCGAAGTGAATGGAGTGTTGCTTCACTTTCTAAATGCTGTCCTTTCAGAGAAAATCACTTTCCTTTGAAAGTGCCTTAAGCTACTTACAAGCATTAGGAAGAAACTCTCATGCGTTTCTCTGAAAGAGAAGCAGTCTGTTCCAACACTTCAATTCACTGTGTGAAGTGAATGGAGTGTTGCCTCACTTTCTAAATGCTGTCCTTTCAGAGAAAATCACTTTCCTTTGAAAGTGCCTTAAGCTACTTACAAGCATTCACCAGAAACTCACATGCGTTTCTCTGAAAGAGAAGCAGTCTGTTCCAACACTTCAATTCAATGTGCGAAGTGAATGGAGTGTTGCTTCACTTTCTAAATGCTGTCCTTTCAGAGAAAATCACTTTCCTTTGAAAGTGCCTTAAGCTACTAACAAGCATTCAAAAGAAACTCACATGCATTTCTCTGAAAGAGAAGCAGTCTGTTCCAACACTTCAATTCACTGTGCGAAGTGAATGGAGTGTTGCTTCACTTTCTAAATGCTGTCCTTTCAGAGAAAATCACTTTCCTTTGAAAGTGCCTTAAGCAACTTGCAAGCATTCACAAGAAACACTAATGCGTTTATATGAAAGAGAAGCACTCTGTTCCAACACTTTAATTCACTGCACGAAGGGAATGGAGTGTTGCTTCACTTTCTAAATGCTGTCCTTTAAGAGAAAATCACTTTCCTTTGAAAGTGCCTTAAGCTACTTACAAGCATTCACCAGAAACTCACATGCGTTTCTCTGAAAGAGAAGCAGTCGGTTCCAACACTTCAATTCACTGTGCGAAGTGAATGGAGTGTTGCTTCACTTTCTAAATGCTGTCCTTTCAGAGAAAATCACTTTCCTTTGAAAGTGCCTTAAGCAACTTGCAAGAATTCACAAGAAACTCACATGCGTATCTCTGAAAGAGAAGCAGTCTGTTCCAACACTTCAATTCACTGTGTGAAGTGAATGGAGTGTTGCTTCACTTTCTAAATGCTGTCCTTTCAGAGAAAATCACTTTCCTTTGAATGTGCCTTAAGCTACTTACAAGCATTCACCAGAAACTCACATGCGTTTCTCTGAAAGAGAAGCAGTCTGTTTCAATACTTCAATTCACTCTGCGAAGTGAATGGAGTGTTGCTTCACTTTCTAAATGCTGTCCTTTCAGAGAAAATCACTTTCTTTTGAAAGTGCCTTAAGCTACTTACAAGCATTCAACAGAAACTCACATGCATTTCTCTGAAAGAGAAGCAGTCTGTTCCAACACTTCAATTCACTGTGCGAAGTGAATGGAGTGTTGCTTAACTTTCTAAATGCTGTCCTTTCAGAGAAAATCACTTTCCTTTGAAAGTGCCTTAAGCAACTTGCAAGAATTCACAAGAAACTCACATGCGTTTTTCTGAAAGAGAAGCAGTCTATTCCAACACTTCAATTCACTGTGCGAAGTGAATGGAGTGTTGCTTCACTTTCTAAATGCTGTCCTTTCAGAGAAAATCACTTTCCTTTGAAAGTGCCTTAAGCTACTTGCATGCATTAGGAAGAAACTCTCATGCGTTTCTCTGAAAGAGAAGCAGTCTGTTCCAACACTTCAATTCACTGTGTGAAGTGAATGGAGTGTTGCCTCACTTTCTAAATGCTGTCCTTTCAGAGAAAATCACTTTCCTTTGAAAGTGCCTTAAGCTACTTACAAGCATTCACCAGAAACTCACATGCGTTTCTCTGAAAGAGAAGCAGACTGTTCCAACACTTCAATTCACTGTGCGAATTGAATGGAGTGTTGCTTCACTTTCTAAATGCTGTCCTTTCTGAGAAAATCACTTTCCTTTGAAAGTGCCATAAGCTACTTACAAGCATTAGGAAGAAACTCACATGCGTTTCTCTGAAAGAGAAGCAGTCTGTTCCAACACTTCAATTCACTGTGCGAAGTGAATGGAGTGTTGCATCACTTTCTAAATTCTGTCCTTTCAGAGAAAATCACTTTCCTTTGAAAGTGCCTTAAACTACTTTCAAGCATTCACAAAAAACTCACATGCGTTTCTCTGAAAGAGAAGCAGTCTGTTCCAACACTTCAATTCACTGTGCGAAGTGAATGGAGTGTTGCTTCACTTTCTAAATGCTGTCCTTTCAGAGAAAATCACTTTCCTTTGAAAGTGCCTTAAGCTACTTGCAAGCAATAGGAAGAAACTCACATGCGTTTCTCTGAAAGAGAAGAAGACTGTTCCAACACTTCAATTCACTGTGCGAAGTGAATGGAGTGTTGCTTCACTTTCTAAATGCTGTCCTTTCAGAGAAAATCACTTTCCTTTGAAAGTGCCTTAAGCTACTTACAAGCATTAGGAAGAAACTCTCATGCGTTTCTCTGAAAGAGAAGCAGTCTGTTCCAACACTTCAATTCACTGTGTGAAGTGAATGGAGTGTTGCCTCACTTTCTAAATGCTGTCCTTTCAGAGAAAATCACTTTCCTTTGAAAGTGCCTTAAGCTACTTACAAGCATTCACCAGAAACTCACATGCGTTTCTCTGAAAGAGAAGCAGTCTGTTCCAACACTTCAATTCAATGTGCGAAGTGAATGGAGTGTTGCTTCACTTTCTAAATGCTGTCCTTTCAGAGAAAATCACTTTCCTTTGAAAGTGCCTTAAGCTACTAACAAGCATTCAAAAGAAACTCACATGCATTTCTCTGAAAGAGAAGCAGTCTGTTCCAACACTTCAATTCACTGTGCGAAGTGAATGGAGTGTTGCTTCACTTTCTAAATGCTGTCCTTTCAGAGAAAATCACTTTCCTTTGAAAGTGCCTTAAGCAACTTGCAAGCATTCACAAGAAACACTAATGCGTTTATATGAAAGAGAAGCACTCTGTTCCAACACTTTAATTCACTGCACGAAGGGAATGGAGTGTTGCTTCACTTTCTAAATGCTGTCCTTTAAGAGAAAATCACTTTCCTTTGAAAGTGCCTTAAGCTACTTACAAGCATTCACCAGAAACTCACATGCGTTTCTCTGAAAGAGAAGCAGTCGGTTCCAACACTTCAATTCACTGTGCGAAGTGAATGGAGTGTTGCTTCACTTTCTAAATGCTGTCCTTTCAGAGAAAATCACTTTCCTTTGAAAGTGCCTTAAGCAACTTGCAAGAATTCACAAGAAACTCACATGCGTATCTCTGAAAGAGAAGCAGTCTGTTCCAACACTTCAATTCACTGTGTGAAGTGAATGGAGTGTTGCTTCACTTTCTAAATGCTGTCCTTTCAGAGAAAATCACTTTCCTTTGAATGTGCCTTAAGCTACTTACAAGCATTCACCAGAAACTCACATGCGTTTCTCTGAAAGAGAAGCAGTCTGTTTCAATACTTCAATTCACTCTGCGAAGTGAATGGAGTGTTGCTTCACTTTCTAAATGCTGTCCTTTCAGAGAAAATCACTTTCTTTTGAAAGTGCCTTAAGCTACTTACAAGCATTCAACAGAAACTCACATGCATTTCTCTGAAAGAGAAGCAGTCTGTTCCAACACTTCAATTCACTGTGCGAAGTGAATGGAGTGTTGCTTAACTTTCTAAATGCTGTCCTTTCAGAGAAAATCACTTTCCTTTGAAAGTGCCTTAAGCAACTTGCAAGAATTCACAAGAAACTCACATGCGTTTTTCTGAAAGAGAAGCAGTCTATTCCAACACTTCAATTCACTGTGCGAAGTGAATGGAGTGTTGCTTCACTTTCTAAATGCTGTCCTTTCAGAGAAAATCACTTTCCTTTGAAAGTGCCTTAAGCTACTTGCATGCATTAGGAAGAAACTCTCATGCGTTTCTCTGAAAGAGAAGCAGTCTGTTCCAACACTTCAATTCACTGTGTGAAGTGAATGGAGTGTTGCCTCACTTTCTAAATGCTGTCCTTTCAGAGAAAATCACTTTCCTTTGAAAGTGCCTTAAGCTACTTACAAGCATTCACCAGAAACTCACATGCGTTTCTCTGAAAGAGAAGCAGTCTGTTCCAACACTTCAATTCAATGTGCGAAGTGAATGGAGTGTTGCTTCACTTTCTAAATGCTGTCCTTTCAGAGAAAATCACTTTCCTTTGAAAGTGCCTTAAGCTACTAACAAGCATTCAAAAGAAACTCACATGCATTTCTCTGAAAGAGAAGCAGTCTGTTCCAACACTTCAATTCACTGTGCGAAGTGAATGGAGTGTTGCTTCACTTTCTAAATGCTGTCCTTTCAGAGAAAATCACTTTCCTTTGAAAGTGCCTTAAGCAACTTGCAAGCATTCACAAGAAACACTAATACGTTTATATGAAAGAGAAGCACTCTGTTCCAACACTTCAATTCACTGCACGAAGGGAATGGTGTGTTGCTTCACTTTCTAAATGCTGTCCTTTCAGAGAAAATCACTTTCCTTTTAAAGTGCCTTAAGCTACTTACAAGCATTCACCAGAAACTCACATGCGTTTCTCTGAAAGAGAAGCAGTCGGTTCCAACACTTCAATTCACTGTGCGAAGTGAATGGAGTGTTGCTTCACTTTTTAAATGCTGTCCTTTTAGAGAAAATCACTTTCCTTTGAAAGTGCCTTAAGCAACTTGCAAGAATTCACAAGAAACTCACATGCGTATCTCTGAAAGAGAAGCAGTCTGTTCCAACACTTCAATTCACTGTGCGAAGTGAATGGAGTGTTGCTTCACTTTCTAAATGCTGTCCTTTCAGAGAAAATCACTTTCCTTTGAATGTGCCTTAAGCTACTTACAAGCATTCACCAGAAACTCACATGCGTTTCTCTGAAAGAGAAGCAGTCTGTTCCAACACTTCAATTCACTGTGTGAAGTGAATAGAGTGTTTCCTCACTTTCTAAATGCTGTCCTTTCAGAGAAAATCACTTTCCTTTGAAAGTGCCTTAAGCTACTTACAAGCATTCACCAGAAACTCACATGCGTTTCTCTGAAAGAGAAGCAATCTGTTCCAACACTTCAATTCACGGTGCGAAGTGAATGGAGTGTTGCTTCACTTTCTAAATGCTGTTCTTTCAGAGAAAATCAGTTTCCGTAGAAAGTGCCTTAAGATACTTGCAAGCATTAGGAAGAAACTCACATGCGTTTCTCTGAAAGAGAAGAAGACTGTTCCAAAACTTCAATTCACTGTGCGAAGTGAATGGAGTGTTGCTTCACTTTCTAAATGCTGTCCTTTCAGAGAAAATCACTTTCCTTTGAAAGTGCCTTAAGCAACTTGCAAGCATTCACAAGAAACACTAATGCGTTTATATGAAAGAGAAGCACTCTGTTCCAACGCTTTAATTCACTGCACGAAGGGAATGGAGTGTTGCTTCACTTTCTAAATGCTGTCCTTTAAGAGAAAATCACTTTCCTTTGAAAGTGCCTTAAGCTACTTACAAGCATTCACCAGAAACTCACATGCGTTTCTCTGAAAGAGAAGCATCTGTTCCAACACTTCAATTCACTGTGCGAAGTGAATGGAGTGTTGCTTCACTTTCTAAATGCTGTTCTTTCAGAGAAAATCACTTTCCTTTGAAAGTGCCTTAAGCAACTTGCAAGAATTCACAAGAAACTCACATGCGTTTTTCTGAAAGAGAAGCAGTCTGTTCCAACACTTCAATTCACTGTGTGAAGTGAATGGAGTGTTGCTTCACTTTCTAAATGCTGTCCTTTCAGAGAAAATCACTTTCCTTTGAATGTGCCTTAAGCTACTTACAAGCATTCACCAGAAACTCACATGCGTTTCTCTGAAAGAGAAGCAGTCTGTTTCAATACTTTAATTCACTCTGCGAAGTGAATGGAGTGTTGCTTCACTTTCTAAATGCTGTCCTTTCAGAGAAAATCACTTTCTTTTGAAAGTGCCTTAAGCTACTTACAAGCATTCAACAGAAACTCACATGCATTTCTCTGAAAGAGAAGCAGTCTGTTCCAACACTTCAATTCACTGTGCGAAGTGAATGGAGTGTTGCTTAACTTTCTAAATGCTGTCCTTTCAGAGAAAATCACTTTCCTTTGAAAGTGCCTTAAGCTACTTGCAAGCATTAGGAAGAAACTCACATGCGTTTCTCTGAAAGAGAAGCAGTCTGTTCCAACACTTCAATTCACTGTGTGAAGTGAATAGAGTGTTTCCTCACTTTCTAAATGCTGTCCTTTCAGAGAAAATCACTTTCCTTTGAAAGTGCCTTAAGCTACTTACAAGCATTCACCAGAAACTCACATGCGTTTCTCTGAAAGAGAAGCAATCTGTTCCAACACTTCAATTCACGGTGCGAAGTGAATGGAGTGTTGCTTCACTTTCTAAATGCTGTTCTTTCAGAGAAAATCAGTTTCCTTAGAAAGTGCCTTAAGCTACTTGCAAGCATTAGGAAGAAACTCACATGCGTTTCTCTGAAAGAGAAGAAGACTGTTCCAACACTTCAATTCACTGTGCGAAGTGAATGGAGTGTTGCTTCACTTTCTAAATGCTGTCCTTTCAGAGAAAATCACTTTCCTTTGAAAGTGCCTTAAGCAACTTGCAAGCATTCACAAGAAACACTAATGCCTTTATATGAAAGAGAAGCACTCTGTTCCAACGCTTTAATTCACTGCACGAAGGGAATGGAGTGTTGCTTCACTTTCTAAATGCTGTCCTTTAAGAGAAAATCACTTTCCTTTGAAAGTGCCTTAAGCTACTTACAAGCATTCACCAGAAACTCACATGCGTTTCTCTGAAAGAGAAGCAGTCGGTTCCAACACTTCAATTCACTGTGCGAAGTGAATGGAGTGTTGCTTCACTTTCTAAATGCTGTTCTTTCAGAGAAAATCACTTTCCTTTGAAAGTGCCTTAAGCAACTTGCAAGAATTCACAAGAAACTCACATGCGTTTTTCTGAAAGAGAAGCAGTCTGTTCCAACACTTCAATTCACTGTGTGAAGTGAATGGAGTGTTGCTTCACTTTCTAAATGCTGTCCTTTCAGAGAAAATCACTTTCCTTTGAATGTGCCTTAAGCTACTTACAAGCATTCACCAGAAACTCACATGCGTTTCTCTGAAAGAGAAGCAGTCTGTTTCAATACTTCAATTCACTCTGCGAAGTGAATGGAGTGTTGCTTCACTTTCTAAATGCTGTCCTTTCAGAGAAAATCACTTTCTTTTGAAAGTGCCTTAAGCTACTTACAAGCATTCAACAGAAACTCACATGCCTTTCTCTGAAAGAGAAGCAGTCTGTTCCAACACTTCAATTCAATGTGCGAAGTGAATGGAGTGTTGCTTCACTTTCTAAATGCTGTCCTTTCAGAGAAAATCACTTTCCTTTGAAAGTGCCTTAAGCTACTAACAAGCATTCAAAAGAAACTCACATGCATTTCTCTGAAAGAGAAGCAGTCTGTTCCAACACTTCAATTCACTGTGCGAAGTGAATGGAGTGTTGCTTCACTTTCTAAATGCTGTCCTTTCAGAGAAGATCACTTTCCTTTGAAAGTGCCTTAAGCAACTTGCAAGCATTCACAAGAAACACTAATGCGTTTATATGAAAGAGAAGCACTCTGTTCCAACACTTTAATTCACTGCACGAAGGGAATGGAGTGTTGCTTCACTTTCTAAATGCTGTCTTTAAGAGAAAATCACTTTCCTTTGAAAGTGCCTTAAGCTACTTACAAGCATTCACCAGAAACTCACATGCGTTTCTCTGAAAGAGAAGCAGTCGGTTCCAACACTTCAATTCACTGTGCGAAGTGAATGGAGTGTTGCTTCACTTTCTAAATGCTGTCCTTTCAGAGAAAATCACTTTCCTTTGAAAGTGCCTTAAGCAACTTGCAAGAATTCACAAGAAACTCACATGCGTATCTCTGAAAGAGAAGCAGTCTGTTCCAACACTTCAATTCACTGTGTGAAGTGAATGGAGTGTTGCTTCACTTTCTAAATGCTGTCCTTTCAGAGAAAATCACTTTCCTTTGAATGTGCCTTAAGCTACTTACAAGCATTCACCAGAAACTCACATGCGTTTCTCCTAAAGAGAAGCAGTCGGTTCCAACACTTCAATTCACTGTGCGAAGTGAATGGAGTGATGCTTCACTTTGTAAATGCTGTCCTTTCAGAGAAAATCACTTACCTTTGAAAGTGCCTTAAGCAACTTGCAAGAATTCACAAGAAACTCACATGCGTATCTCTGAAAGAGAAGCAGTCTGTTCCAACACTTCAATTCACTGTGTGAAGTGAATGGAGTGTTGCTTCACTTTCTAAATGCTGTCCTTTCAGAGAAAATCACTTTCCTTTGAATGTGCCTTAAGCTACTTACAAGCATTCACCAGAAACTCACATGCGTTTCTCTGAAAGAGAAGCAGTCTGTTTCAATACTTCAATTCACTCTGCGAAGTGAATGGAGTGTTGCTTCACTTTCTAAATGCTGTCCTTTCAGAGAAAATCACTTTCTTTTGAAAGTGCCTTAAGCTACTTACAAGCATTCAACAGAAACTCACATGCATTTCTCTGAAAGAGAAGCAGTCTGTTCCAACACTTCAATTCACTGTGCGAAGTGAATGGAGTGTTGCTTAACTTTCTAAATGCTGTCCTTTCAGAGAAAATCACTTTCCTTTGAAAGTGCCTTAAGCTACTTGCAAGCATTAGGAAGAAACTCACATGCGTTTCTCTGAAAGAGAAGCAGTCTGTTCCAACACTTCAATTCACTGTGTGAAGTGAATGGAGTGTTGCTTCACTTTCTAAATGCTGTTCTTTCAGAGAAAATCAGTTTCCTTAGAAAGTGCCTTAAGCTACTTGAAAGCATTAGGAAGAAACTCACATGCGTTTCTCTGAAAGAGAAGAAGACTGTTCCAACATTTCAATTCACTGTGCGAAGTGAATGGAGTGTTGCTTCACTTTCTAAATGCTGTCCTTTCAGAGAAAATCACTTTCCTTTGAAAGTGCCTTAAGCAACTTGCAAGCATTCACAAGAAACACTAATGCGTTTATATGAAAGAGAAGCACTCTGTTCCAACACTTTAATTCACTGCACGAAGGGAATGGAGTGTTGCTTCACTTTCTAAATGCTGTCCTTTAAGAGAAAATCACTTTCCTTTGAAAGTGCCTTAAGCTACTTACAAGCATTCACCAGAAACTCACATGCGTTTCTCTGAAAGAGAAGCAGTCGGTTCCAACACTTCAATTCATTGTGCGAAGTGAATGGAGTGTTGCTTCACTTTCTAAATGCTGTCCTTTCAGAGAAAATCACTTTCCTTTGAAAGTGCCTTAAGCAACTTGCAAGAATTCACAAGAAACTCACATGCGTTTTTCTGAAAGAGAAGCAGTCTGTTCCAACACTTCAATTCACTGTGTGAAGTGAATGGAGTGTTGCTTCACTTTCTAAATGCTGTCCTTTCAGAGAAAATCACTTTCCTTTGAATGTGCCTTAAGCTACTTACAAGCATTCACCAGAAACTCACATGCGTTTCTCTGAAAGAGAAGCAGTCTGTTTCAATACTTCAATTCACTCTGCGAAGTGAATGGAGTGTTGCTTCACTTTCTAAATGCTGTCCTTTCAGAGAAAATCACTTTCTTTTGAAAGTGCCTTAAGCTACTTACAAGCATTCAACAGAAACTCAAATGCATTTCTCTGAAAGAGAAGCAGTCTGTTCCCACACTTCAATTCAATGTGCGAAGTGAATGGAGTGTTGCTTCACTTTCTAAATGCTGTCCTTTCAGAGAAAATCACTTTCCTTTGAAAGTGCCTTAAGCTACTAACAAGCATTCAAAAGAAACTCACATGCATTTCTCTGAAAGAGAAGCAGTCTGTTCCAACACTTCAATTCACTGTGCGAAGTGAATGGAGTGTTGCTTCACTTTCTAAATGCTGTCCTTTCAGAGAAAATCACTTTCCTTTGAAAGTGCCTTAAGCAACTTGCAAGCATTCACAAGAAACACTAATGCGTTTATATGAAAGAGAAGCACTCTGTTCCAACACTTTAATTCACTGCACGAAGGGAATGGAGTGTTGCTTCAATTTCTAAATGCTGTCTTTAAGAGAAAATCACTTTCCTTTGAAAGTGCCTTAAGCTACTTACAAGCATTCACCAGAAACTCACATGCGTTTCTCTGAAAGAGAAGCAGTCGGTTCCAACACTTCAATTCACTGTGCGAAGTGAATGGAGTGTTGCTTCACTTTCTAAATGCTGTCCTTTCAGAGAAAATCACTTTCCTTTGAATGTGCCTTAAGCTACTTACAAGCATTCACCAGAAACTCACATGCGTTTCTCTGAAAGAGAAGCAGTCTGTTTCAATACTTCAAATCACTCTGCGAAGTGAATGGAGTGTTGCTTCACTTTCTAAATGCTGTCCTTTCAGAGAAAATCACTTTCTTTTGAAAGTGCCTTAAGCTACTTACAAGCATTCAACAGAAACTCACATGCATTTCTCTGAAAGAGAAGCAGTCTGTTCCCACACTTCAATTCAATGTGCGAAGTGAATGGAGTGTTGCTTCACTTTCTAAATGCTGTCCTTTCAGAGAAAATCACTTTCCTTTGAAAGTGCCTTAAGCTACTAACAAGCATTCAAAAGAAACTCACATGCATTTCTCTGAAAGAGAAGCAGTCTGTTCCAACACTTCAATTCACTGTGCGAAGTGAATGGAGTGTTGCTTCACTTTCTAAATGCTGTCCTTTCAGAGAAAATCACTTTCCTTTGAAAGTGCCTTAAGCAACTTGCAAGCATTCACAAGAAACACTAATGCGTTTATATGAAAGAGAAGCACTCTGTTCCAACACTTTAATTCACTGCACGAAGGGAATGGAGTGTTGCTTCAATTTCTAAATGCTGTCTTTAAGAGAAAATCACTTTCCTTTGAAAGTGCCTTAAGCTACTTACAAGCATTCACCAGAAACTCACATGCGTTTCTCTGAAAGAGAAGCAGTCGGTTCCAACACTTCAATTCACTGTGCGAAGTGAATGGAGTGTTGCTTCACTTTCTAAATGCTGTCCTTTCAGAGAAAATCACTTTCCTTTGAAAGTGCCTTAAGCAACTTGCAAGAATTCACAAGAAACTCACATGCGTATCTCTGAAAGAGAAGCAGTCTGTTCCAACACTTCAATTCACTGTGTGAAGTGAATGGAGTGTTGCTTCACTTTCTAAATGCTGTCCTTTCAGAGAAAATCACTTTCCTTTGAATGTGCCTTAAGCTACTTACAAGCATTCACCAGAAACTCAAATGCGTTTCTCTGACAGAGAAGCAGTCTGTTTCAATACTTCAATTCACTCTGCGAAGTGAATGGAGTGTTGCTTCACTTTCTAAATGCTGTCCTTTCAGAGAAAATCACTTTCTTTTGAAAGTGCCTTAAGCTACTTACAAGCATTCAACAGAAACTCACATGCATTTCTCTGAAAGAGAAGCAGTCTGTTCCAACACTTCAATTCACTGTGCGAAGTGAATGGAGTGTTGCTTAACTTTCTAAATGCTGTCCTTTCAGAGAAAATCACTTTCCTTTGAAAGTGCCTTAAGCTACTTGCAAGCATTAGGAAGAAACTCACATGCGTTTCTCTGAAAGATAAGCAGTCTGTTCCAACACTTCAATTCACTGTGTGAAGTGAATAGAGTGTTTCCTCACTTTCTAAATGCTGTCCTTTCAGAGAAAATCACTTTCCTTTGAAAGTGCCTTAAGCTACTTACAAGCATTCACCAGAAACTCACATGCGTTTCTCTGAAAGAGAAGCAATCTGTTCCAACACTTCAATTCACGGTGCGAAGTGAATGGAGTGTTGCTTCACTTTCTAAATGCTGTTCTTTCAGAGAAAATCAGTTTCCTTAGAAAGTGCCTTAAGCTACTTGCAAGCAATAGAAAGAAACTCACATGCGTTTCTCTGAAAGAGAAGAAGACTGTTCCAACACTTCAATTCACTGTGCGAAGTGAATGGAGTGTTGCTTCACTTTCTAAATGCTGTCCTTTCAGAGAAAATCACTTTCCTTTGAAAGTGCCTTAAGCAACTTGCAAGCATTCACAAGAAACACTAATGCGTTTATATGAAAGAGAAGCACTCTGTTCCAACAATTTAATTCACTGCACGAAGGGAATGGAGTGTTGCTTCACTTTCTAAATGCTGTCCTTTAAGAGAAAATCACTTTCCTTTGAAAGTGCCTTAAGCTACTTACAAGCATTCACCAGAAACTCACATGCGTTTCTCTGAAAGAGAAGCAGTCGGTTCCAACACTTCAATTCACTGTGCGAAGTGAATGGAGTGTTGCTTCACTTTCTAAATGCTGTTCTTTCAGAGAAAATCACTTTCCTTTGAAAGTGCCTTAAGCAACTTGCAAGAATTCACAAGAAACTCACATGCGTTTTTCTGAAAGAGAAGCAGTCTGTTCCAACACTTCAATTCACTGTGTGAAGTGAATGGAGTGTTGCTTCACTTTCTAAATGCTGTCCTTTCAGAGAAAATCACATTCCTTTGAATGTGCCTTAAGCTACTTACAAGCATTCACCAGAAACTCACATGCGTTTCTCTGAAAGAGAAGCAGTCTGTTTCAATACTTCAATTCACTCTGCGAAGTGAATGGAGTGTTGCTTCACTTTCTAAATGCTGTCCTTTCAGAGAAAATCACTTTCTTTTGAAAGTGCCTTAAGCTACTTACAAGCATTCAACAGAAACTCACATGCATTTCTCTGAAAGAGAAGCAGTCTGTTCCAACACTTCAATTCACTGTGCTAAGTGAATGGAGTGTTGCTTCACTTTCTAAATGCTGGCCTTTCAGAGAAAATCACTTTCCTTTGAAAGTGCCTTAAGCAACTTGCAAGCATTAGGAAGAAACTCACATGCGTTTCTCTGAAAGAGAAGCAGACTGTTCCAACACTTCAATTCACTGTGCGAATTGAATGGAGTGTTGCTTCACTTTCTAAATGCTGTCCTTTCAGAGAAAATCACTTTCCTTTGAAAGTGCCATAAGCTACTTACAAGCATTAGGAAGAAACTCACATGCGTTTCTATGAAAGAGAAGCAGTCTGTTCAAACACTTCAATTCACTGTGCGAAGTGAATGGAGTGTTGCATCACTTTCTAAATTCTGTCCTTTCAGAGAAAATCACTTTCCTTTGAAAGTGCCTTAAACTACTTTCAAGCATTCACAAAAAACTCACATGCGTTTCTCTGAAAGAGAAGCAGTCTGTTCCAACACTTCAATTCACTGTGCGAAGTGAATGGAGTGTTGCTTCACTTTCTAAATGCTGTCCTTTCAGAGAAAATCACTTTCCTTTGAAAGTGCCTTAAGCTACTTGCCAGCATTAGGAAGAAACTCTCATGCGTTTCTCTGAAAGAGAAGCAGTCTGTTCCAACACTTCAATTCACTGTGTGAAGTGAATGGAGTGTTGCCTCACTTTCTAAATGCTGTCCTTTCAGAGAAAATCACTTTCCTTTGAAAGTGCCTTAAGCTACTTACAAGCATTCACCAGAAACTCACATGCGTTTCTCTGAAAGAGAAGCAGTCTGTTCCAACACTTCAATTCAATGTGCGAAGTGAATGGAGTGTTGCTTCACTTTCTAAATGCTGTCCTTTCAGAGAAAATCACTTTCCTTTGAAAGTGCCTTAAGCTACTAACAAGCATTCAAAAGAAACTCACATGCATTTCTCTGAAAGAGAAGCAGTCTGTTCCAACACTTCAATTCACTGTGCGAAGTGAATGGAGTGTTGCTTCACTTTCTAAATGCTGTCCTTTCAGAGAAAATCACTTTCCTTTGAAAGTGCCTTAAGCAACTTGCAAGCATTCACAAGAAACACTAATGCGTTTATATGAAAGAGAAGCACTCTGTTCCAACACTTTAATTCACTGCACGAAGGGAATGGAGTGTTGCTTCACTTTCTAAATGCTGTCCTTTAAGAGAAAATCACTTTCCTTTGAAAGTGCCTTAAGCTACTTACAAGCATTCACCAGAAACTCACATGCGTTTCTCTGAAAGAGAAGCAGTCGGTTCCAACACTTCAATTCACTGTGCGAAGTGAATGGAGTGTTGCTTCACTTTCTAAATGCTGTCCTTTCAGAGAAAATCACTTTCCTTTGAAAGTGCCTTAAGCAACTTGCAAGAATTCACAAGAAATTCACATGCGTATCTCTGAAAGAGAAGCAGTCTGTTCCAACACTTCAATTCACTGTGTGAAGTGAATGGAGTGTTGCTTCACTTTCTAAATGCTGTCCTTTCAGAGAAAATCACTTTCCTTTGAATGTGCCTTAAGCTACTTACAAGCATTCACCAGAAACTCAAATGCGTTTCTCTGACAGAGAAGCAGTCTGTTTCAATACTTCAATTCACTCTGCGAAGTGAATGGAGTGTTGCTTCACTTTCTAAATGCTGTCCTTTCAGAGAAAATCACTTTCTTTTGAAAGTGCCTTAAGCTACTTACAAGCATTCAACAGAAACTCACATGCATTTCTCTGAAAGAGAAGCAGTCTGTTCCAACACTTCAATTCACTGTGCGAAGTGAATGGAGTGTTGCTTAACTTTCTAAATGCTGTCCTTTCAGAGAAAATCACTTTCCTTTGAAAGTGCCTTAAGCTACTTGCAAGCATTAGGAAGAAACTCACATGCGTTTCTCTGAAAGAGAAGCAGTCTGTTCCAACACTTCAATTCACTGTGTGAAGTGAATAGAGTGTTTCCTCACTTTCTAAATGCTGTCCTTTCAGAGAAAATCACTTTCCTTTGAAAGTGCCTTAAGCTACTTACAAGCATTCACCAGAAACTCACATGCGTTTCTCTGAAAGAGAAGCAATCTGTTCCAACACTTCAATTCACGGTGCGAAGTGAATGGAGTGTTGCTTCACTTTCTAAATGCTGTTCTTTCAGAGAAAATCAGTTTCCTTAGAAAGTGCCTTAAGCTACTTGCAAGCAATAGAAAGAAACTCACATGCGTTTCTCTGAAAGAGAAGAAGACTGTTCCAACACTTCAATTCACTGTGCGAAGTGAATGGAGTGTTGCTTCACTTTCTAAATGCTGTCCTTTCAGAGAAAATCACTTTCCTTTGAAAGTGCCTTAAGCAACTTGCAAGCATTCACAAGAAACACTAATGCGTTTATATGAAAGAGAAGCACTCTGTTCCAACAATTTAATTCACTGCACGAAGGGAATGGAGTGTTGCTTCACTTTCTAAATGCTGTCCTTTAAGAGAAAATCACTTTCCTTTGAAAGTGCCTTAAGCTACTTACAAGCATTCACCAGAAACTCACATGCGTTTCTCTGAAAGAGAAGCAGTCGGTTCCAACACTTCAATTCACTGTGCGAAGTGAATGGAGTGTTGCTTCACTTTCTAAATGCTGTTCTTTCAGAGAAAATCACTTTCCTTTGAAAGTGCCTTAAGCAACTTGCAAGAATTCACAAGAAACTCACATGCGTTTTTCTGAAAGAGAAGCAGTCTGTTCCAACACTTCAATTCACTGTGTGAAGTGAATGGAGTGTTGCTTCACTTTCTAAATGCTGTCCTTTCAGAGAAAATCACTTTCCTTTGAATGTGCCTTAAGCTACTTACAAGCATTCACCAGAAACTCACATGCGTTTCTCTGAAAGAGAAGCAGTCTGTTTCAATACTTCAATTCACTCTGCGAAGTGAATGGAGTGTTGCTTCACTTTCTAAATGCTGTCCTTTCAGAGAAAATCACTATCTTTTGAAAGTGCCTTAAGCTACTTACAAGCATTCAACAGAAACTCACATGCATTTCTCTGAAAGAGAAGCAGTCTGTTCCAACACTTCAATTCACTGTGCGAAGTGAATGGAGTGTTGCTTCACTTTCTAAATGCTGGCCTTTCAGAGAAAATCACTTTCCTTTGAAAGTGCCTTAAGCTACTTACAAGCATTCACCAGAAACTCACATGCGTTTCGCTGAAATAGAAGCAGTCTGTTCCAACACTTCAATTCACTGTGCGAAGTGAATGGAGTGTTGCTTAACTTTCTAAATGCTGTCCTTTCAGAGAAAATCACTTTCCTTTGAAAGTGCCTTAAGCTACTTGCAAGCATTAGGAAGAAACTCACATGCGTTTCTCTGAAAGAGAAGCAGACTGTTCCAACACTTCAATTCACTGTGCGAATTGAATGGAGTGTTGCTTCACTTTCTAAATGCTGTCCTTTCAGAGAAAATCACTTTCCTTTGAAAGTGCCATAAGCTACTTACAAGCATTAGGAAGAAACTCACATGCGTTTCTATGAAAGAGAAGCAGTCTGTTCCAACACTTCAATTCACTGTGCGAAGTGAATGGAGTGTTGCATCACTTTCTAAATTCTGTCCTTTCAGAGAAAATCACTTTCCTTTGAAAGTGCCTTAAACTACTTTCAAGCATTCACAAAAAACTCACATGCGTTTCTCTGAAAGAGAAGCAGTCTGTTCCAACACTTCAATTCACTGTGCGAAGTGAATGGAGTGTTGCTTCACTTTCTAAATGCTGTCCTTTCAGAGAAAATCACTTTCCTTTGAAAGTGCCTTAAGCTTCTTGCAAGCATTAGGAAGAAACTCACATGCGTTTCTCTGAAAGAGAAGTAGACTGTTCCAACACTTCAATTCACTGTGCGAAGTGAATGGAGTGTTGCTTCACTTTCTAAATGCTGTCCTTTCAGAGAAAATCACTTTCCTTTGAAAGTGCCTTAAGCTACTTGCAAGCATTAGGAAGAAACTCTCATGCGTTTCTCTGAAAGAAAAGCAGTCTGTTCCAACACTTCAATTCACTGTGTGAAGTGAATGGAGTGTTGCCTCACTTTCTAAATGCTGTCCTTTCAGAGAAAATCACTTTCCTTTGAAAGTGCCTTAAGCTACTTACAAGCATTCACCAGAAACTCACATGCGTTTCTCTGAAAGAGAAGCAGTCTGTTCCAACACTTCAATTCAATGTGCGAAGTGAATGGAGTGTTGCTTCACTTTCTAAATGCTGTCCTTTCAGAGAAAATCACTTTCCTTTGAAAGTGCCTTAAGCTACTAACAAGCATTCAAAAGAAACTCACATGCATTTCTCTGAAAGAGAAGCAGTCTGTTCCAACACTTCAATTCACTGTGCGAAGTGAATGGAGTGTTGCTTCACTTTCTAAATGCTGTCCTTTCAGAGAAAATCACTTTCCTTTGAAAGTGCCTTAAGCAACTTGCAAGCATTCACAAGAAACACTAATGCGTTTATATGAAAGAGAAGCACTCTGTTCCAACACTTTAATTCACTGCACGAAGGGAATGGAGTGTTGCTTCACTTTCTAAATGCTGTCCTTTAAGAGAAAATCACTTTCCTTTGAAAGTGCCTTAAGCTACTTACAAGCATTCACCAGAAACTCACATGCGTTTCTCTGAAAGAGAAGCAGTCGGTTCCAACACTTCAATTCACTGTGCGAAGTGAATGGAGTGTTGCTTCACTTTCTAAATGCTGTCCTTTCAGAGAAAATCACTTTCCTTTGAAAGTGCCTTAAGCAACTTGCAAGAATTCACAAGAAACTCACATGCGTTTCTCTGAAAGAGAAGCAGTCTGTTTCAATACTTCAATTCACTCTGCGAAGTGAATGGAGTGTTGCTTCACTTTCTAAATGCTGTCCTTTCAGAGAAAATCACTTTCTTTTGAAAGTGCCTTAAGCTACTTACAAGCATTCAACAGAAACTCACATGCATTTCTCTGAAAGAGAAGCAGTCTGTTCCAACACTTCAATTCACTGTGCGAAGTGAATGGAGTGTTGCTTAACTTTCTAAATGCTGTCCTTTCAGAGAAAATCACTTTCCTTTGAAAGTGCCTTAAGCTACTTGCAAGCATTAGGAAGAAACTCACATGCGTTTTTCTGAAAGAGAAGCAGTCTGTTCCAACACTTCAATTCACTGTGTGAAGTGAATAGAGTGTTTCCTCACTTTCTAAATGCTGTCCTTTCAGAGAAAATCACTTTCCTTTGAAAGTGTCTTAAGCTACTTACAAGCATTCACCAGAAACTCACATGCGTTTCTCTGAAAGAGAAGCAATCTGTTCCAACACTTCAATTCACGGTGCGAAGTGAATGGAGTGTTGCTTCACTTTCTAAATGCTGTTCTTTCAGAGAAAATCAGTTTCCTTAGAAAGTGCCTTAAGCTACTTGCAAGCATTAGGAAGAAACTCACATGCGATTCTCTGAAAGAGAAGCAGTCCGTTCCAACACTTCAATTCACTGTGCGAAGTGAATGGAGTGTTGCTTCACTTTCTAAATGCTGTCCTTTCAGAGAAAATCACTTTCCTTTGAAACTGCCTTAAGCTACTTGCAAGCATTAGGAAGAAACTCACATGCGTTTCTCTGAAAGAGAAGCAGTCTGTTCCAACACTTCAATTCACTGTGCGAAGTGAATGGAGTGTTGCCTCACTTTCTAAATGCTGTCCTTTCAGAGAAAATCACTTTCCTTTGAAAGTGCCTTAAACTACTTTCAAGCATTCACAAAAAACTCACATGCGTTTCTCTGAAAAAGAAGCAGACTGTTCCAACACTTCAATTCACTGTGCGAAGTGAATGGAGTGTTGCTTCACTTTCTAAATGCTGTCCTTTCAGAGAAAATCACTTTCCTTTGAATGTGCCTTAAGCTACTTACAAGCATTCAACAGAAACTCACATGCATTTCTCTGAAAGAGAAGCAATCTGTTCCAACACTTCAATTCTCTGTGCGAAGTGAATGGAGTGTTGCTTCACTTTCTAAATGCTGTCCTTTCAGAGAAAATCTCTTTCCTTTGAAAGTGCCTTAAGCAACTTGCAAGCATTCACAAGAAACCCTAATGCGTTTTAATGAAAGAGAAGCACTCTGTTCCAACACTTCAATTCACTGCACGAAGGGAATGGAGTGTTGCTTCACTTTCTAAATGCTGTCCTTTCTGAGAAAATCACTTTCCTTTGCAAGTGACTTAAGCTACTTACAAGCATTCAACAGAAACTCACATGCATTTCTCTGAAAGAGAAGCAGTCTGTTCCAACACTTCAATTCACTGTACAAAGTGAATGGAGTGTTCCTTCACTTTCCAGATGCTGTTCTTTCAGAGAAAATCACTTTCCTTTGAAAGTGCCTTAAGCTACTTACAAGCATTCAACAGAAACTCACATGAATTTCTCTGAAAGAGAAGCAATCTGTTCCAACACTTCAATTAACTGTGCGAAGTGAATGGAGTGTTGCTTCACTTTCTAAATGCTGTCCTTTCAGAGAAAATCACTTTCCTTTGAAAGTGCATTAAGCTACTTACAAGCATTCACCAGAAACTCACATGCGTTTTTCTGAAAGACAAACAGTCTGTTCCAACACTTCAATTCACTGTGTGAAGTGAATGGAGTGTTGCCTCACTTTCTAAATGCTGTCCTTTCAGAGAAAATCACTTTCCTTTGAAAGTGCCTTAAGCTACTTACAAGCATTCACCAGAAACTCACATGCGTTTCTCTGAAAGAGAAGCAGTCTGTTCCAACACTTCAATTCAATGTGCGAAGTGAATGGAGTGTTGCTTCACTTTCTAAATGCTGTCCTTTCAGAGAAAATCAATTTCCTTTGAAAGTGCCTTAAGCTACTAACAAGCATTCAAAAGAAACTCACATGCATTTCTCTGAAAGAGAAGCAGTCTGTTCCAACACTTGAATTCACTGTGCGAAGTGAATGGAGTGTTGCTTCACTTTCTAAATGCTGTCCTTTCAGAGAAAATCACTTTCCTTTGAAAGTGCCTTAAGCAACATGCAAGCATTCACAAGAAACACTAATGCGTTTATATGAAAGAGAAGCACTCTGTTCCAACACTTTAATTCACTGCACGAAGGGAATGGAGTGTTGCTTCACTTTCTAAATGCTGTCCTTTAAGAGAAAATCACTTTCCTTTGAAAGTGCCTTAAGCTACTTACAAGCATTCACCAGAAACTCACATGCGTTTCTCTGAAAGAGAAGCAGTCGGTTCCAACACTTCAATTCACTGTGCGAAGTGAATGGAGTGTTGCTTCACTTTCTAAATGCTGTCCTCTCAGAGAAAATCACTTTCCTTTGAAAGTGCCTTAAGCAACTTGCAAGAATTCACAAGAAACTCACATGCGTATCTCTGAAAGAGAAGCAGTCTGTTCCAACACTTCAATTCACTGTGTGAAGTGAATGGAGTGTTGCTTCACTTTCTAAATGCTGTCCTTTCAGAGAAAATCACTTTCCTTTGAATGTGCCTTAAGCTACTTACAAGCATTCACCAGAAACTCATATGCGTTTCTCTGAAAGAGAAGCAGTCTGTTTCAATACTTCAATTCACTCTGCGAAGTGAATGGAGTGTTGCTTCACTTTCTAAATGCTGTCCTTTCAGAGAAAATCACTTTCTTTTGAAAGTGCCTTAAGCTACTTACAAGCATTCAACAGAAACTCACATGCATTTCTCTGAAAGAGAAGCAGTCTGTTCCAACACTTCAATTCACTGTGCGAAGTGAATGGAGTGTTGCTTAACTTTCTAAATGCTGTCCTTTCAGAGAAAATCACTTTCCTTTGAAAGTGCCTTAAGCTACTTGCAAGCATTAGGAAGAAACTCACATGCGTTTCTCTGAAAGAGAAGCAGTCTGTTCCAACACTTCAATTCACTGTGTGAAGTGAATAGAGTGTTTCCTCACTTTCTAAATGCTGTCCTTTCAGAGAAAATCACTTTCCTTTGAAAGTGCCTTAAGCTACTTACAAGCATTCACCAGAAACTCACATGCGTTTCCCTGAAAGAGAAGCAATCTGTTCCAACACTTCAATTCACGGTGCGAAGTGAATGGAGTGTTGCTTCACTTTCTAAATGCTGTTCTTTCAGAGAAAATCAGTTTCCTTTGAAAGTGCCTTAAGCTACTTGCAAGCATTAGGAAGAAACTCACATGCGTTTCTCTGAAAGAGAAGCAGTCCGTTCCAACACTTCAATTCACTGTGCGAAGTGAATGGAGTGTTGCTTCACTTTCTAAATGCTGTCCTTTCAGAGAAAATCACTTTCCTTTGAAAGTGCCTTAAGCTACTTGCAAGCATTAGGAAGAAACTCACATGCGTTTCTCTGAAAGAGAAGCAGTCTGTTCCAACACTTCAATTCACTGTGCGAAGTGAATGGAGTGTTGCTTCACTTTCTAAATGCCGTCCTTTCAGAGAAAATCACTTTCCTTTGAATGTGCCTTAAGCTACTTACAAGCATTCAACAGAAACTCACATGCATTTCTCTGAAAGAGAAGCAATCTGTTCCAACACTTCAATTCTCTGTGCGAAGTGAATGGAGTGTTGCTTCACTTTCTAAATGCTGTCCTTTCAGAGAAAATCACTTTCCTTTGAAAGTGCCTTAAGCAACTTGCAAGCATTCACAAGAAACCCTAATGCGTTTTAATGAAAGAGAAGCACTCTGTTCCAACATTTCAATTCACTGCACGAAGGGAATGGAGTGTTGCTTCACTTTCTAAATGCTGTCCTTTCTCAGAAAATCACTTTCCTTTGCAAGTGCCTTAAGCTACTTAAAAGTATTCACCAGAAACTCACATGCGTTTCTCTGAAAGAGAAGCTGTCTGTTCCAACACTTCAATTCACTGTGCGACGTGAATGGAGTGTTGCTTCACTTTCTAAATGCTGTCCAATCAGAGAAAATCACTTTCCTTTGAAAGTGCCTTAAGCTACTTGCAAGCATTAGGAAGGAACTCACATGCGTTTCTGTGAAAGAGAAGCATCTGTTCCAACACTTCAATTCACTGTGCGAAGTGAATGGAGTGTTGCTTCACTTTCTAAATTCTGTCCTTTCAGAGAAAATCACTTTCCTTTGAAAGTGCCTTAAACTACTTTCAAGCATTCACAAAAAACTCACATGCGTTTCTCTGAAAGAGAAGCAGTCTGTTCCAACACTTCAATTCACAGTGCGAAGTGAATGGAGTGTTGCTTCAGTTTCTAAATGCTGTCCTTTCAGAGAAAATCACTTTCCATTGAAAGTGCCTTAAGCAACTTGCAAGAATTCACAAGAAACTCACATGCGTTTCTCTGAAAGAGAAGCAGTCTGTTCCAACACTTCAATTCACTGTGCGAAGTGAATGGAGTGTTGCTTCACTTTCTAAATGCTGTCCTTTCAGAGAAAATCACTTTCCTTTGAAAGAGCCTTAAGCTACTTACAAGCATTCAACAGAAACTCACATGCATTTCTCTGAAAGAGAAGCAGTCTGTTCCAACACTTCAATTCACTGTACAAAGTGAATGGAGTGTTGCTTCACTTTCTAAATGCTGTCCTTTCAGAGAAAATCACTTTCCTTTGAAAGTGCCTTAAGCTACTTACAAGCATTCAACAGAAACTCACATGAATTTCTCTGAAAGAGAAGCAATCTGTTCCAACACTTCAATTAACTCTGCAAAGTGAATGGAGTGTTGCTTCACTTTCTAAATGCTGTCCTTTCAGAGAAAATCACTTTCCTTTGAAAGTGCATTAAGCTACTTACAAGCATTCACCAGAAACTCACATGCGTTTTTTCTGAAAGAGAAGCAGTCTGTTCCAACACTTCAATTCACTGTGCGAAGTGAATGGAGTGTTGCTTCACTTTCTAAATGCTGTCCTTTCAGAGAAAATCACTTTCCTTTGAAAGTGCCTTAAGCTACTTGCAAGCATTAGGAAGAAACTCACATGCGTTTCTCTGAAAGAGAAGCAGTCTGTTCCAACACTTCAATTCACTGTGCGAAGTGAATGGAGTGTTGCTTCACTTTCTAAATGCTGTCCTTTCAGAGAAAATCACTCTCCTTTGATAGTGCCTTAAGCTACTTGCAAGCATTAGGAAGAAACTCACATGCGTTTCTCTGAAAGAGAAGCAGTCTGTTCCAACACTTCAATTCACTGTGTGAAGTGAATAGAGTGTTGCCTCACTTTCTAAATGCTGTCCTTTCAGAGAAAATCACTTTCCTTTGAAAGTGCCTTAAACTACTTAAAAGCATTTAACAGAAACTCACATGCGTTTCTCTGAAAGAGAAGCAGTCTGTTCCAACACTTCAATTCACTGTGCGAAGTGAATGGAGTGTTGCTTCACTTTCTAAATGCTGTTCTTTCAGAGAAAATCACTTTCCTTTGAAAGTGCCTTAAGCTACTTGCAAGCATTAGGAAGAAACTCACATGCGTTTCTCTGAAAGAGAAGCAGTCCGTTCCAACACTTCAAATCACTGTGCGAAGTGAATGGAGTGTTGCTTCACTTTCTAAATGCTGTCCTTTCAGAGAAAATCACTTTCCTTTGAAAGTGCCTTGAGCTACTTGCAAGCATTAGGAAGAAACTCACATGCGTTTCTCTGAAAGAGAAGCAGTCTGTTCCAACACTTCAATTCACTGTGCGAAGTGAATGGAGTGTTGCCTCACTTTCTAAATGCTGTCCTTTCAGAGAAAATCACTTTCCATTGAAAGTGCCTTAAACTACTTTCAAGCATTCACAAAAAACTCACATGCGTTTCTCTGAAAGAGAAGCAGACTGTTCCAACACTTCAATTCACTGTGCAAAGTGAATGGAGTGTTGCTTCACTTTCTAAATGCTGTCCTTTCAGAGAAAATCACTTTCCTTTGAAAGAGCCTTAAGCTACTTACAAGCATTCAACAGAAACTCACATGAATTTCTCTGAAAGAGAAGCAGTCTGTTCCAACACTTCAATTCACTGTGCGATGTGAATGGAGTGTTGCCTCACTTTCTAAATGCTGTCCTTTGAGAGAAAATCACTTTCCATTGAAAGTGCCTTAAACTACTTTCAAGCATTCACAAAAAACTCACATGCATTTCTCTGAAAGAGAAGCAGACTGTTCCAACACTTCAATTCACTGTGCGAAGTGAATGGAGTGTTGCTTCACTTTCTAAATGCTGTCCTTTCAGAGAAAATCCCTTTCCTTTGAATGTGCATTAAGCTACTTACAAGCATTCAACAGAAGCTCACATGCATTTCTCTGAAAGAGAAGCAATCTGTTCCAACACTTCAATTCTCTGTGCGAAGTGAATGGAGTGTTGCTTCACTTTCTAAATGCTGTCCTTTCAGAGAAAATCACTTTCCTTTGAAAGTGCCTTAATAACTTGCAAGCATTCACAAGAAACCCTAATGCGTTTCTATGAAAGAGAAGCACTCTGTTCCAACACTTCAGTTCACTCCACGAAGGGAATGGAGTGTTGCATCACTTTCTAAATGCTGTCCTTTCAGAGAAAATCACTTTCCTTTACAAGTGCCTTAAGCTACTTAAAAGCATTCACCAGAAACTCACATGCGTTTCTCTGAAAGAGAAGCAGTCTGTTCCAACACTTCAATTCACTGTGCGAAGTGAATGGAGTGTTGCTTAACTTTCTAAATGCTGTCCTTTCAGAGAAAATCACTTTCCTTTGAAAGTGCCTTAAGCTACTTGCAAGCATTAGGAAGAAACTCACATGCGTTTCTCTGAAAGAGAAGCAGTCTGTTCCAACACTTCAATTCACTGTGCGAAGTGAATGGAGTGTTGCTTCACTTTCTAAATGCTGTCCTTTCAGAGAAAATCACTTTCCTTTGATAGTGCCTTAAGCTACTTGCAAGCATTAGGAAGAAACTCACATGCGTTTCTCTGAACGAGAAGCAGTCTGTTCCAATACTTCAATTCACTGTGCGAAGTGAATGGAGTGTTGCCTCACTTTCTAAATGCTGTCCTTTCAGAGAAAATCACTTTCCATTGAAAGTGCCTTAAACTACTTTCAAGCATTCACAAAAAACTCACATGCGTTTCTCTGAAAGAGAAGCAGACTGTTCCAACACTTCAATTCACTCTGCGAAGTGAATGGAGTGTTGCTTCACTTTCTAAATGCTGTCCTTTCAGAGAAAATCCCTTTCCTTTGAATGTGCCTTAAGCTACTTACAAGCATTCAACAGAAAGTCACATGCGTTTCTCTGAAAGAGAAGCAGACTGTTCCAACACTTCAATTCACTGTGCGAAGTGAATGGAGTGTTGCTTCACTTTCTAAATGCTGTCCTTTCAGAGAAAATCACTTTCCTTTGAAAGTGCCTTAAGCAACTTGCAAGCATTCACAAGAAACCCTAATGCGTTTCAATGAAAGAGAAGCACTCTGTTCCAACATTTCACTTCACTGCACGAAGGGAATGGAGTGTGGCTTCACTTTCTAAATGCTGTCTTTTCAGAGAAAATCACTTTCCTTTGAAAGTGCCTTAAGCTACTTTAAGGTATTCACCAGAAACTCACATGCGTTTCTCTGAAAGAGAAGCAGTCTGTTCCAACACTTCAATTCACTGTGCGACGTGAATGGAGTGTTGCTTCACATTCTAAATGCTGTCCAATCAGAGAAAATCACTTTCCTTTGAAAGTGCCTTAAGCTACTTGCAAGCATTAGGAAGAAACTCACATGCGTTTCTGTGAAAGAGAAGCATCTGTTCCAACACTTCAATTCACTGTGCGAAGTGAATGGAGTGTTGCTTCACTTTCTAAATTCTGTCTTTTCAGAGAAAATCACTTTCCATTGAAAGTGCCTTAAACTACTTTCAAGCATTCACAGAAAACTCACATGCGTTTCTCTGAAAGAGAAGCAGACTGTTCCAACACTTCAATTCACTCTGCGAAGTGAATGGAGTGTTGCTTCACTTTCTAAATTCTGTCTTTTCAGAGAAAATCACTTTCCTTTGAAAGTGCCTTAAACTACTTTCAAGCATTCACAAAAAACTCACATGCGTTTCTCTGAAAGAGAAGCAGTCTGTTCCAACACTTCAATTCACTGTGTGAAGTGAATAGAGTGTTGCCTCACTTTCTAAATGCTGTCCTTTCAGAGAAAATCACTTTCCTTTGAAAGTGCCTTAAGCTACTTACAAGCATTTAACAGAAACTCACATGCGTTTCTCTGAAAGAGAAGCAGTCTGTTCCAACACTTCAATTCACTGTGCGAAGTGAATGGAGTGTTGCTTCACTTTCTAAATGCTGTTCTTTCAGAGAAAATCAGTTTCCTTTGAAAGTGCCTTAAGCTACTTGCAAGCATTAGGAAGAAACTCACATGCGTTTCTGTGAAAGAGAAGCATCTGTTCCAACACTTCAATTCACTGTGCGAAGTGAAAGGAGTGTTGCTTCACTTTCTAAATGCTGGCCTTTCAGAGAAAATCACTTTCCTTTGAAAGTGCCTTAAACTACTTTCAAGCATTCACAAAAAACTCACATGCGTTTCTCTGAAAGAGAAGCAGTCTGTTCCAACACTTCAATTCACAGTGCGAAGTGAATGGAGTGTTGCTTCAGTTTCTAAATGCTGTCCTTTCAGAGAAAATCACTTTCCATTGAAAGTGCCTTAAGCAACTTGCAAGAATTCACAAGAAACTCACATGCGTTTCTCTGAAAGAGAAGCAGTCTGTTCCAACACTTCAATTCACTGTGCGAAGTGAATGGAGTGTTGCTTCACTTTCTAAATGCTGTCCTTTCAGAGAAAATCACTTTCCTTTGAAAGTGCCTTAATAACTTGCAAGCATTCACAAGAAACACTAATGCGTTTCTATGAAAGAGAAGCACTCTGTTCCAACACTTCAGTTCACTCCACGAAGGGAATGGAGTGTTGCTTCACTTTCTAAATGCTGTCCTTTCAGAGAAAATCACTTTCCATTGAAAGTGCCTTAAACTACTTTCAAGCATTCACAAAAAACTCACATGCGTTTCTCTGAAAGAGAAGCAGACTGTTCCAACACTTCAATTCACTCTGCGAAGTGAATGGAGTGTTGCTTCACTTTCTAAATTCTGTCTTTTCAGAGAAAATCACTTTCCTTTGAAAGTGCCTTAAACTACTTTCAAGCATTCACAAAAAACTCACATGCGTTTCTCTGAAAGAGAAGCAGTCTGTTCCAACACTTCAATTCACTGTGTGAAGTGAATAGAGTGTTGCCTCACTTTCTAAATGCTGTCCTTTCAGAGAAAATCACTTTCCTTTGAAAGTGCCTTAAGCTACTTACAAGCATTTAACAGAAACTCACATGCGTTTCTCTGAAAGAGAAGCAGTCTGTTCCAACACTTCAATTCACTGTGCGAAGTGAATGGAGTGTTGCTTCACTTTCTAAATGCTGTTCTTTCAGAGAAAATCAGTTTCCTTTGAAAGTGCCTTAAGCTACTTGCAAGCATTAGGAAGAAACTCACATGCGTTTCTGTGAAAGAGAAGCATCTGTTCCAACACTTCAATTCACTGTGCGAAGTGAATGGAGTGTTGCTTCACTTTCTAAATGCTGGCCTTTCAGAGAAAATCACTTTCCTTTGAAAGTGCCTTAAACTACTTTCAAGCATTCACAAAAAACTCACATGCGTTTCTCTGAAAGAGAAGCAGTCTGTTCCAACACTTCAATTCACAGTGCGAAGTGAATGGAGTGTTGCTTCAGTTTCTAAATGCTGTCCTTTCAGAGAAAATCACTTTCCATTGAAAGTGCCTTAAGCAACTTGCAAGAATTCACAAGAAACTCACATGCGTTTCTCTGAAAGAGAAGCAGTCTGTTCCAACACTTCAATTCACTGTGCGAAGTGAATGGAGTGTTGCTTCACTTTCTAAATGCTGTCCTTTCAGAGAAAATCACTTTCCTTTGAAAGTGCCTTAATAACTTGCAAGCATTCACAAGAAACCCTAATGCGTTTCTATGAAAGAGAAGCACTCTGTTCCAACACTTCAGTTCACTCCACGAAGGGAATGGAGTGTTGCTTCACTTTCTAAATGCTGTCCTTTCAGAGAAAATCACTTTCCTTTACAAGTGCCTTAAGCTACTTAAAAGCATTCACCAGAAACTCACATGCGTTTCTCTGAAAGAGAAGCAGTCTGTTCCAACACTTCAATTCACTGTGCGAAGTGAATGGAGTGTTGCTTAACTTTCTAAATGCTGTCCTTTCAGAGAAAATCACTTTCCTTTGAAAGTGCCTTAAGCTACTTGCAAGCATTAGGAAGAAACTCACATGCGTTTCTCTGAAAGAGAAGCAGTCTGTTCCAACACTTCAATTCACTGTGCGAAGTGAATGGAGTGTTGCTTCACTTTCTAAATGCTGTCCTTTCAGAGAAAATCACTTTCCTTTGATAGTGCCTTAAGCTACTTGCAAGCATTAGGAAGAAACTCACATGCGTTTCTCTGAAAGAGAAGCAGTCTGTTCCAATACTTCAATTCACTGTGCGAAGTGAATGGAGTGTTGCCTCACTTTCTAAATGCTGTCCTTTCAGAGAAAATCACTTTCCATTGAAAGTGCCTTAAACTACTTTCAAGCATTCACAAAAAACTCACATGCGTTTCTCTGAAAGAGAAGCAGACTGTTCCAACACTTCAATTCACTCTGCGAAGTGAATGGAGTGTTGCTTCACTTTCTAAATGCTGTCCTTTCAGAGAAAATCCCTTTCCTTTGAATGTGCCTTAAGCTACTTACAAGCATTCAACAGAAAGTCACATGCGTTTCTCTGAAAGAGAAGCAGACTGTTCCAACACTTCAATTCACTGTGCGAAGTGAATGGAGTGTTGCTTCACTTTCTAAATGCTGTCCTTTCAGAGAAAATCACTTTCCTTTGAAAGTGCCTTAAGCAACTTGCAAGCATTCACAAGAAACCCTAATGCGTTTCAATGAAAGAGAAGCACTCTGTTCCAACACTTCACTTCACTGCACGAAGGGAATGGAGTGTGGCTTCACTTTCTAAATGCTGTCCTTTCAGAGAAAATCACTTTCCTTTGAAAGTGCCTTAAGCTACTTTAAAGTATTCACCAGAAACTCACATGCGTTTCTCTGAAAGAGAAGCAGTCTGTTCCAACACTTCAATTCACTGTGCGACGTGAATGGAGTGTTGCTTCACATTCTAAATGCTGTCCAATCAGAGAAAATCACTTTCCTTTGAAAGTGCCTTAAGCTACTTGCAAGCATTAGGAAGAAACTCACATGCGTTTCTGTGAAAGAGAAGCATCTGTTCCAACACTTCAATTCACTGTGCGAAGTGAATGGAGTGTTGCTTCACTTTCTAAATTCTGTCTTTTCAGAGAAAATCACTTTCCTTTGAAAGTGCCTTAAACTACTTTCAAGCATTCACAAAAAACTCACATGCGTTTCTCTGAAAGAGAAGCAGTCTGTTCCAACACTTCAATTCACTGTGTGAAGTGAATAGAGTGTTGCCTCACTTTCTAAATGCTGTCCTTTCAGAGAAAATCACTTTCCTTTGAAAGTGCCTTAAGCTACTTACAAGCATTTAACAGAAACTCACATGCGTTTCTCTGAAAGAGAAGCAGTCTGTTCCAACACTTCAATTCACTGTGCGAAGTGAATGGAGTGTTGCTTCACTTTCTAAATGCTGTTCTTTCAGAGAAAATCAGTTTCCTTTGAAAGTGCCTTAAGCTACTTGCAAGCATTAGGAAGAAACTCACATGCGTTTCTGTGAAAGAGAAGCATCTGTTCCAACACTTCAATTCACTGTGCGAAGTGAATGGAGTGTTGCTTCACTTTCTAAATTCTGTCCTTTCAGAGAAAATCACTTTCCTTTGAAAGTGCCTTAAACTACTTTCAAGCATTCACAAAAAACTCACATGCGTTTCTCTGAAAGAGAAGCAGTCTGTTCCAACACTTCAATTCACAGTGCGAAGTGAATGGAGTGTTGCTTCAGTTTCTAAATGCTGTCCTTTCAGAGAAAATCACTTTCCATTGAAAGTGCCTTAAGCAACTTGCAAGAATTCACAAGAAACTCACATGCGTTTCTCTGAAAGAGAAGCAGTCTGTTCCAACACTTCAATTCACTGTGCGAAGTGAATGGAGTGTTGCTTCACTTTCTAACTGCTGTCCTTTCAGAGAAAATCACTTTCCTTTGAAAGAGCCTTAAGCTACTTACAAGCATTCAACAGTAACTCACATGCATTTCTCTGAAAGAGAAGCAGTCTGTTCCAACACTTCAATTCACTGTACAAAGTGAATGGAGTGTTGCTTCACTTTCTAAATGCTGTCCTTTCAGAGAAAATCACTTTCCTTTGAAAGTGCCTTAAGCTACTTACAAGCATTCAACAGAAACTCACATGAATTTCTCTGAAAGAGAAGCAATCTGTTCCAACACTTCAATTAACTGTGCAAAGTGAATGGAGTGTTGCTTCACTTTCTAAATGCTGTCCTTTCAGAGAAAATCACTTTCCTTTGAAAGTGCATTAAGCTACTTACAAGCATTCACCAGAAACTCACATGCGTTTTTCTGAAAGAGAAGCAGTCTGTTCCAACACTTCAATTCACTGTGCGAAGTGAATGGAGTGTTGCTTCACTTTCTAAATGCTGTCCTTTCAGAGAAAATCACTTTCCTTTGAAAGTGCCTTAAGCTACTTGCAAGCATTAGGAAGAAACTCACATGCGTTTCTCTGAAAGAGAAGCAGTCTGTTCAAACACTTCAATTCACTGTGCGAAGTGAATGGAGTGTTGCTTCACTTTCTAAATGCTGTCCTTTCAGAGAAAATCACTTTCCTTTGATAGTGCCTTAAGCTACTTGCAAGCATTAGGAAGAAACTCACATGCGTTTCTCTGAAAGAGAAGCAGTCTGTTCCAACACTTCAATTCACTGTGTGAAGTGAATAGAGTGTTGCCTCACTTTCTAAATGCTGTCCTTTCAGAGAAAATCACTTTCCTTTGAAAGTGCCTTAAACTACTTACAAGCATTTAACAGAAACTCACATGCGTTTCTCTGAAAGAAAAGCAGTCTGTTCCAACACTTCAATTCACTGTGCGAAGTGAATGGAGTGTTGCTTCACTTTCTAAATGCTGTTCTTTCAGAGAAAATCACTTTCATTTGAAAGTGCCTTAAGCTACTTGCAAGCATTAGGAAGAAACTCACATGCGTTTCTCTGAAAGAGAAGCAGTCCGTTCCAACACTTCAAATCACTGTGCGAAGTGAATGGAGTGTTGCTTCACTTTCTAAATGCTGTCCTTTCTGAGAAAATCACTTTCCATTGAAAGTGCCTTAAACTACTTTCAAGCATTCACAAAAAACTCACATGCGTTTCTCTGAAAGAGAAGCAGACTGTTCCAACACTTCAATTCACTGTGCAAAGTGAATGGAGTGTTGCTTCACTTTCTAAATGCTGTCCTTTCAGAGAAAATCACTTACCTTTGAAAGAGCCTTAAGCTACTTACAAGCATTCAACAGAAACTCACATGAATTTCTCTGAAAGAGAAGCAGTCTGTTCCAACACTTCAATTCACTGTGCGATGTGAATGGAGTGTTGCCTCACTTTCTAAATGCTGTCCTTTGAGAGAAAATCACTTTCCATTGAAAGTGCCTTAAACTACTTTCAAGCATTCACAAAAAACTCACATGCATTTCTCTGAAAGAGAAGCAGACTGTTCCAACACTTCAATTCACTGTGCGAAGTGAATGGAGTGTTGCTTCACTTTCTAAATGCTGTCCTTTCAGAGAAAATCCCTTTCCTTTGAATGTGCATTAAGCTACTTACAAGCATTCAACAGAAGCTCACATGCATTTCTCTGAAAGAGAAGCAATCTGTTCCAACACTTCAATTCTCTGTGCGAAGTGAATGGAGTGTTGCTTCACTTTCTAAATGCTGTCCTTTCAGAGAAAATCACTTTCTTTTGAAAGTGCCTTAATAACTTGCAAGCATTCACAAGAAACCCTAATGCGTTTCTATGAAAGAGAAGCACTCTGTTCCAACACTTCAGTTCACTCCACGAAGGGAATGGAGTGTTGCTTCACTTTCTAAATGCTGTCCTTTCAGAGAAAATCACTTTCCTTTACAAGTGCCTTAAGCTACTTAAAAGCATTCACCAGAAACTCACATGCGTTTCTCTGAAAGAGAAGCAGTCTGTTCCAACACTTCAATTCACTGTGCGAAGTGAATGGAGTGTTGCTTCACTTTCTAAATGCTGTCCTTTCAGAGAAAATCACTTTCCTTTGAAAGTGCATTAAGCTACTTACAAGCATTCACCAGAAACTCACATGCATTTCTCTGAAAGAGAAGCAGTCTGTTCCACCACTTCAATTCACTGTGCGAAGTGAATGGAGTGTTGCTTCACTTTCTAAATGCTGTCCTTTCAGAGAAAATCACTTTCCTTTGAAAGTGCCTTAAGCTACTTGCAAGCATTAGGAAGAAACTCACATGCGTTTCTCTGAAAGAGAAGCAGTCTGTTCCAACACTTCAATTCACTGTGCGAAGTGAATGGAGTGTTGCTTCACTTTCTAAATGCTGTCCTTTCAGAGAAAATCACTTTCCTTTGATAGTGCCTTAAGCTACTTGCAAGCATTAGGAAGAAACTCACATGCGTTTCTCTGAAAGAGAAGCAGTCTGTTCCAATACTTCAATTCACTGTGCGAAGTGAATGGAGTGTTGCCTCACTTTCTAAATGCTGTCCTTTCAGAGAAAATCACTTTCCATTGAAAGTGCCTTAAACTACTTTCAAGCATTCACAAAAAACTCACATGCGTTTCTCTGAAAGAGAAGCAGACTGTTCCAACACTTCAATTCACTCTGCGAAGTGAATGGAGTGTTGCTTCACTTTCTAAATTCTGTCTTTTCAGAGAAAATCACTTTCCTTTGAAAGTGCCTTAAACTACTTTCAAGCATTCACAAAAAACTCACATGCGTTTCTCTGAAAGAGAAGCAGTCTGTTCCAACACTTCAATTCACTGTGTGAAGTGAATAGAGTGTTGCCTCACTTTCTAAATGCTGTCCTTTCAGAGAAAATCACTTTCCTTTGAAAGTGCCTTAAGCTACTTACAAGCATTTAACAGAAACTCACATGCGTTTCTCTGAAAGAGAAGCAGTCTGTTCCAACACTTCAATTCACTGTGCGAAGTGAATGGAGTGTTGCTTCACTTTCTAAATGCTGTCCTTTCAGAGAAAATCACTTTCCTTTGAAAGTGCCTTAATAACTTGCAAGCATTCACAAGAAACCCTAATGCGTTTCTATGAAAGAGAAGCACTCTGTTCCAACACTTCAGTTCACTCCACGAAGGGAATGGAGTGTTGCTTCACTTTCTAAATGCTGTCCTTTCAGAGAAAATCACTTTCCATTGAAAGTGCCTTAAACTACTTTCAAGCATTCACAAAAAACTCACATGCGTTTCTCTGAAAGAGAAGCAGACTGTTCCAACACTTCAATTCACTCTGCGAAGTGAATGGAGTGTTGCTTCACTTTCTAAATTCTGTCTTTTCAGAGAAAATCACTTTCCTTTGAAAGTGCCTTAAACTACTTTCAAGCATTCACAAAAAACTCACATGCGTTTCTCTGAAAGAGAAGCAGTCTGTTCCAACACTTCAATTCACTGTGTGAAGTGAATAGAGTGTTGCCTCACTTTCTAAATGCTGTCCTTTCAGAGAAAATCACTTTCCTTTGAAAGTGCCTTAAGCTACTTACAAGCATTTAACAGAAACTCACATGCGTTTCTCTGAAAGAGAAGCAGTCTGTTCCAACACTTCAATTCACTGTGCGAAGTGAATGGAGTGTTGCTTCACTTTCTAAATGCTGTTCTTTCAGAGAAAATCAGTTTCCTTTGAAAGTGCCTTAAGCTACTTGCAAGCATTAGGAAGAAACTCACATGCGTTTCTGTGAAAGAGAAGCATCTGTTCCAACACTTCAATTCACTGTGCGAAGTGAATGGAGTGTTGCTTCACTTTCTAAATGCTGGCCTTTCAGAGAAAATCACTTTCCTTTGAAAGTGCCTTAAACTACTTTCAAGCATTCACAAAAAACTCACATGCGTTTCTCTGAAAGAGAAGCAGTCTGTTCCAACACTTCAATTCACAGTGCGAAGTGAATGGAGTGTTGCTTCAGTTTCTAAATGCTGTCCTTTCAGAGAAAATCACTTTCCATTGAAAGTGCCTTAAGCAACTTGCAAGAATTCACAAGAAACTCACATGCGTTTCTCTGAAAGAGAAGCAGTCTGTTCCAACACTTCAATTCACTGTGCGAAGTGAATGGAGTGTTGCTTCACTTTCTAAATGCTGTCCTTTCAGAGAAAATCACTTTCCTTTGAAAGTGCCTTAATAACTTGCAAGCATTCACAAGAAACCCTAATGCGTTTCTATGAAAGAGAAGCACTCTGTTCCAACACTTCAGTTCACTCCACGAAGGGAATGGAGTGTTGCTTCACTTTCTAAATGCTGTCCTTTCAGAGAAAATCACTTTCCTTTACAAGTGCCTTAAGCTACTTAAAAGCATTCACCAGAAACTCACATGCGTTTCTCTGAAAGAGAAGCAGTCTGTTCCAACACTTCAATTCACTGTGCGAAGTGAATGGAGTGTTGCTTAACTTTCTAAATGCTGTCCTTTCAGAGAAAATCACTTTCCTTTGAAAGTGCCTTAAGCTACTTGCAAGCATTAGGAAGAAACTCACATGCGTTTCTCTGAAAGAGAAGCAGTCTGTTCCAACACTTCAATTCACTGTGCGAAGTGAATGGAGTGTTGCTTCACTTTCTAAATGCTGTCCTTTCAGAGAAAATCACTTTCCTTTGATAGTGCCTTAAGCTACTTGCAAGCATTAGGAAGAAACTCACATGCGTTTCTCTGAAAGAGAAGCAGTCTGTTCCAATACTTCAATTCACTGTGCGAAGTGAATGGAGTGTTGCCTCACTTTCTAAATGCTGTCCTTTCAGAGAAAATCACTTTCCATTGAAAGTGCCTTAAACTACTTTCAAGCATTCACAAAAAACTCACATGCGTTTCTCTGAAAGAGAAGCAGACTGTTCCAACACTTCAATTCACTCTGCGAAGTGAATGGAGTGTTGCTTCACTTTCTAAATGCTGTCCTTTCAGAGAAAATCCCTTTCCTTTGAATGTGCCTTAAGCTACTTACAAGCATTCAACAGAAAGTCACATGCGTTTCTCTGAAAGAGAAGCAGACTGTTCCAACACTTCAATTCACTGTGCGAAGTGAATGGAGTGTTGCTTCACTTTCTAAATGCTGTCCTTTCAGAGAAAATCACTTTCCTTTGAAAGTGCCTTAAGCAACTTGCAAGCATTCACAAGAAACCCTAATGCGTTTCAATGAAAGAGAAGCACTCTGTTCCAACACTTCACTTCACTGCACGAAGGGAATGGAGTGTGGCTTCACTTTCTAAATGCTGTCCTTTCAGAGAAAATCACTTTCCTTTGAAAGTGCCTTAAGCTACTTTAAAGTATTCACCAGAAACTCACATGCGTTTCTCTGAAAGAGAAGCAGTCTGTTCCAACACTTCAATTCACTGTGCGACGTGAATGGAGTGTTGCTTCACATTCTAAATGCTGTCCAATCAGAGAAAATCACTTTCCTTTGAAAGTGCCTTAAGCTACTTGCAAGCATTAGGAAGAAACTCACATGCGTTTCTGTGAAAGAGAAGCATCTGTTCCAACACTTCAATTCACTGTGCGAAGTGAATGGAGTGTTGCTTCACTTTCTAAATTCTGTCTTTTCAGAGAAAATCACTTTCCTTTGAAAGTGCCTTAAACTACTTTCAAGCATTCACAAAAAACTCACATGCGTTTCTCTGAAAGAGAAGCAGTCTGTTCCAACACTTCAATTCACTGTGTGAAGTGAATAGAGTGTTGCCTCACTTTCTAAATGCTGTCCTTTCAGAGAAAATCACTTTCCTTTGAAAGTGCCTTAAGCTACTTACAAGCATTTAACAGAAACTCACATGCGTTTCTCTGAAAGAGAAGCAGTCTGTTCCAACACTTCAATTCACTGTGCGAAGTGAATGGAGTGTTGCTTCACTTTCTAAATGCTGTTCTTTCAGAGAAAATCAGTTTCCTTTGAAAGTGCCTTAAGCTACTTGCAAGCATTAGGAAGAAACTCACATGCGTTTCTGTGAAAGAGAAGCATCTGTTCCAACACTTCAATTCACTGTGCGAAGTGAATGGAGTGTTGCTTCACTTTCTAAATTCTGTCCTTTCAGAGAAAATCACTTTCCTTTGAAAGTGCCTTAAACTACTTTCAAGCATTCACAAAAAACTCACATGCGTTTCTCTGAAAGAGAAGCAGTCTGTTCCAACACTTCAATTCACAGTGCGAAGTGAATGGAGTGTTGCTTCAGTTTCTAAATGCTGTCCTTTCAGAGAAAATCACTTTCCATTGAAAGTGCCTTAAGCAACTTGCAAGAATTCACAAGAAACTCACATGCGTTTCTCTGAAAGAGAAGCAGTCTGTTCCAACACTTCAATTCACTGTGCGAAGTGAATGGAGTGTTGCTTCACTTTCTAACTGCTGTCCTTTCAGAGAAAATCACTTTCCTTTGAAAGAGCCTTAAGCTACTTACAAGCATTCAACAGTAACTCACATGCATTTCTCTGAAAGAGAAGCAGTCTGTTCCAACACTTCAATTCACTGTACAAAGTGAATGGAGTGTTGCTTCACTTTCTAAATGCTGTCCTTTCAGAGAAAATCACTTTCCTTTGAAAGTGCCTTAAGCTACTTACAAGCATTCAACAGAAACTCACATGAATTTCTCTGAAAGAGAAGCAATCTGTTCCAACACTTCAATTAACTGTGCAAAGTGAATGGAGTGTTGCTTCACTTTCTAAATGCTGTCCTTTCAGAGAAAATCACTTTCCTTTGAAAGTGCATTAAGCTACTTACAAGCATTCACCAGAAACTCACATGCGTTTTTCTGAAAGAGAAGCAGTCTGTTCCAACACTTCAATTCACTGTGCGAAGTGAATGGAGTGTTGCTTCACTTTCTAAATGCTGTCCTTTCAGAGAAAATCACTTTCCTTTGAAAGTGCCTTAAGCTACTTGCAAGCATTAGGAAGAAACTCACATGCGTTTCTCTGAAAGAGAAGCAGTCTGTTCAAACACTTCAATTCACTGTGCGAAGTGAATGGAGTGTTGCTTCACTTTCTAAATGCTGTCCTTTCAGAGAAAATCACTTTCCTTTGATAGTGCCTTAAGCTACTTGCAAGCATTAGGAAGAAACTCACATGCGTTTCTCTGAAAGAGAAGCAGTCTGTTCCAACACTTCAATTCACTGTGTGAAGTGAATAGAGTGTTGCCTCACTTTCTAAATGCTGTCCTTTCAGAGAAAATCACTTTCCTTTGAAAGTGCCTTAAACTACTTACAAGCATTTAACAGAAACTCACATGCGTTTCTCTGAAAGAAAAGCAGTCTGTTCCAACACTTCAATTCACTGTGCGAAGTGAATGGAGTGTTGCTTCACTTTCTAAATGCTGTTCTTTCAGAGAAAATCACTTTCATTTGAAAGTGCCTTAAGCTACTTGCAAGCATTAGGAAGAAACTCACATGCGTTTCTCTGAAAGAGAAGCAGTCCGTTCCAACACTTCAAATCACTGTGCGAAGTGAATGGAGTGTTGCTTCACTTTCTAAATGCTGTCCTTTCTGAGAAAATCACTTTCCATTGAAAGTGCCTTAAACTACTTTCAAGCATTCACAAAAAACTCACATGCGTTTCTCTGAAAGAGAAGCAGACTGTTCCAACACTTCAATTCACTGTGCAAAGTGAATGGAGTGTTGCTTCACTTTCTAAATGCTGTCCTTTCAGAGAAAATCACTTACCTTTGAAAGAGCCTTAAGCTACTTACAAGCATTCAACAGAAACTCACATGAATTTCTCTGAAAGAGAAGCAGTCTGTTCCAACACTTCAATTCACTGTGCGATGTGAATGGAGTGTTGCCTCACTTTCTAAATGCTGTCCTTTGAGAGAAAATCACTTTCCATTGAAAGTGCCTTAAACTACTTTCAAGCATTCACAAAAAACTCACATGCATTTCTCTGAAAGAGAAGCAGACTGTTCCAACACTTCAATTCACTGTGCGAAGTGAATGGAGTGTTGCTTCACTTTCTAAATGCTGTCCTTTCAGAGAAAATCCCTTTCCTTTGAATGTGCATTAAGCTACTTACAAGCATTCAACAGAAGCTCACATGCATTTCTCTGAAAGAGAAGCAATCTGTTCCAACACTTCAATTCTCTGTGCGAAGTGAATGGAGTGTTGCTTCACTTTCTAAATGCTGTCCTTTCAGAGAAAATCACTTTCTTTTGAAAGTGCCTTAATAACTTGCAAGCATTCACAAGAAACCCTAATGCGTTTCTATGAAAGAGAAGCACTCTGTTCCAACACTTCAGTTCACTCCACGAAGGGAATGGAGTGTTGCTTCACTTTCTAAATGCTGTCCTTTCAGAGAAAATCACTTTCCTTTACAAGTGCCTTAAGCTACTTAAAAGCATTCACCAGAAACTCACATGCGTTTCTCTGAAAGAGAAGCAGTCTGTTCCAACACTTCAATTCACTGTGCGAAGTGAATGGAGTGTTGCTTCACTTTCTAAATGCTGTCCTTTCAGAGAAAATCACTTTCCTTTGAAAGTGCATTAAGCTACTTACAAGCATTCACCAGAAACTCACATGCATTTCTCTGAAAGAGAAGCAGTCTGTTCCACCACTTCAATTCACTGTGCGAAGTGAATGGAGTGTTGCTTCACTTTCTAAATGCTGTCCTTTCAGAGAAAATCACTTTCCTTTGAAAGTGCCTTAAGCTACTTGCAAGCATTAGGAAGAAACTCACATGCGTTTCTCTGAAAGAGAAGCAGTCTGTTCCAACACTTCAATTCACTGTGCGAAGTGAATGGAGTGTTGCTTCACTTTCTAAATGCTGTCCTTTCAGAGAAAATCACTTTCCTTTGATAGTGCCTTAAGCTACTTGCAAGCATTAGGAAGAAACTCACATGCGTTTCTCTGAAAGAGAAGCAGTCTGTTCCAATACTTCAATTCACTGTGCGAAGTGAATGGAGTGTTGCCTCACTTTCTAAATGCTGTCCTTTCAGAGAAAATCACTTTCCATTGAAAGTGCCTTAAACTACTTTCAAGCATTCACAAAAAACTCACATGCGTTTCTCTGAAAGAGAAGCAGACTGTTCCAACACTTCAATTCACTCTGCGAAGTGAATGGAGTGTTGCTTCACTTTCTAAATTCTGTCTTTTCAGAGAAAATCACTTTCCTTTGAAAGTGCCTTAAACTACTTTCAAGCATTCACAAAAAACTCACATGCGTTTCTCTGAAAGAGAAGCAGTCTGTTCCAACACTTCAATTCACTGTGTGAAGTGAATAGAGTGTTGCCTCACTTTCTAAATGCTGTCCTTTCAGAGAAAATCACTTTCCTTTGAAAGTGCCTTAAGCTACTTACAAGCATTTAACAGAAACTCACATGCGTTTCTCTGAAAGAGAAGCAGTCTGTTCCAACACTTCAATTCACTGTGCGAAGTGAATGGAGTGTTGCTTCACTTTCTAAATGCTGTTCTTTCAGAGAAAATCAGTTTCCTTTGAAAGTGCCTTAAGCTACTTGCAAGCATTAGGAAGAAACTCACATGCGTTTCTGTGAAAGAGAAGCATCTGTTCCAACACTTCAATTCACTGTGCGAAGTGAATGGAGTGTTGCTACACTTTCTAAATGCTGGCCTTTCAGAGAAAATCACTTTCCTTTGAAAGTGCCTTAAACTACTTTCAAGCATTCACAAAAAACTCACATGCGTTTCTCTGAAAGAGAAGCAGTCTGTTCCAACACTTCAATTCACAGTGCGAAGTGAATGGAGTGTTGCTTCAGTTTCTAAATGCTGTCCTTTCAGAGAAAATCACTTTCCATTGAAAGTGCCTTAAGCAACTTGCAAGAATTCACAAGAAACTCACATGCGTTTCTCTGAAAGAGAAGCAGTCTGTTCCAACACTTCAATTCACTGTGCGAAGTGAATGGAGTGTTGCTTCACTTTCTAAATGCTGTCCTTTCAGAGAAAATCACTTTCCTTTGAAAGTGCCTTAATAACTTGCAAGCATTCACAAGAAACCCTAATGCGTTTCTATGAAAGAGAAGCACTCTGTTCCAACACTTCAGTTCACTCCACGAAGGGAATGGAGTGTTGCTTCACTTTCTAAATGCTGTCCTTTCAGAGAAAATCACTTTCCTTTACAAGTGCCTTAAGCTACTTAAAAGCATTCACCAGAAACTCACATGCGTTTCTCTGAAAGAGAAGCAGTCTGTTCCAACACTTCAATTCACTGTGCGAAGTGAATGGAGTGTTGCTTAACTTTCTAAATGCTGTCCTTTCAGAGAAAATCACTTTCCTTTGAAAGTGCCTTAAGCTACTTGCAAGCATTAGGAAGAAACTCACATGCGTTTCTCTGAAAGAGAAGCAGTCTGTTCCAACACTTCAATTCACTGTGCGAAGTGAATGGAGTGTTGCTTCACTTTCTAAATGCTGTCCTTTCAGAGAAAATCACTTTCCTTTGATAGTGCCTTAAGCTACTTGCAAGCATTAGGAAGAAACTCACATGCGTTTCTCTGAAAGAGAAGCAGTCTGTTCCAATACTTCAATTCACTGTGCGAAGTGAATGGAGTGTTGCCTCACTTTCTAAATGCTGTCCTTTCAGAGAAAATCACTTTCCATTGAAAGTGCCTTAAACTACTTTCAAGCATTCACAAAAAACTCACATGCGTTTCTCTGAAAGAGAAGCAGACTGTTCCAACACTTCAATTCACTCTGCGAAGTGAATGGAGTGTTGCTTCACTTTCTAAATGCTGTCCTTTCAGAGAAAATCCCTTTCCTTTGAATGTGCCTTAAGCTACTTACAAGCATTCAACAGAAAGTCACATGCGTTTCTCTGAAAGAGAAGCAGACTGTTCCAACACTTCAATTCACTGTGCGAAGTGAATGGAGTGTTGCTTCACTTTCTAAATGCTGTCCTTTCAGAGAAAATCACTTTCCTTTGAAAGTGCCTTAAGCAACTTGCAAGCATTCACAAGAAACCCTAATGCGTTTCAATGAAAGAGAAGCACTCTGTTCCAACACTTCACTTCACTGCACGAAGGGAATGGAGTGTGGCTTCACTTTCTAAATGCTGTCCTTTCAGAGAAAATCACTTTCCTTTGAAAGTGCCTTAAGCTACTTTAAAGTATTCACCAGAAACTCACATGCGTTTCTCTGAAAGAGAAGCAGTCTGTTCCAACACTTCAATTCACTGTGCGACGTGAATGGAGTGTTGCTTCACATTCTAAATGCTGTCCAATCAGAGAAAATCACTTTCCTTTGAAAGTGCCTTAAGCTACTTGCAAGCATTAGGAAGAAACTCACATGCGTTTCTGTGAAAGAGAAGCATCTGTTCCAACACTTCAATTCACTGTGCGAAGTGAATGGAGTGTTGCTTCACTTTCTAAATTCTGTCTTTTCAGAGAAAATCACTTTCCTTTGAAAGTGCCTTAAACTACTTTCAAGCATTCACAAAAAACTCACATGCGTTTCTCTGAAAGAGAAGCAGTCTGTTCCAACACTTCAATTCACTGTGTGAAGTGAATAGAGTGTTGCCTCACTTTCTAAATGCTGTCCTTTCAGAGAAAATCACTTTCCTTTGAAAGTGCCTTAAGCTACTTACAAGCATTTAACAGAAACTCACATGCGTTTCTCTGAAAGAGAAGCAGTCTGTTCCAACACTTCAATTCACTGTGCGAAGTGAATGGAGTGTTGCTTCACTTTCTAAATGCTGTTCTTTCAGAGAAAATCAGTTTCCTTTGAAAGTGCCTTAAGCTACTTGCAAGCATTAGGAAGAAACTCACATGCGTTTCTGTGAAAGAGAAGCATCTGTTCCAACACTTCAATTCACTGTGCGAAGTGAATGGAGTGTTGCTTCACTTTCTAAATTCTGTCCTTTCAGAGAAAATCACTTTCCTTTGAAAGTGCCTTAAACTACTTTCAAGCATTCACAAAAAACTCACATGCGTTTCTCTGAAAGAGAAGCAGTCTGTTCCAACACTTCAATTCACAGTGCGAAGTGAATGGAGTGTTGCTTCAGTTTCTAAATGCTGTCCTTTCAGAGAAAATCACTTTCCATTGAAAGTGCCTTAAGCAACTTGCAAGAATTCACAAGAAACACACATGCGTTTCTCTGAAAGAGAAGCAGTCTGTTCCAACACTTCAATTCACTGTGCGAAGTGAATGGAGTGTTGCTTCACTTTCTAACTGCTGTCCTTTCAGAGAAAATCACTTTCCTTTGAAAGAGCCTTAAGCTACTTACAAGCATTCAACAGTAACTCACATGCATTTCTCTGAAAGAGAAGCAGTCTGTTCCAACACTTCAATTCACTGTACAAAGTGAATGGAGTGTTGCTTCACTTTCTAAATGCTGTCCTTTCAGAGAAAATCACTTTCCTTTGAAAGTGCCTTAAGCTACTTACAAGCATTCAACAGAAACTCACATGAATTTCTCTGAAAGAGAAGCAATCTGTTCCAACACTTCAATTAACTGTGCAAAGTGAATGGAGTGTTGCTTCACTTTCTAAATGCTGTCCTTTCAGAGAAAATCACTTTCCTTTGAAAGTGCATTAAGCTACTTACAAGCATTCACCAGAAACTCACATGCGTTTTTCTGAAAGAGAAGCAGTCTGTTCCAACACTTCAATTCACTGTGCGAAGTGAATGGAGTGTTGCTTCACTTTCTAAATGCTGTCCTTTCAGAGAAAATCACTTTCCTTTGAAAGTGCCTTAAGCTACTTGCAAGCATTAGGAAGAAACTCACATGCGTTTCTCTGAAAGAGAAGCAGTCTGTTCAAACACTTCAATTCACTGTGCGAAGTGAATGGAGTGTTGCTTCACTTTCTAAATGCTGTCCTTTCAGAGAAAATCACTTTCCTTTGATAGTGCCTTAAGCTACTTGCAAGCATTAGGAAGAAACTCACATGCGTTTCTCTGAAAGAGAAGCAGTCTGTTCCAACACTTCAATTCACTGTGTGAAGTGAATAGAGTGTTGCCTCACTTTCTAAATGCTGTCCTTTCAGAGAAAATCACTTTCCTTTGAAAGTGCCTTAAACTACTTACAAGCATTTAACAGAAACTCACATGCGTTTCTCTGAAAGAGAAGCAGTCTGTTCCAACACTTCAATTCACTGTGCGAAGTGAATGGAGTGTTGCTTCACTTTCTAAATGCTGTTCTTTCAGAGAAAATCACTTTCATTTGAAAGTGCCTTAAGCTACTTGCAAGCATTAGGAAGAAACTCACATGCGTTTCTCTGAAAGAGAAGCAGTCCGTTCCAACACTTCAAATCACTGTGCAAAGTGAATGGAGTGTTGCTTCACTTTCTAAATGCTGTCCTTTCTGAGAAAATCACTTTCCATTGAAAGTGCCTTAAACTACTTTCAAGCATTCACAAAAAACTCACATGCGTTTCTCTGAAAGAGAAGCAGACTGTTCCAACACTTCAATTCACTGTGCAAAGTGAATGGAGTGTTGCTTCACTTTCTAAATGCTGTCCTTTCAGAGAAAATCACTTTCCTTTGAAAGAGCCTTAAGCTACTTACAAGCATTCAACAGAAACTCACATGAATTTCTCTGAAAGAGAAGCAGTCTGTTCCAACACTTCAATTCACTGTGCGATGTGAATGGAGTGTTGCCTCACTTTCTAAATGCTGTCCTTTGAGAGAAAATCACTTTCCATTGAAAGTGCCTTAAACTACTTTCAAGCATTCACAAAAAACTCACATGCATTTCTCTGAAAGAGAAGCAGACTGTTCCAACACTTCAATTCACTGTGCGAAGTGAATGGAGTGTTGCTTCACTTTCTAAATGCTGTCCTTTCAGAGAAAATCCCTTTCCTTTGAATGTGCATTAAGCTACTTACAAGCATTCAACAGAAGCTCACATGCATTTCTCTGAAAGAGAAGCAATCTGTTCCAACACTTCAATTCTCTGTGCGAAGTGAATGGAGTGTTGCTTCACTTTCTAAATGCTGTCCTTTCAGAGAAAATCACTTTCTTTTGAAAGTGCCTTAATAACTTGCAAGCATTCACAAGAAACCCTAATGCGTTTCTATGAAAGAGAAGCACTCTGTTCCAACACTTCAGTTCACTCCACGAAGGGAATGGAGTGTTGCTTCACTTTCTAAATGTTGTCCTTTCAGAGAAAATCACTTTCCTTTACAAGTGCCTTAAGCTACTTAAAAGCATTCACCAGAAACTCACATGCGTTTCTCTGAAAGAGAAGCAGTCTGTTCCAACACTTCAATTCACTGTGCGAAGTGAATGGAGTGTTGCTTCACTTTCTAAATGCTGTCCTTTCAGAGAAAATCACTTTCCTTTGAAAGTGCATTAATTTACTTACAAGCATTCACCAGAAACTCACATGCATTTCTCTGAAAGAGAAGCAGTCTGTTCCACCACTTCAATTCACTGTGCGAAGTGAATGGAGTGTTGCTTCACTTTCTAAATGCTGTCCTTTCAGAGAAAATCACTTTCCTTTGAAAGTGCCTTAAGCTACTTGCAAGCATTAGGAAGAAACTCACATGCGTTTCTCTGAAAGAGAAGCAGTCTGTTCCAACACTTCAATTCACTGTGCGAAGTGAATGGAGTGTTGCTTCACTTTCTAAATGCTGTCCTTTCAGAGAAAATCACTTTCCTTTGATAGTGCCTTAAGCTACTTGCAAGCATTAGGAAGAAACTCACATGCGTTTCTCTGAAAGAGAAGCAGTCTGTTCCAATACTTCAATTCACTGTGCGAAGTGAATGGAGTGTTGCCTCACTTTCTAAATGCTGTCCTTTCAGAGAAAATCACTTTCCATTGAAAGTGCCTTAAACTACTTTCAAGCATTCACAAAAAACTCACATGCATTTCTCTGAAAGAGAAGCAGACTGTTCCAACACTTCAATTCACTCTGCGAAGTGAATGGAGTGTTGCTTCACTTTCTAAATGCTGTCCTTTCAGAGAAAATCCCTTTCCTTTGAATGTGCCTTAAGCTACTTACAAGCATTCAACAGAAAGTCTCATGCGTTTCTCTGAAAGAGAAGCAGACTGTTCCAACACTTCAATTCACTGTGCGAAGTGAATGGAGTGTTGCTTCACTTTCTAAATGCTGTCCTTTCAGAGAAAATCACTTTCCTTTGAAAGTGCCTTAAGCAACTTGCAAGCATTCACAAGAAACCCTAATGCGTTTCAATGAAAGAGAAGCACTCTGTTCCAACACTTCAATTCACTGCACGAAGGGAATGGAGTGTGGCTTCACTTTCTAAATGCTGTCCTTTCAGAGAAAATCACTTTCCTTTGAAATTGCCTTAAGCTACTTTAAAGTATTCACCAGAAACTCACATGCGTTTCTCTGAAAGAGAAGCAGTCTGTTCCAACACTTCAATTCACTGTGCGACGTGAATGGAGTGTTGCTTCACATTCTAAATGCTGTCCAATCAGAGAAAATCACTTTCCTTTGAAAGTGCCTTAAGCTACTTGCAAGCATTAGGAAGAAACTCACATGCGTTTCTGTGAAAGAGAAGCATCTGTTCCAACACTTCAATTCACTGTGCGAAGTGAATGGAGTGTTGCTTCACTTTCTAAATTCTGTCTTTTCAGAGAAAATCACTTTCCTTTGAAAGTGCCTTAAACTACTTTCAAGCATTCACAAAAAACTCACATGCGTTTCTCTGAAAGAGAAGCAGTCTGTTCCAACACTTCAATTCACTGTGTGAAGTGAATAGAGTGTTGCCTCACTTTCTAAATGCTGTCCTTTCAGAGAAAATCACTTTCCTTTGAAAGTGCCTTAAGCTACTTACAAGCATTTAACAGAAACTCACATGCGTTTCTCTGAAAGAGAAGCAGTCTGTTCCAACACTTCAATTCACTGTGCGAAGTGAATGGAGTGTTGCTTCACTTTCTAAATGCTGTTCTTTCAGAGAAAATCAGTTTCCTTTGAAAGTGCCTTAAGCTACTTGCAAGCATTAGGAAGAAACTCACATGCGTTTCTCTGAAAGAGAAGCAGTCCGTTCCAACACTTCAATTCACTCTGCGAAGTGAATGGAGTGTTTCTTCACTTTCTAAATGCTGTCCTTTCAGAGAAAATCACTTTCCTTTGAAAGTGCCTTAAGCAACTTGCAAGAATTCACAAGAAACTCACATGCGTTTCTCTGAAAGAGAAGCAGTCTGTTCCAACACTTCAATTCACTGTGCGAAGTGAATGGAGTGTTGCTTCACTTTCTAAATGCTGTCCTTTCAGAGAAAATCACTTTCCTTTGAAAGAGCCTTAAGCTACTTACAAGCATTCAACAGAAACTCACATGCATTTCTCTGAAAGAAAAGCAGTCTGTTCCAACACTTCAATTCACTGTACAAAGTGAATGGAGTGTTGCTTCACTTTCTAAATGCTGTCCTTTCAGAGAAAATCACTTTCCTTTGAAAGTGCCTTAAGCTACTTACAAGCATTCAACAGAAACTCACATGAATTTCTCTGAAAGAGAAGCAATCTGTTCCAACACTTCAATTAAATATGCAAAGTGAATGGAGTGTTGCTTCACTTTCTAAATGCTGTCCTTTCAGAGAAAATCACTTTCCTTTGAAAGTGCATTAAGCTACTTACAAGCATTCACCAGAAACTCACATGCGTTTTTCTGAAAGAGAAGCAGTCTGTTCCAACACTTCAATTCACTGTGCGAAGTGAATGGAGTGTTGCTTCACTTTCTAAATGCTGTCCTTTCAGAGAAAATCACTTTTCTTTGAAAGTGCCTTAAGCTACTTGCAAGCATTAGGAAGAAACTCACATGCGTTTCTCTGAAAGAGAAGCAGTCTGTTCCAACACTTCAATTCACTGTGTGAAGTGAATAGAGTGTTTCCTCACTTTCTAAATGCTGTCCTTTCAGAGAAAATCACTTTCCTTTGAAATTGCCTTAAGCTACTTACAAGCATTCAACAGAAACTCACATGCGTTTTTCTGAAAGAGAAGCAGTCTGTTCCAACACTTCAATTCACTGTGCGAAGTGAATGGAGTGTTGCTTCACTTTCTAAATGCTGTCCTTTCAGAGAAAATCACTTTCCTTTGAAAGTGCCTTAAGCTACTTGCAAGCATTAGGAAGAAACGCACATGCGTTTCTCTGAAAGAGAAGCAGTCTGTTCCAACACTTCAATTCACTGTGTGAAGTGAATAGAGTGTTGCCTCACTTTCTAAATGCTGTCCTTTCAGAGAAAATCACTTTCCTTTGAAAGAGCCTTAAGCTACTTACAAGCATTCAACAGAAACTCACATGAATTTCTCTGAAAGAGAACCAGTCTGTTCCAACACTTCAATTCACTGTGCGATGTGAATGGAGTGTTGCCTCACTTTCTAAATGCTGTCCTTTGAGAGAAAATCACTTTCCATTGAAAGTGCCTTAAACTACTTTCAAGCATTCACAAAAAACTCACATGCATTTCTCTGAAAGAGAAGCAGACTGTTCCAACACTTCAATTCACTGTGCGAAGTGAATGGAGTGTTGCTTCACTTTCTAAATGCTGTCCTTTCAGAGAAAATCCCTTTCCTTTGAATGTGCATTAAGCTACTTACAAGCATTCAACAGAAGCTCACATGCATTTCTCTGAAAGAGAAGCAATCTGTTCCAACACTTCAATTCTCTGTGCGAAGTGAATGGAGTGTTGCTTCACTTTCTAAATGCTGTCCTTTCAGAGAAAATCACTTTCCTTTGAAAGTGCCTTAATAACTTGCAAGCATTCACAAGAAACACTAATGCGTTTCTATGAAAGAGAAGCACTCTGTTCCAACACTTCAGTTCACTCCACGAAGGGAATGGAGTGTTGCTTCACTTTCTAAATGCTGTCCTTTCAGAGAAAATCACTTTCCTTTACAAGTGCCTTAAGCTACTTAAAAGCATTCACCAGAAACTCACATGCGTTTCTCTGAAAGAGAAGCAGTCTGTTCCAACACTTCAATTCACTGTGCGAAGTGAATGGAGTGTTGCTTCACTTTCTAAATGCTGTCCTTTCAGAGAAAATCACTTTCCTTTGATAGTGCCTTAAGCTACTTGCAAGCATTAGGAAGAAACTCACATGCGTTTCTCTGAAAGAGAAGCAGTCTGTTCCAATACTTCAATTCACTGTGCGAAGTGAATGGAGTGTTGCCTCACTTTCTAAATGCTGTCCTTTCAGAGAAAATCACTTTCCATTGAAAGTGCCTTAAACTACTTTCAAGCATTCACAAAAAACTCACATGCGTTTCTCTGAAAGAGAAGCAGACTGTTCCAACACTTCAATTCACTCTGCGAAGTGAATGGAGTGTTGCTTCACTTTCTAAATGCTGTCCTTTCAGAGAAAATCCCTTTCCTTTGAATGTGCCTTAAGCTACTTACAAGCATTCAACAGAAAGTCACATGCGTTTCTCTGAAAGAGAAGCAGACTGTTCCAACACTTCAATTCACTGTTCGAAGTGAATGGAGTGTTGCTTCACTTTCTAAATGCTGTCCTTTCAGAGAAAATCACTTTCCTTTGAAAGTGCCTTAAGCAACTTGCAAGCATTCACAAGAAACCCTAATGCGTTTCAATGAAAGAGAAGCACTCTGTTCCAACACTTCAATTCACTGCACGAAGGGAATGGAGTGTGGCTTCACTTTCTAAATGCTGTCCTTTCAGAGAAAATCACTTTCCTTTGAAAGTGCCTTAAGCTACTTTAAAGTATTCACCAGAAACTCACATGCGTTTCTCTGAAAGAGAAGCAGTCTGTTCCAACACTTCAATTCACTGTGCGACGTGAATGGAGTGTTGCTTCACATTCTAAATGCTGTCCAATCAGAGAAAATCACTTTCCTTTGAAAGTGCCTTAAGCTACTTGCAAGCATTAGGAAGAAACTCACATGCGTTTCTGTGAAAGAGAAGCATCTGTTCCAACACTTCAATTCACTGTGCGAAGTGAATGGAGTGTTGCTTCACTTTCTAAATTCTGTCTTTTCAGAGAAAATCACTTTCCTTTGAAAGTGCCTTAAACTACTTTCAAGCATTCACAAAAAACTCACATGCGTTTCTCTGAAAGAGAAGCAGTCTGTTCCAACACTTCAATTCACTGTGTGAAGTGAATAGAGTGTTGCCTCACTTTCTAAATGCTGTCCTTTCAGAGAAAATCACTTTCCTTTGAAAGTGCCTTAAGCTACTTACAAGCATTTAACAGAAACTCACATGCGTTTCTCTGAAAGAGAAGCAGTCTGTTCCAACACTTCAATTCACTGTGCGAAGTGAATGGAGTGTTGCTTCACTTTCTAAATGCTGTTCTTTCAGAGAAAATCAGTTTCCTTTGAAAGTGCCTTAAGCTACTTGCAAGCATTAGGAAGAAACTCACATGCGTTTCTGTGAAAGAGAAGCATCTGTTCCAACACTTCAATTCACTGTGCGAAGTGAATGGAGTGTTGCTTCACTTTCTAAATTCTGTCCTTTCAGAGAAAATCACTTTCCTTTGAAAGTGCCTTAAACTACTTTCAAGCATTCACAAAAAACTCACATGCATTTCTCTGAAAGAGAAGCAGACTGTTCCAACACTTCAATTCACTGTGCGAAGTGAATGGAGTGTTGCTTCACTTTCTAAATGCTGTCCTTTCAGAGAAAATCCCTTTCCTTTGAATGTGCATTAAGCTACTTACAAGCATTCAACAGAAGCTCACATGCATTTCTCTGAAAGAGAAGCAATCTGTTCCAACACTTCAATTCTCTGTGCGAAGTGAATGGAGTGTTGCTTCACTTTCTAAATGCTGTCCTTTCAGAGAAAATCACTTTCCTTTGAAAGTGCCTTAATAACTTGCAAGCATTCACAAGAAACCCTAATGCGTTTCTATGAAAGAGAAGCACTCTGTTCCAACACTTCAGTTCACTCCACGAAGGGAATGGAGTGTTGCTTCACTTTCTAAATGCTGTCCTTTCAGAGAAAATCACTTTCCTTTACAAGTGCCTTAAGCTACTTAAAAGCATTCACCAGAAACTCACATGCGTTTCTCTGAAAGAGAAGCAGTCTGTTCCAACACTTCAATTCACTGTGCGAAGTGAATGGAGTGTTGCTTAACATTCTAAATGCTGTCCTTTCAGAGAAAATCACTTTCCTTTGAAAGTGCCTTAAGCTACTTGCAAGCATTAGGAAGAAACTCACATGCGTTTCTCTGAAAGAGAAGCAGTCTGTTCCAACACTTCAATTCACTGTGCGAAGTGAATGGAGTGTTGCTTCACTTTCTAAATGCTGTCCTTTCAGAGAAAATCACTTTCCTTTGATAGTGCCTTAAGCTACTTGCAAGCATTAGGAAGAAACTCACATGCGTTTCTCTGAAAGAGAAGCAGTCTGTTCCAATACTTCAATTCACTGTGCGAAGTGAATGGAGTGTTGCCTCACTTTCTAAATGCTGTCCTTTCAGAGAAAATCACTTTCCATTGAAAGTGCCTTAAACTACTTTCAAGCATTCACAAAAAACTCACATGCGTTTCTCTGAAAGAGAAGCAGACTGTTCCAACACTTCAATTCACTCTGCGAAGTGAATGGAGTGTTGCTTCACTTTCTAAATGCTGTCCTTTCAGAGAAAATCCCTTTCCTTTGAATGTGCCTTAAGCTACTTACAAGCATTCAACAGAAAGTCACATGCGTTTCTCTGAAAGAGAAGCAGACTGTTCCAACACTTCAATTCACTGTGCGAAGTGAATGGAGTGTTGCTTCACTTTCTAAATGCTGTCCTTTCAGAGAAAATCACTTTCCTTTGAAAGTGCCTTAAGCAACTTGCAAGCATTCACAAGAAACCCTAATGCGTTTCAATGAAAGAGAAGCACTCTGTTCCAACACTTCAATTCACTGCACGAAGGGAATGGAGTGTGGCTTCACTTTCTAAATGCTGTCCTTTCAGAGAAAATCACTTTCCTTTGAAAGTGCCTTAAGCTACTTTAAAGTATTCACCAGAAACTCACATGCGTTTCTCTGAAAGAGAAGCAGTCTGTTCCAACACTTCAATTCACTGTGCGACGTGAATGGAGTGTTGCTTCACATTCTAAATGCTGTCCAATCAGAGAAAATCACTTTCCTTTGAAAGTGCCTTAAGCTACTTGCAAGCATTAGGAAGAAACTCACATGCGTTTCTGTGAAAGAGAAGCATCTGTTCCAACACTTCAATTCACTGTGCGAAGTGAATGGAGTGTTGCTTCACTTTCTAAATTCTGTCTTTTCAGAGAAAATCACTTTCCTTTGAAAGTGCCTTAAACTACTTTCAAGCATTCACAAAAAACTCACATGCGTTTCTCTGAAAGAGAAGCAGTCTGTTCCAACACTTCAATTCACTGTGTGAAGTGAATAGAGTGTTGCCTCACTTTCTAAATGCTGTCCTTTCAGAGAAAATCACTTTCCTTTGAAAGTGCCTTAAGCTACTTACAAGCATTTAACAGAAACTCACATGCGTTTCTCTGAAAGAGAAGCAGTCTGTTCCAACACTTCAATTCACTATGCGAAGTGAATGGAGTGTTGCTTCACTTTCTAAATGCTGTTCTTTCAGAGAAAATCAGTTTCCTTTGAAAGTGCCTTAAGCTACTTGCAAGCATTAGGAAGAAACTCACATGCGTTTCTGTGAAAGAGAAGCATCTGTTCCAACACTTCAATTCACTGTGCGAAGTGAATGGAGTGTTGCTTCACTTTCTAAATTCTGTCCTTTCAGAGAAAATCACTTTCCTTTGAAAGTGCCTTAAACTACTTTCAAGCATTCACAAAAAACTCACATGCGTTTCTCTGAAAGAGAAGCAGTCTGTTCCAACACTTCAATTCACAGTGCGAAGTGAATGGAGTGTTGCTTCAGTTTCTAAATGCTGTCCTTTCAGAGAAAATCACTTTCCATTGAAAGTGCCTTAAGCAACTTGCAAGAATTCACAAGAAACTCACATGCGTTTCTCTGAAAGAGAAGCAGTCTGTTCCAACACTTCAATTCACTGTGCGAAGTGAATGGAGTGTTGCTTCACTTTCTAAATGCTGTCCTTTCAGAGAAAATCACTTTCCTTTGAAAGAGCCTTAAGCTACTTACAAGCATTCAACAGAAACTCACATGCATTTCTCTGAAAGAGAAGCAGTCTGTTCCAACACTTCAATTCACTGTACAAAGTGAATGGAGTGTTGCTTCACTTTCTAAATGCTGTCCTTTCAGAGAAAATCACTTTCCTTTGAAAGTGCCTTAAGCTACTTACAAGCATTCAACAGAAACTCACATGAATTTCTCTGAAAGAGAAGCAATCTGTTCCAACACTTCAATTAACTGTGCAAAGTGAATGGAGTGTTGCTTCACTTTCTAAATGCTGTCCTTTCAGAGAAAATCACTTTCCTTTGAAAGTGCATTAAGCTACTTACAAGCATTCACCAGAAATTCACATGCGTTTTTCTGAAAGAGAAGCAGTCTGTTCCAACACTTCAATTCACTGTGCGAAGTGAATGGAGTGTTGCTTCACTTTCTAAATGCTGTATTTCAGAGAAAATCACTTTCCTTTGAAAGTGCCTTAAGCTACTTGCAAGCATTAGGAAGAAACTCACATGCGTTTCTCTGAAAGAGAAGCAGTCTGTTCAAACACTTCAATTCACTGTGCGAAGTGAATGGAGTGTTGCTTCACTTTCTAAATGCTGTCCTTTCAGAGAAAATCACTTTCCTTTGATAGTGCCTTAAGCTACTTGCAAGCATTAGGAAGAAACTCACATGCGTTTCTCTGAAAGAGAAGCAGTCTGTTCCAACACTTCAATTCACTGTGTGAAGTGAATAGAGTGTTGCCTCACTTTCTAAATGCTGTCCTTTCAGAGAAAATCACTTTCCTTTGAAAGTGCCTTAAATTACTTACAAGCATTTAACAGAAACTCACATGCGTTTCTCTGAAAGAGAAGCAGTCTGTTCCAACACTTCAATTCACTGTGCGAAGTGAATGGAGTGTTGCTTCACTTTCTAAATGCTGTTCTTTCAGAGAAAATCACTTTCCTTTGAAAGTGCCTTAAGCTACTTGCAAGCATTAGGAAGAAACTCACATGCGTTTCTCTGAAAGAGAAGCAGTCCGTTCCAACACTTCAAATCACTGTGCGAAGTGAATGGAGTGTTGCTTCACTTTCTAAATGCTGTCCTTTCTGAGAAAATCACTTTCCATTGAAAGTGCCGTAAACTACTTTCAAGCATTCACAAAAAACTCACATGCGTTTCTCTGAAAGAGAAGCAGACTGTTCCAACACTTCAATTCACTGTGCAAAGTGAATGGAGTGTTGCTTCACTTTCTAAATGCTGTCCTTTCAGAGAAAATCACTTTCCTTTGAAAGAGCCTTAAGCTACTTACAAGCATTCAACAGAAACTCACATGAATTTCTCTGAAAGAGAAGCAGTCTGTTCCAACACTTCAATTCACTGTGCGATGTGAATGGAGTGTTGCCTCACTTTCTAAATGCTGTCCTTTGAGAGAAAATCACTTTCCATTGAAAGTGCCTTAAACTACTTTCAAGCATTCACAAAAAACTCACATGCATTTCTCTGAAAGAGAAGCAGACTGTTCCAACACTTCAATTCACTGTGCGAAGTGAATGGAGTGTTGCTTCACTTTCTAAATGCTGTCCTTTCAGAGAAAATCCCTTTCCTTTGAATGTGCATTAAGCTACTTACAAGCATTCAACAGAAGCTCACATGCATTTCTCTGAAAGAGAAGCAATCTGTTCCAACACTTCAATTCTCTGTGCGAAGTGAATGGAGTGTTGCTTCACTTTCTAAATGCTGTCCTTTCAGAGAAAATCACTTTCCTTTGAAAGTGCCTTAATAACTTGCAAGCATTCACAAGAAACCCTAATGCGTTTCTATGAAAGAGAAGCACTCTGTTCCAACACTTCAGTTCACTCCACGAAGGGAATGGAGTGTTGCTTCACTTTCTAAATGCTGTCCTTTCAGAGAAAATCACTTTCCTTTACAAGTGCCTTAAGCTACTTAAAAGCATTCACCAGAAACTCACATGCGTTTCTCTGAAAGAGAAGCAGTCTGTTCCAACACTTCAATTCACTGTGCGAAGTGAATGGAGTGTTGCTTCACTTTCTAAATGCTGTCCTTTCAGAGAAAATCACTTTCCTTTGAAAGTGCCTTAAGCTACTTGCAAGCATTAGGAAGAAACTCACATGCGTTTCTCTGAAAGAGAAGCAGTCTGTTCCAATACTTCAATTCACTGTGCGAAGTGAATGGAGTGTTGCCTCACTTTCTAAATGCTGTCCTTTCAGAGAAAATCACTTTCCATTGAAAGTGCCTTAAACTACTTTCAAGCATTCACAAAAAACTCACATGCGTTTCTCTGAAAGAGAAGCAGACTGTTCCAACACTTCAATTCACTCTGCGAAGTGAATGGAGTGTTGCTTCACTTTCTAAATGCTGTCCTTTCAGAGAAAATCCCTTTCCTTTGAATGTGCCTTAAGCTACTTACAAGCATTCAACAGAAAGTCTCATGCGTTTCTCTGAAAGAGAAGCAGACGGTTCCAACACTTCAATTCACTGTGCGAAGTGAATGGAGTGTTGCTTCACTTTCTAAATGCTGTCCTTTCAGAGAAAATCACTTTCCTTTGAAAGTGCCTTAAGCAACTTGCAAGCATTCACAAGAAACCCTAATGCGTTTCAATGAAAGAGAAGCACTCTGTTCCAACACTTCAATTCACTGCACGAAGGGAATGGAGTGTGGTTTCACTTTCTAAATGCTGTCCTTTCAGAGAAAATCACTTTCCTTTGAAAGTTCCTTAAGCTACTTTAAAGTATTCACCAGAAACTCACATGCGTTTCTCTGAAAGAGAAGCAGTCTGTTCCAACACTTCAATTCACTGTGCGACGTGAATGGAGTGTTGCTTCACGTTCTAAATGCTGTCCAATCAGAGAAAATCACTTTCCTTTGAAAGTGCCTTAAGCTACTTGCAAGCATTAGGAAGAAACTCACATGCGTTTCTGTGAAAGAGAAGCATCTGTTCCAACACTTCAATTCACTGTGCGAAGTGAATGGAGTGTTGCTTCACTTTCTAAATTCTGTCTTTTCAGAGAAAATCACTTTCCTTTGAAAGTGCCTTAAACTACTTTCAAGCATTCACAAAAAACTCACATGCGTTTCTCTGAAAGAGAAGCAGTCTGTTCCAACACTTCAATTCACTGTGTGAAGTGAATAGAGTGTTGCCTCACTTTCTAAATGCTGTCCTTTCAGAGAAAATCACTTTCCTTTGAAAGTGCCTTAAGCTAATTACAAGCATTTAACAGAAACTCACATGCGTTTCTCTGAAAGAGAAGCAGTCTGTTCCAACACTTCAATTCACTGTGCGAAGTGAATGGAGTGTTGCTTCACTTTCTAAATGCTGTTCTTTCAGAGAAAATCAGTTTCCTTTGAAAGTGCCTTAAGCCACTTGCAAGCATTAGGAAGAAACTCACATGCGTTTCTCTGAAAGAGAAGCAGTCCGTTCCAACACTTCAATTCACTCTGCGAAGTGAATGGAGTGTTTCTTCACTTTCTAAATGCTGTCCTTTCAGAGAAAATCACTTTCCTTTGAAAGTGCCTTAAGCAACTTGCAAGAATTCACAAGAAACTCACATGCGTTTCTCTGAAAGAGAAGCAGTCTGTTCCAACACTTCAATTCACTGTGCGAAGTGAATGGAGTGTTGCTTCACTTTCTAAATGCTGTCCTTTCAGAGAAAATCACTTTCCTTTGAAAGAGCCTTAAGCTACTTACAAGCATTCAACAGAAACTCACATGAATTTCTCTGAAAGAAAAGCAGTCTGTTCCAACACTTCAATTCACTGTACAAAGTGAATGGAGTGTTGCTTCACTTTCTAAATGCTGTCCTTTCAGAGAAAATCACTTTCCTTTGAAAGTGCCTTAAGCTACTTACAAGCATTCAACAGAAACTCACATGAATTTCTCTGAAAGAGAAGCAATCTGTTCCAACACTTCAATTAACTGTGCAAAGTGAATGGAGTGTTGCTTCACTTTCTAAATGCTGTCCTTTCAGAGAAAATCACTTTCCTTTGAAAGTGCATTAAGCTACTTACAAGCATTCACCAGAAACTCACATGCGTTTTTCTGAAAGAGAAGCAGTCTGTTCCAACACTTCAATTCACTGTGCGAAGTGAATGGAGTGTTGCTTCACTTTCTAAATGCTGTCCTTTCAGAGAAAATCACTTTCCTTTGAAAGTGCCTTAAGCTACTTGCAAGCATTAGGAAGAAACTCACATGCGTTTCTCTGAAAGAGAAGCAGTCTGTTCCAACACTTCAATTCACTGTGTGAAGTGAATAGAGTGTTTCCTCACTTTCTAAATGCTGTCCTTTCAGAGAAAATCACTTTCCTTTGAAATTGCCTTAAGCTACTTACAAGCATTCAACAGAAACTCACATGCGTTTTTCTGAAAGAGAAGCAGTCTGTTCCAACACTTCAATTCACTGTGCGAAGTGAATGGAGTGTTGCTTCACTTTCTAAATGCTGTCCTTTCAGAGAAAATCACTTTCCTTTGAAAGTGCCTTAAGCTACTTGCAAGCATTAGGAAGAAACGCACATGCGTTTCTCTGAAAGAGAAGCAGTCTGTTCCAACACTTCAATTCACTGTGTGAAGTGAATAGAGTGTTGCCTCACTTTCTAAATGCTGTCCTTTCAGAGAAAATCACTTTCCTTTGAAAGTGCCTTAAACTACTTGCAAGCATTAGGAAGAAATTGACATGCGTTTCTCTGAAAGAGAAGCAGTCTCTTCCAACACTTCAATTCACTGTGCGATGTGAATGGAGTGTTGCCTCACTTTCTAAATGCTGTCCTTTCAGAGAAAATCACTTTCCATTGAAAGTGCCTTAAACTACTTTCAAGCATTCACAAAAAACTCACATGCATTTCTCTGAAAGAGAAGCAGACTGTTCCAACACTTCAATTCACTGTGTGAAGTGAAGGGAGTGTTGCTTCACTTTCTAAATGCTGTCCTTTCAGAGAAAATCCCTTTCCTTTGAATGTGCATTAAGCCACTTACAAGCATTCAACAGAAGCTCACATGCATTTCTCTGAAAGGGAAGCAATCTGTTCCAACACTTCAATTCTCTGTGCGAAGTGAATGGAGTGTTGCTTCACTTTCTAAATGCTGTCCTTTCAGAGAAAATCACTTTCCTTTGAAAGTGCCTTAATAACTTGCAAGCATTCACAAGAAACCCTAATGCGTTTCTATGAAAGAGAAGCACTCTGTTCCAACACTTCAGTTCACTCCACGAAAGGAATGAAGTGTTGCTTCACTTTCTAAATGCTGTCCTTTCAGAGAAAATCACTTTCCTTTACAAGTGCCTTAAGCTACTTAAAAGCATTCACCAGAAACTCACATGCGATTCTCTGAAAGAGAAGCAGTCTGTTCCAACACTTCAATTCACTGTGCGAAGTGAATGGAGTGTTGCTTCACTTTCTAAATGCTGTCCTTTCAGAGAAAATCACTTTCCTTTGAAAGTGCCTTAAGCTACTTGCAAGCATTTAACAGAAACTCACATGCGTTTCTCTGAAAGAGAAGCAGTCTGTTCCAACACTTCAATTCACTGTGCGAAGTGAATGGAGTGTTGCTTCACTTTCTAAATGCTGTCCTTTCAGAGAAAATCACTTTCCTTTGATAGTGCCTTAAGCTACTTGCAAGCATTAGGAAGAAACTCACATGCGTTTCTCTGAAAGAGAAGCAGTCTGTTCCAACACTTCAATTCACTGTGTGAAGTGAATAGAGTGTTGCCTCACTTTCTAAATGCTGTCCTTTCAGAGAAAATCACTTTCCTTTGAAAGTGCCTTAAGCTACTTACAAGCATTTAACAGAAACTCACATGCGTTTCTCTGAAAGAGAAGCAGTCCGTTCCAACACTTCAATTCACTGTGCGAAGTGAATGGAGTGTTGCTTCACTTTCTAAATGCTGTTCTTTCAGAGAAAATCAGTTTCCTTTGAAAGTGCCTTGAGCTACTTGCAAGCATTAGGAAGAAACTCACATGCGTTTCTCTGAAAGAGAAGCAGTCCGTTCCAACACTTCAATTCACTGTGCGAAGTGAATGGAGTGTTGCCTCACTTTCTAAATGCTGTCCTTTCAGAGAAAATCACTTTCTTTGAGAGTGCCTTAAGCAACTTGCAAGCATTCACAAGAAACCCTAATGCGTTTCAATGAAAGAGAAGCACTCTGTTCCAACACTTCAATTCACTGCACGAAGGTAATCGAGTGTTGCTTCACTTTCTAAATGCTGTCCTTTCAGAGAAAATCACTTTCCTTTGCAAGTGCCTTAAGCTACTTAAAATTATTCACCAGAAACTCACATGCGTTTCTCTGAAAGAGAAGCAGTCTGTTCCAACACTTCAATTCACTATGCGACGTGAATGGAGTGTTGCTTCACTTTCTAAATGCTGTCCAATCAGAGAAAATCACTTTCCTTTGAAAGTGCCTTACTACTGGCAAGCATTAGGAAGAAACTCACATGCGTTTCTGTGAAAGAGAAGAATCTGTTCCAACACTTCAATTCACTGTGCGAAGTGAATGGAGTGTTGCTTCACTTTCTAAATTCTGTCCTTTCAGAGAAAATCACTTTCCTTTGAAAGTGCCTTAAACTACTTTCAAGCATTCACAAAAAACTCACATGCGTTTCTCTGAAAGAGAAGCAGTCTGTTCCAACACTTCAATTCACTGTGTGAAGTGAATGGAGTGTTGCCTCACTTTCTAAATGCTGTCCTTTCAGAGAAAATCACTTTCCATTGAAAGTGCCTTAAGCTACTTACAAGCATTCACCAGAAACTCACATGCGTTTCTCTGAAAGAGAAGCAGTCTGTTCCAACACTTCAATTCAATGTGCGAAGTGAATGGAGTGTTGCTTCACTTTCTAAATGCTGTCCTTTCAGAGAAAATCACTTTCCTTTGAAAGTGCCTTAAGCTACTAACAAGCATTCAACAGAAACTCACATGCATTTCTCTGAAAGAGAAGCAGTCTGTTCCAACACTTCAATTCACTGTGCGAAGTGAATGGAGTGTTGCTTCACTTTCTAAATGCTGTCCTTTCAGAGAAAATCACTTTCCTTTGAAAGTGCCTTAAGCAACTTGCAAGCATTCACAAGAAACACTAATGCGTTTATATGAAAGAGAAGCACTCTGTTCCAACACTCTAATTCACTGCACGAAGGGAATGGAGTGTTGCTTCACTTTCTAAATGCTGTCCTTTAAGAGAAAATCACTTTCCTTTGAAAGTGCCTTAAGCTAATTACAAGCATTCACCAGAAATTCACATGCGTTTCTCTGAAAGAGAAGTAGTCGGTTCCAACACTTCAATTCACTGTGCGAAGTGAATGGAGTGTTGCTTCACTTTCTAAATGCTGTCCTTTCAGAGAAAATCACTTTCCTTTGAAAGTGCCTTAAGCAACTTGCAAAAATTCACAAGAAACTCACATGCGTATCTCTGAATGAGAAGCAGTCTGTTCCAACACTTCAATTCACTGTGTGAAGTGAAGGGAGTGTTGCTTCACTTTCTAAATGCTGTCCTTTCAGAGAAAATCACTTTCCTTTGAATGTGCCTTAAGCTACTTACAAGCATTCACCGGAAACTCACATGCGTTTCTCTGAAAGAGAAGCAGTCTGTTTCAATACTTCAATTCAGTCTGCGAAGTGAATGGAGTGTTGCTTCACTTTCTAAATGCTGTCCTTTCAGAGAAAATCACTTTCTTTTGAAAGTGCCTTAAGCTACTTACAAGCATTCAACAGAAACTCACATGCATTTCTCTGAAAGAGAAGCAGTCTGTTCCAACACTTCAATTCACTGTGCGAAGTGAATGGAGTGTTGCCTCACTTTCTAAATGCTGTCCTTTCAGAGAAAATCACTTTCCTTTGAAAGTGCCTTAAGCTACTTGCAAGCAGTTAACAGAAACTCACATGCGTTTCTCTGAAAGAGAAGCAGTCTGTTCCAACACTTCAATTCACTGTGCGAAGTGAATGGAGTGTTGCTTCACTTTCTAAATGCTGTCCTTTCAGAGAAAATCACTTTCCTTTGATAGTGCCTTAAGCTACTTGCAAGCATTAGGAAGAAACTCACATGCGTTTCTCTGAAAGAGAAGCAGTCTGTTCCAACACTTCAATTCACTGTGTGAAGTGAATAGAGTGTTGCCTCACTTTCTAAATGCTGTCCTTTCAGAGAAAATCACTTTCCTTTGAAAGTGCCTTAAGCTACTTACAAGCATTTAACAGAAACTCACATGCGTTTCTCTGAAAGAGAAGCAGTCCGTTCCAACACTTCAATTCACTGTGCGAAGTGAATGGAGTTTTGCTTCACTTTCTAAATGCTGTTCTTTCAGAGAAAATCAGTTTCCTTTGAAAGTGCCTTGAGCTACTTGCAAGCATTAGGAAGAAACTCACATGCGTTTCTCTGAAAGAGAAGCAGTCCGTTCCAACACTTCAATTCACTGTGCGAAGTGAATGGAGTGTTGCCTCACTTTCTAAATGCTGTCCTCTCAGAGAAAATCACTTTCTTTGAGAGTGCCTTAAGCAACTTGCAAGCATTCACAAGAAACCCTAATGCGTTTCAATGAAAGAGAAGCACTCTGTTCCAACACTTCAATTCACTGCACGAAGGTAATCGAGTGTTGCTTCACTTTCTAAATGCTGTCCTTTCAGAGAAAATCACTTTCCTTTGCAAGTGCCTTAAGCTACTTAAAATTATTCACCAGAAACTCACATGCGTTTCTCTGAAAGAGAAGCAGTCTGTTCCAACACTTCAATTCACTATGCGACGTGAATGGAGTGTTGCTTCACTTTCTAAATGCTGTCCAATCAGAGAAAATCACTTTCCTTTGAAAGTGCCTTAAGCTACTTACAAGCATTAGGAAGAAACTCACATGCGTTTCTGTGAAAGAGAAGAATCTGTTCCAACACTTCAATTCACTGTGCGAAGTGAATGGAGTGTTGCTTCACTTTCTAAATTCTGTCCTTTCAGAGAAAATCACTTTCCTTTGAAAGTGCCTTAAACTACTTTCAAGCATTCACAAAAAACTCACATGCGTTTCTCTGAAAGAGAAGCAGTCTGTTCCAACACTTCAATTCACTGTGTGAAGTGAATGGAGTGTTGCCTCACTTTCTAAATGCTGTCCTTTCAGAGAAAATCACTTTCCTTTGAAAGTGCCTTAAGCTACTTACAAGCATTCACCAGAAACTCACATGCGTTTATCTGAAAGAGAAGCAGTCTGTTCCAACACTTCAATTCAATGTGCGAAGTGAATGGAGTGTTGCTTCACTTTCTAAATGCTGTCCTTTCAGAGAAAATCACTTTCCTTTGAAAGTGCCTTAAGCTACTAACAAGCATTCAACAGAAACTCACATGCATTTCTCTGAAAGAGAAGCAGTCTGTTCCAACACTTCAATTCACTGTGCGAAGTGAATGGAGTGTTGCTTCACTTTCTAAATGCTGTCCTTTCAGAGAAAATCACTTTCCTTTGAAAGTGCCTTAAGCAACTTGCAAGCATTCACAAGAAACACTAATGCGTTTATATGAAAGAGAAGCACTCTGTTCCAACACTCTAATTCACTGCACGAAGGGAATGGAGTGTTGCTTCACTTTCTAAATGCTGTCCTTTAAGAGAAAAACACTTTCCTTTGAAAGTGCCTTAAGCTAATTACAAGCATTCACCAGAAATTCACATGCGTTTCTCTGAAAGAGAAGTAGTCGGTTCCAACACTTCAATTCACTGTGCGAAGTGAATGGAGTGTTGCTTCACTTTCTAAATGCTGTCCTTTCAGAGAAAATCACTTTCCTTTGAAAGTGCCTTAAGCAACTTGCAAAAATTCACAAGAAACACACATGCGTATCTCTGAATGAGAAGCAGTCTGTTCCAACACTTCAATTCACTGTGTGAAGTGAAGGGAGTGTTGCTTCACTTTCTAAATGCTGTCCTTTCAGAGAAAATCACTTTCCTTTGAATGTGCCTTAAGCTACTTACAAGCATTCACCGGAAACTCACATGCGTTTCTCTGAAAGAGAAGCAGTCTGTTTCAATACTTCAATTCAGTCTGCGAAGTGAATGGAGTGTTGCTTCACTTTCTAAATGCTGTCCTTTCAGAGAAAATCACTTTCTTTTGAAAGTGCCTTAAGCTACTTACAAGCATTCAACAGAAACTCACATGCATTTCTCTGAAAGAGAAGCAGTCTGTTCCAACACTTCAATTCACTGTGCGAAGTGAATGGAGTGTTGCTTCACTTTCTAAATTCTGTCCTTTCAGAGAAAATCACTTTCCTTTGAAAGTGCCTTAAACTACTTTCAAGCATTCACAAAAAACTCACATGCGTTTCTCTTAAAGAGAAGCAGACTGTTCCAACACTTCAATTCACTGTGCGAATTGAATGGAGTGTTGCTTCACTTTCTAAATGCTGTCCTTTCAGAGAAAATCACTTTCCTTTGAAAGTGCCTTAAGCTACTTACAAGCATTCACCAGAAACTCACATGCGTTTCGCTGAAAGAGAAGCAGTCTGTTGCAACACTTCAATTCACTGTGCGAAGTGAATGGAGTGTTGCTTCACTTTCTAAATGCTGTCCTTTCAGAGAAAATCACTTTCCTTTGAAAGTGCCTTAAGCAACTTGCAAGAATTCACAAGAAACTCACATGCGTTTCTCTGAAAGAGAAGCAGTCTGTTCCAACACTTCAATTCACTGTGTGAAGTGAATGGAGTGTTGCTTCACTTTCTAAATGCTGTCCTTTCAGAGAAAATCACTTTCCTTTGAATGTGCCTTAAGCTACTTACAAGCATTCACCGGAAACTCACATGCGTTTCTCTGAAAGAGAAGCAGTCTGTTTCAATACTTCAATTCACTCTGCGAAGTGAAAGGAGTGTTGCTTCACTTTCTAAATGCTGTCCTTTCAGAGAAAATCACTTTCTTTTGAAAGTGCCTTAAGCTACTTACAAGCATTCAACAGAAACTCACATGCATTTCTCTGAAAGAGAAGCAGTCTGTTCCAACACTTCAATTCACTATGCGAAGTGAATGGAGTGTTGCTTCACTTTCTAAATGCTGGCCTTTCAGAGAAAATCACTTTCCTTTGAAAGTGCCTTAAGCTACTTACAAGCATTCACCAGAAACTCACATGCGTTTCGCTGAAAGAGAAGCAGTCTGTTCCAACACTTCAGTTCACTGTGCGAAGTGAATGGAGTGTTGCTTCAGTTTCTAAATGCTGTCCTTTCAGAGAAAATCACTTTCCTTTGAACGTGCATTAAGCTACTTGCAAGCATTAGGAAGAAACTCACATGCGTTTCTCTGAAAGAGAAGCAGACTGTTCCAACACTTCAATTCACTGTGCGAATTGATGGAGTGTTGCTTCACTTTCTAAATGCTGTCCTTTCAGAGAAAATCACTTTCCTTTGAAAGTGCCTTAAGCTACTTACAAGCATTAGGAAGAAACTCACATGCGTTTCTCTGAAAGAGAAGCAGTCTGTTCCAACACTTCAATTCACTGTGCGAAGTGAATGGAGTGTTGCATCACTTTCTAAATTCTGTCCTTTCAGAGAAAATCACTTTCCTTTGAAAGTGCCTTAAACTACTTTCAAGCATTCACAAAAAACTCACATGCGTTTCTCTTAAAGAGAAGCAGACTGTTCCAACACTTCAATTCACTGTGCGAATTGAATGGAGTGTTGCTTCACTTTCTAAATGCTGTCCTTTCAGAGAAAATCACTTTCCTTTGAAAGTGCCTTAAGCTACTTACAAGCATTCAACAGAAACTCACATGCATTTCTCTGAAAGAGAAGCAGTCTGTTCCAACACTTCAATTCACTGTGCGAAGTGAATGGAGTGTTGCTTCACTTTCTAAATGCTGTCCTTTCAGAGAAAATCACTTTCCTTTGAAAGTGCCTTAAGCTACTTACAAGCATTCACCAGAAACTCACATGCGTTTCTCGGAAAGAGAAGCAGTCTGTTCCAACACTTCAATTCACTGTGCGAAGTGAATGGAGTGTTGCTTCACTTTCTAAATGCTGTCCTTTCAGAGAAAATCACTTTCCTTTGAAAGTGCCTTAAGCTACTTGCAAGCATTAGGAAGAAACTCACATGCGTTTCTCTGAAAGAGAAGCAGACTGTTCCAACACTTCAATTCACTGTGCGTATTGAATGGAGTGTTGCTTCACTTTCTAAATGCTGTCCTTTCAGAGAAAATCACTTTCCTTTGAAAGTGCCTTAAGCTACTTACAAGCATTAGGAAGAAACTCACATGCGTTTCTCTGAAAGAGAAGCAGTCTGTTCCAACACTTCAATTCACTGTGCGAAGTGAATGGAGTGTTGCATCACTTTCTAAATTCTGTCCTTTCAGAGAAAATCACTTTCCTTTGAAAGTGCCTTAACTACTTTCAAGCATTCACAAAAAACTCACATGCGTTTCTCTTAAAGAGAAGCAGACTGTTCCAACACTTCAATTCACTCTGCGAATTGAATGGAGTGTTGCTTCAGTTTCTAAATGCTGTCCTTTCAGAGAAAATCACTTTCCTTTGAAAGTGCCTTAAGCTACTTACAAGCATTCACCAGAAACTCACATGCGTTTCGCTGAAAGAGAAGCAGTCTGTTGCAACACTTCAATTCACTGTGCGAAGTGAATGGAGTGTTGCTTCACTTTCTAAATGCTGTCCTTTCAGAGAAAATCACTTTCCTTTGAAAGTGCCTTAAGCTACTTGCAAGCATTAGGAAGAAACTCACATGCGTTTCTCTGAAAGAGAAGCAGACTGTTCCAACACTTCAATTCACTGTGCGAATTGAATGGAGTGTTGCTTCACTTTCTAAATGCTGTCCTTTCAGAGAAAATCACTTTCCTTTGAAAGTGCCTTAAGCTACTTACAAGCATTAGGAAGAAACTCACATGCGTTTCTCTGAAAGAGAAGCAGTCTGTTCCAACACTTCAATTCACTGTGCGAAGTGAATGGAGTGTTGCATCACTTTCTAAATTCTGTCCTTTCAGAGAAAATCACTTTCCTTTGAAAGTGCCTTAAACTACTTTCAAGCATTCACAAAAAACTCACATGCGTTTCTCTTAAAGAGAAGCAGTCTGTTCCAACACTTCAATTCACTGTGCGAAGTGAATGGAGTGTTGCTTCACTTTCTAAATGCTGTCCTTTCAGAGAAAATCACTTTCCTTTGAAAGTGCCTTAAGCAACTTGCAAGAATTCACAAGAAACTCACATGCGTTTCTCTGAAAGAGAAGCAGTCTGTTCCAACACTTCAATTCACTGTGTGAAGTGAATGGAGTGTTGTTTCACTTTCTAAATGCTGTCCTTTCAGAGAAAATCACTTTCCTTTGAAAGTGCCTTAAGCTACTTACAAGCATTCACCAGAAACTCACATGCGTTTCTCTGAAAGAGAAGCAGTCTGTTCCAATACTTCAATTCACTCTACGAAGTGAATGGAGTGTTGCTTCACTTTCTAAGTGCTGTCCTTTCAGAGAAAATCACTTTCCTTTGAAAGTGCCTTAAGCTACTTACAAGCATTCAACAGAAACTCACATGCATTTCTCTGAAATAGAAGCAGTCTGTTCCAACACTTCAATTCACTGTGCGAAGTGAATGGAGTGTTGCTTCACTTTCTAAATGCTGTCCTTTCAGAGAAAATCACTTTCCTTTGAAAGTGCCTTAAGGTACTTACAAGCATTCACCAGAAACTCACATGCGTTTCTCGGAAAGAGAAGCAGTCTGTTCCAACACTTCAATTCACTGTGCGAAGTGAATGGAGTGTTGCTTCACTTTCTAAATGCTGTCCTTTCAGAGAAAATCACTTTCCTTTGAAAGTGCCTTAAGCTACTTGCAAGCATTAGGAAGAAACTCACATGCGTTTCTCTGAAAGAGAAGCAGACTGTTCCAACACTTCAATTCACTGTGCGAAGTGAATGGAGTGTTGCTTCACTTTCTAAATGCTGTCCTTTCAGAGAAAATCACTTTCCTTTGAAAGTGCCTTAAGCTACTTTCTAGCACTCACAGGAAACACACATGCTTTTCTATGAAAGAGAAGCACTCTGTTTCAACACTTCAATTCACTTTGCGAAGTGAATGGAGTGTTGCTTCACTTTCTAAATGCTGTACTTTCAGAGAAAATCCCTTTCCTTTGAAAGTGCCTTAAGCTACTTACAAGCATTCGCCAGAAACTCACATGCGTTTCTCTGAAAGAGAAGCAGTCTGTTCCAACACTTCAATTCACTGTGCGAAGTGAATGGAGTGTTGCTTCACTTTCTAAATGCTATCCTTTCAGAGAAAATCTCTTTCCTTTGAAAGTGCCTTAAGCTACTTGCAAGCATTAGGAAGAAACTCACATGCGTTTCTCTGAAAGAGAAGCAGTCTGTTCCAACACTTCAATTCACTGTGTGAAGTGAATAGAGTGTTACCTCACTTTCTAAATGCTGTCCTTTCAGAAAATCACTTTCCTTCGAAAGTGCCTTAATCTACTTACAAGCATTCAGCAGAAACTCACATGCGTTTCTCTGAAAGAGAAGCAATCTGTTCCAACACTTCAATTCATGGTGCGAAGTAAATGGAGTGTTGCTTCACTTTCTAAATGCTGTCCTTTCAGAGAAAATCACTTTCCTTTGAAAGTGCCTTAAACTACTTTCAAGCATTTACAAAAAACTCACATGCGTTTCTCTTAAAGAGAAGCAGTCTGTTCCAACACTTCAATTCACTGTGCGAAGTGAATGGAGTGTTGCTTCAGTTTCTAGATGCTGTCTTTTCAGAGAAAATTACTTTCCTTTGAAAGTGCCTTAAGAAACTTGCAAGCATTCACAAGAAACTCACATGTGTTTCTCTGAAAGAGAAGCAGTCTGTTCCAACACTTCAATTCACTGTGCGAAGTGAATGGAGTGTTGCTTCACTTTCTAAATGCTGTCCTTTCAGAGAAAATCACTTTCCTTTGAAAGTGCCTTAAGCTACTTACAAGCATTCACCAGAAACTCACATGCGTTTCTCTGAAAAAAAGCAGTCTGTTCCAATACTTCAATTCACTATGCGAAGTGAATGGAGTGTTGCTTCACTTTCTAAATGCAGTCCTTTCAGAGAAAATCACTTTCCTTTGAAAGTGCCTTAAGCTACTTACAAGCATTCAAGAGAAACTCACATGCATTTCTCTGAAAGAGAAGCAATCTGTTCCAACACTTCAATTAACTGTGCAAAGTGAATGGAGTGTTGCTTCACTTTCTAAATGCTGTCCTTTCAGAGAAAATCACTTTCCTTTGAAAGTACCTTAAGCTACTTACAATCATTCACCAGAAACTCACATGCGTTTCTCTGAAAGAGAAGCAGTCTGTTCCAACACTTCAATTCACTGTGCGGAGTGAATGGAGTGTTGCTTCACTTTCTAAATGCTGTCCTTTCAGAGAAAATCACTTTCCTTTGAAAGTGCCTTAAGCTACTTACAAGCATTTAACAGAAACTCACATGCGTTTCTCTGAAAGAGAAGCAGTCTGTTCCAACACTTCAATTCACTGTGCGAAGTGAATGGAGTGTTGCTTCACTTTCTAAATGCTGTCCAATCAGAGAAAATCACTTTCCTTTGAAAGTGCCTTAAGCTACTTGCAAGCATTAGGAAGAAACTCACATGCGTTTCTCTGAAAGAGAAGCAGTCCGTTCCAACACTTCAATTCACTGTGCGAAGTGAATGGAGTGTTGCTTCACTTTCTAAATGCTGTACTTTCAGAGAAAATCACTTTCCTTTGAAAGTGCCTTGAGCTACTTGCAAGCATTAGAATGAAACTCACATGCGTTTCTCTGAAAGAGAAGCAGTCTGTTCCAACACTTCAATTCATTGTGCGAAGTGAATGGAGTGTTGCCTCACTTTCTAAATGCTGTCCTTTCAGAGAAAATCACTTTCCATTGAAAGTGCCTTAAACTACTTTCAAGCATTCACAAAAAACTCACATGCGTTTTTCTGAAATAGAAGCAGTCTGTTCCAACACTTCAATTCACTGTGCGAAGTGAATGTAGTGTTGCTTCACTTTCTAAATGCTGTCCTTTCAGTGAAAATCCCTTTCCTTTGAATGTGCCTTAAGCTACTTACAAGCATTCAACAGAAACTCACATGCATTTCTCTGAAAGAGAAGCAATCTGTTCCAAAACTTCAATTCTCTGTGCGAAGTGAATGGAGTGTTGCTTCACTTTCTAAATGCTGTCCTTTCAGAGAAAATCACTTTCCTTTGAAAGTGCCTTAAGCAACTACAAAGCATTACAAGAAACCCTAATGCGTTTCTATGAAAGAGAAGCACTCTGTTCCAACACTTCAATTCACTGCACGAAGGGAATGGAGTGTTGCTTCACTTTCTAAATGCTGTCCTTTCAGAGAAAATCACTTTCCTTTGAAAGTGCCTTAAGCTACTTACAAGCATTCACCAGAAACTCACATGCGTTTCTCTGAAAGAGAAGCAGTCTGTTCCAACACTTCAATTCACTGTGCGAAGTGAATGGAGTGTTGCTTCACTTTCAAAATACTGTCCAATCAGAGAAAATCACTTTCCTTTGAAAGTGCCTTAAGCTACTTGCAAGCATTAGGAAGAAACTCACATGCGTTTCTCTGAAAGAGAAGCATCTGTTCCAACACTTCAATTCACTGTGCGAAGTGAATGGAGTGTTGCTTCACTTTCTAAATTCTGTCCTTTCAGAGAAAATCACTTTCCTTTGAAAGTGCCTTTAACTACTTTCAAGCATTCACAAAAAACTCACATGCGTTTCTCTGAAAGAGAAGCAGTCTGTTCGAACACTTCAATTCACAGTGCGAAGTGAATGGAGTGTTGCTTCAGTTTCTAAATGCTGTCCTTTCAGAGAAAATCACTTTCCTTTGAAAGTGCCTTAAGCTAAATGCAAGCATTCACAAGAAACACTCTTGCGTTTCTATGAAAGAGAAGCAGTCTTTTCCAACACTTCAATTCATTGCGCGAAGGAATGGAGTGTTGCTTTACTTTCTAAATGATGTCCTTTCAGAGAAAATCACTTTCCTTTGAAAGAGCCTTAAGCTACTTACAAGAATTCAACAGAAACTCACATGCATTTCTCTGAAAGAGAAGCAGTCTGTTCCAACACTTCAATTCACTCTACAAAGTGAATGGAGTGTTGCTTCACTTTCTAAATGCTGTCCTTTCAGAGAAAATAACTTTCCTTTGAAAGTGCCTTAAGCAACTTGCAAGCATTCACAAGAAACACTAATGCGTTTCTATGAAAGAGAAGCAGTCTGTTCCTACACTTCAATTCACTGTGCGAAGTGAATGGAGTGTTGCTTCACTTTCTAAATGCTGTCCTTTCAGAGAAAATCACTTTCCTTTGAAAGTGCCTTAAGCTACTTACAAGCATTTAACAGAAACTCACATGCGTTTCTCTGAAAGAGAAGCAGTCTGTTCCAACACTTCAATTCACTGTGCGAAGTGAATGGAGTGTTGCTTCACTTTCTAAATGCTGTACTTTCAGAGAAAATCTCTTTCCTTTGAAAGTGCCTTAAGCTACTTGCAAGCATTAGGAAGAAACTCACATGCGTTTCTCTGAAAGAGAAGCAGTCTGTTCCAACATTTCAATTCACTGTGTGAAGTGAATAGAGTGTTACCTCACTTTCTAAATGCTGTCCTTTCAGAGAAAATCACTTTCCTTCGAAAGTGCCTTAATCAACTTACAAGCATTCACCAGAAACTCACATGCGTTTCTCTGAAAGAGAAGCAATCTGTTCCAACACTTCAATTTATGTTGCGAAGTGAATGGAGTGTTGCTTCACTTTCTAAATGCTGTCCTTTCAGAGAAAATCACTTTCCTTTGAAAGTGCCTTAAGCTACTTACAAGCATTCAACAGAAACTCACATGAATTTCTCTGAAAGAGAAGCAATCTGTTCCAACACTTCAATTAACTGTGCAAAGTGAATGGAGTGTTGCTTCACTTTCTAAATGCTGTCCTTTCAGAGAAAATCACTTTCCTTTTAAAGTGCATTAAGCTACATACAAGCATTCACCAGAAACTCACATGCGTTTTTCTGAAAGAGAAGCAGTCTGTTCCAACACTTCAATTCACTGTGCGAAGTGAATGGAGTGTTGCTTCACTTTCTAAATGCCGTCCTTTCAGAGAAAATCACTTTCCTTTGAAAGTGCCTTAAGCTACTTGCAAGCATTAGGAAGAAACTCACATGCGTTTCTCTGAAAGAGAAGCAGTCTGTTCCAACACTTCAATTCACTGTGTGAAGTGAATAGAGTGTTTCCTCACTTTCTAAATGCTGTCCTTTCAGAGAAAATCACTTTCCTTTGAAAGTGCATTAAGCTACTTACAAGCATTCAACAGAAACTCACATGCGTTTCTCTGAAAGATAAGCAATCTGTTCCAACACTTCAATTCACGGTGCGAAGTGAATGGAGTGTTGCTTCACTTTCTAAATGCTGTTCTTTCAGAGAAAATCAGTTTCCTTTGAAAGTGCCTTAAGCTACTTGCAAGCTTTAGGAAGAAACTCACATGCGTTTCTCTGAAAGAGAAGCAGTCCGTTCCAACACTTCAATTCACTGTGCGAAGTGAATGGAGTGTTGCTTCACTTTCTAAATGCTGTCTTTTCAGAGAAAATCACTTTCCTTTGAAAGTGCCTTAAGCTACTTGCAAGCATTAGGAAGAAACTCACATGCGTTTCTCTGAAAGAGAAGCAGTCTGTTCCAACACTTCAATTCACTGTGCGAAGTGAATGGAGTGTTGCCTCACTTTCTAAATGCTGTCCTTTCAGAGAAAATCACTTTCCATTGAAAGTGCCTTAAACTACTTTCAAGCATTCACAAAAAACTCACATGCGTTTCTCTGAAAGAGAAGCAGACTGTTCCAACACTTCAATTCACTGTGTGAAGTGAATGGAGTGTTGCTTCACTTTCTAAATGCTGTCCTTTCAGAGAAAATCCCTTTCCTTTGAATGTGCCTTAAGCTTCTTACAAGCATTCAACAGAAACTCACATGCATTTCTCTGAAAGAGAAGCAATCTGTTCCAACACTTCAATTCTCTGTGCGAAGTGAATGGAGTGTTGCTTCACTTTCTAAATGCTGTCCTTTCAGAGAAAATCACTTTCCTTTGAAAGTGCCTTAAACTACTTGCAAGCATTCACAAGAAACCCTAATGCGTTTTAATGAAAGAGAAGCACTCTGTTCCAACAATTCAATTGACTGCACGAAGGGAATGGAGTGTTGCTTCACTTTCTAAATGCTGTCCTTTCAGAGAAAATCACTTTCCTTTGAAAGAGCCTTAAGCTACTTACAAGCATTCAACAGAAACTCACATGAATTTCTCTGAAAGAGAAGCAATCTGTTCCAACACTTCAATTAACTGTACAAAGTAAATGGAGTGTTGCTTCACTTTCTAAATGCTGTCCTTTCAGAGAAAATCACTTTCCTTTGAAAGTGCATTAAGCTACTTACAAGCATTCACCAGAAACTCACATGCGTTTTTCTGAAAGAGAAGCAGTCTGTTCCAACACTTCAATTCACTGTGCGAAGTGAATGGAGTGTTGCTTCACTTTCTAAATGCTGTCCTTTCAGAGAAAATCACTTTCCTTTGAAAGTGCCTTAAGCTACTTGCAAGCATTAGGAAGAAACTCACATGCGTTTCTCTGAAAGAGAAGCAGTCTGTTCCAACACTTCAATTCACTGTGCGAAGTGAATGGAGTGTTGCTTCACTTTCTAAATGCTGTCCTTTCAGAAAAAATCACTTTCCTTTGAAAGTGCCTTAAGCTACTTGCAAGCATTAGGAAGAAACTCACATGCGTTTCTCTGAAAGAGAAGCAGTCTGTTCCAACACTTCAATTCACTGTGTGAACTGAATAGAGTGTTGCCTCACTTTCTAAATGCTGTCCTTTCAGAGAAAATCACTTTCCTTTGAAAGTGCCTTAAACTACTTACAAGCATTTAACAGAAACTCACATGCGTTTCTCTGAAAGAGAAGCAGTCTGTTCCAACACTTCAATTCACTGTGCGAAGTGAATGGAGTGTTGCTTCACTTTCTAAATGCTGTCTTTCAGAGAAAATCACTTTCCTTTGAAAGTGCCTTAAGCTACTTGCAAGCATTAGGAAGAAATTCACATGCGTTTCTCTGAAAGAGAAGCAGTCCGTTCCAACACTTCAATTCACTGTGCGAAGTGAATGGAGTGTTGCTTCACTTTCTAAATGCTGTCCTTTCAGAGAAAGTCACTTTCCTTTGAAAGTGCCTTAAACTACTTGCAAGCATTAAGAAGAAATTCACATGTGTTTCTCTGAAAGAGAAGCAGTCTGCTCCAACACTTCAATTCACTGTGCGATGTGAATGGAGTGTTGCCTCACTTTCTAAATGCTGTCCTTTCAGAGAAAATCACTTTCCATTGAAAGTGCCTTAAACTACTTTCAAGCATTCACAAAAAACTCACATGCGTTTCTCTGAAAGAGAAGCAGACTGTTCCAACACTTCAATTCACTGTGCGAAGTGAATGGAGTGTTGCTTCACTTTCTAAATGCTGTCCTTTCAGAGAAAATCCCTTTCCTTTGAATGTGCATTAAGCTACTTACAAGCATTCAACAGAAGCTCAAATGCATTTCTCTGAAAGAGAAGCAATCTGTTCCAACACTTCAATTCTCTGTGTGAAGTGAATAGAGTGTTGCCTCACTTTCTAAATGCTGTCCTTTCAGAGAAAATCACTTTCCTTTGAAAGTGCCTTAAGCTACTTGCAAGCATTTAACAGAAACTCACATGCGTTTCTCTGAAAGAGAAGCAGTCTGTTCCAACACTTCAATTCACTGTGCGAAGTGAATGGAGTGTTGCTTCACTTTCTAAATGCTGTCCTTTCAGAGAAAATCACTTTCCTTTGATAGTGCCTTAAGCTACTTGCAAGCATTAGGAAGAAACTCACATGCGTTTCTCTGAAAGAGAAGCAGTCTGTTCCAACACTTCAATTCACTGTGTGAAGTGAATAGAGTGTTGCCTCACTTTCTAAATGCTCTCCTTTCAGAGAAAATCACTTTCCTTTGAAAGTGCCTTAAGCTACTTACAAGCATTTAACAGAAACTCACATGCGTTTCTCTGAAAGAGAAGCAGTCCGTTCCAACACTTCAATTCACTGTGCGAAGTGAATGGAGTGTTGCTTCACTTCCTAAATGCTGTTCTTTCAGAGAAAATCAGTTTCCTTTGAAAGTGCCTTGAGCTACTTGCAAGCATTAGGAAGAAACTCACATACGTTTCTCTGAAAGAGAAGCAGTCCGTTCCAACACTTCAATTCACTGTGCGAAGTGAATGGAGTGTTGCTTCACTTTCTAAATGCTGTCCTTTCAGAGAAAATCACTTTCCTTTGAAAGTGCCTTAAGCTACTTGCAAGCATTAGGAAGAAACTCACATGCGTTTCTCTGAAAGAGAAGCAGTCTGTTCCAACATTTCAATTCACTGTGCGAAGTGAATGGAGTGTTGCCTCACTTTCTAAATGCTGTCCTTTCAGAGAAAATCACTTTCCATTGAAAGTGCCTTAAACTACTTTCAAGCATTCACAAAAAACTCACATTCGTTTCTCTGAAAGAGAAGCAGACTGTTCCAACACTTCAATTCACTGTGCGAAGTGAATGGAGTGTTGCTTCACTTTCTAAATTATGTCCTTTCAGAGAAAATCCCTTTCCTTTGAATGTGCCTTAAGCTACTTACAGGCATTCAACAGAAAGTCACATGCATTTCTCTGAAAGAGAAGCAATCTGTTCCAACACTTCAATTCTCTGTGCGAAGTGAATGGAGTGTTGACTCACTTTCTAAATGCTGTCCTTTCAGAGAAAATCACTTTCCTTTGAGAGTGCCTTAAGCAACTTGCAAGCATTCACAAGAAACCCTAATGCGTTTCAATGAAAGAGAAGCACTCTGTTCCAACACTTCAATTCACTGCACGAAGGGAATCGAGTGTTGCTTCACTTTCTAAATGCTGTCCTTTCAGAGAAAATCACTTTCCTTTGCAAGTGCCTTAAGCTACTTAAAATTATTCACCAGAAACTCACATGCGTTTCTCTGAAAGAGAAGCAGTCTGTTAGAACACTTCAATTCACTATGCGACGTGAATGGAGTGTTGCTTCACTTTCTAAATGCTGTCCAATCAGAGAAAATCACTTTCCTTTGAAAGTGCCTTAAGCTACTTGCAAGCATTAGGAAGAAACTCACATGCGTTTCTGTGAAAGAGAAGAATCTGTTCCAACACTTCAATTCACTGTGCGAAGTGAATGGAGTGTTGCTTCACTTTCTAAATTCTGTCCTTTCAGAGAAAATCACTTTCCTTTGAAAGTGCCTTAAACTACTTTCAAGCATTCACAAAAAACTCACATGCGTTTCTCTGAAAGAGAAGCAGTCTGTTCCAACATTTCAATTCACAGTGCGAAGTGAATGGAGTGTTGCTTCAGTTTCTAAATGCTGTCCTTTCAGAGAAAATCACTTTCCTTTGAAAGTGCCTTAAGCTACTTACAAGCATTCAACAGAAACTCACATGCACTTCTCTGAAAGAGAAGCAGTCTGTTCCAACACTTCAATTCACTGTGTGAAGTGAATGGAGTGTTGCCTCACTTTCTAAATGCTGTCCTTTCAGAGAAAATCACTTTCCTTTGAAAGTGCCTTAAGCTACTTACAAGCATTCACCAGAAACTCACATGCGTTTCTCTGAAAGAGAAGCAGTCTGTTCCAACACTTCAATTCACTGTGCGAAGTGAATGGAGTGTTGCTTCACTTTCTAAATGCTGTCCTTTCAGAGAAAATCACTTTCCTTTGAAAGTGCCTTAAGCTACTAACAAGCATTCAACAGAAACTCACATGCATTTCTCTGAAAGAGAAGCAGTCTGTTCCAACACTTCAATTCACTGTGCGAAGTGAATGGAGTGTTGCTTCACTTTCTAAATGCTGTCCTTTCAGAGAAAATCACTTTCCTTTGAAAGTGCCTTAAGCAACTTGCAAGCATTCACAAGAAACACTAATGCATTTATATGAAAGAGAAGCACTCTGTTCCAACACTCTAATTCACTGCACGAAGGGAATGGAGTGTTGCTTCACTTTCTAAATGCTGTCCTTTAAGAGAAAATCACTTTCCTTTGAAAGTGCCTTAAGCTACTTACAAGCATTCACCAGAAATTCACATGCGTTTCTCTGAAAGAGAAGTAGTCGGTTCCAACACTTCAATTCACTGTGCGAAGTGAATGGAGTGTTGCTTCACTTTCTAAATGCTGTCCTTTCAGAGAAAATCACTTCCCTTTGAAAGTGCCTTAAGCAACTTGCAAAAATTCACAAGAAACTCACATGCGTATCTCTGAATGAGAAGCAGTCTGTTCCAACACTTCAATTCACTGTGTGAAGTGAAGGGAGTGTTGCTTCACTTTCTAAATGCTGTCCTTTCAGAGAAAATCACTTTCCTTTGAATGTGCCTTAAGCTACTTACAAGCATTCACCAGAAACTCACATGCGTTTCTCTGAAAGAGAAGCAGTCTGTTTCAATACTTCAATTCACTCTGCGAAGTGAATGGAGTGTTGCTTCACTTTCTAAATGCTGTCCTTTCAGAGAAAATCACTTTCTTTTGAAAGTGCCTTAAGCTACTTACAAGCATTCAAGAGAAACTCACATGCATTTCTCGGAAAGAGAAGCAGTCTGTTCCAACACTTCAATTCACTGTGCGAAGTGAATGGAGTGTTGCTTCACTTTCTAAATGCTGTCCTTTCAGAGAAAATCACTTTCCTTTGAAAGTGCCTTAAGCAACTTGCAAAAATTCACAAGAAACTCACATGCGTATCTCTGAATGAGAAGCAGTCTGTTCCAACACTTCAATTCACAGTGTGAAGTGAATGGAGTGTTGCTTCAGTTTCTAAATGCTGTCCTTTCAGAGAAAATCACTTTCCTTTGAATGTGCCTTAAGCTACTTACAAGCATTCACCAGAAACTCACATGCGTTTCTCTGAAAGAGAAGCAGTCTGTTTCAATACTTCAATTCACTCTGCGAAGTGAATGGAGTGTTGCTTCATTTTCTAAATGCTGTCCTTTCAGAGAAAATCACTTTCTTTTGAAAGTGCCTTAAGCTACTTACAAGCATTCAACAGAAACTCACATGCATTTCTCTGAAAGAGAAGCAGTCTGTTCCAACACTTCAATTCACTGTGCGAAGTGAATGGAGTGTTGCTTCACTTTCTAAATGCTGGCCTTTCAGAGAAAATCACTTTCCTTTATAAGTGCCTTAAGCTACTTACAAGCATTCACCAGAAACTCACATGCGTTTCTCTGAAAGAGAAGCAGTCTGTTCCAACACTTCAATTCACTGTGCGAAGTGAATGGAGTGTTGCTTCACTTTCTAAATTCTGTCCTTTCAGAGAAAATCACTTTCCTTTGAAAGTGCCTTAAGCTACTTGCAAGCATTAGGAAGAAACTCATATGCGTTTCTCTGAAAGAGAAGCAGACTGTTCCAACATTTCAATTCACTGTGCGTATTGAATGGAGTGTTGCTTCACTTTCTAAATGCTGTCCTTTCAGAGAAAATCACTTTCCTTTGAAAGTGCCTTAAGCTACTTACAAGCATTAGGAAGAAACTCACATGCGTTTCTCTGAAAGAGAAGCAGTCTGTTCCAACACTTCAATTCACTGTGCGAAATGAATGGAGTGTTGCATCACTTTCTAAATTCTGTCCTTTCAGAGAAAATCACTTTCCTTTGAAAGTGCCTTAAACTACTTTCAAGCATTCACAAAAAACTCATATGCGTTTCTCTTAAAGAGAAGCAGACTGTTCCAACACTTCAATTCACTGTGCGAATTGAATGGAGTGTTGCTTCACTTTCTAAATGCTGTCCTTTCAGAGAAAATCACTTTCCTTTGAAAGTGCCTTAAGCTACTTACAAGCATTCACCAGAAACTCACATGCATTTCGCTGAAAGAGAAGCAGTCTGTTGCAACACTTCAATTCACTGTGCGAAGTGAATGGAGTGTTGCTTCACTTTCTAAATGCTGTCCTTTCAGAGAAAATCACTTTCCTTTGAAAGTGCCTTAAGCTACTTGCAAGCATTAGGAAGAAACTCACATGCGTTTCTCTGAAAGAGAAGCAGACTGTTCCAACACTTCAATTCACTGTGCGAATTGAATGGAGTGTTGCTTCACTTTCTAAATGCTGTCCTTTCAGAGAAAATCACTTTCCTTTGAAAGTGCCTTAAGCTACTTACAAGCATTAGGAAGAAACTCACATGCGTTTCTCTGAAAGAGAAGCAGTCTGTTCCAACACTTCAATTCACTGTGCGAAGTGAATGGAGTGTTGCATCACTTTCTAAATTCTGTCCTTTCAGAGAAAATCACTTTCCTTTGAAAGTGCCTTAAGCAACTTGCAAGAATTCACAAGAAACTCACATGCGTTTCTCTGAAAGAGAAGCAGTCTGTTCCAACACTTCAATTCACTGTGCGAAGTGAATGGAGTGTTGCTTCACTTTCTAAATGCTGTCCTTTCAGAGAAAATCACTTTCCTTTGAAAGTGCCTTAAGCAACTTGCAAGAATTCACAAGAAACTCACATGCGTTTCTCTGAAAGAGAAGCAGTCTGTTCCAACACTTCAATTCACTGTGCGAAGTGAATGGAGTGTTGCATCATTTTCTAAATTCTGTCCTTTCAGAGAAAATCACTTTCCTTTGAAAGTGCCTTAAGCAACTTGCAAGAATTCACAAGAAACTCACATGCGTTTCTCGGAAAGAGAAGCAGTCTGTTCCAACACTTCAATTCACTGTGCGAAGTGAATGGAGTGTTGCTTCACTTTCTAAATGCTGTCCTTTCAGAGAAAATCACTTTCCTTTGAAAGTGCCTTAAGCTACTCGCAAGCATTAGGAAGAAACTCACATGCGTTTCTCTGAAAGAGAAGCAGACTGTTCCAACACTTCAATTCACTGTGCGAAGTGAATGGAGTGTTGCTTCACTTTCTAAATGCTGTCCTTTCAGAGAAAATCACTTTCCTTTGAAAGTGCCTTAAGCTACTTTCTAGCACTCACAGGAAACACACATGCTTTTCCCTGAAAGAGAAGCACTCTGTTTCAACACTTCAATTCACTTTGCGAAGTGAATGGAGTGTTGCCTCACTTTCTAAATGCTGTACTTTCAGAGAAAATCCCTTTCCTTTGAAAGTGCCTTAAGCTACTTACAAGCATTCACCAGAACTCACATGCGTTTCTCTGAAAGAGAAGCAGTCTGTTCCAACACTTCAATTCACTGTGCGAAGTGAATGGAGTGTTGCTTCACTTTCTAAATGCTGTCCTTTCAGAGAAAATCTCTTTCCTTTGAAAGTGCCTTAAGCTACTTGCAAGCATTAGGAAGAAACTCACATGCGTTTCTCTGAAAGAGAAGCAGTCTGTTCCAACACTTCAATTCACTGTGTGAAGTGAATAGAGTGTTACCTCACTTTCTAAATGCTGTCCTTTCAGAAAATCACTTTCCTTCGAAAGTGCCTTAATCTACTTACAAGCATTCAGCAGAAACTCACATGCGTTTCTCTGAAAGAGAAGCAATCTGTTCCAACACTTCAATTCATGGTGCGAAGTAAATGGAGTGTTGCTTCACTTTCTAAATGCAGTCCTTTCAGAGAAAATCACTTTCCTTTGAAAGTGCCTTAAGCTACTTACAAGCATTCAACAGAAACTCACATGCATTTCTCTGAAAGAGAAGCAGTCTGTTCCAACACTTCAATTAACTGTGCAAAGTGAATGGAGTGTTGCTTCACTTTCTAAATGCTGTCCTTTCAGAGAAAATCACTTTCCTTTGAAAGTACCTTAAGCTACTTACAAGCATTCACCAGAAACTCACATGCGTTTCTCTGAAAGAGAAGCAGTCTGTTCCAACACTTCAATTCACTGTGCGAAGTGAATGGAGTGTTGCTTCACTTTCTAAATGCTGTCCTTTCAGAGAAAATCACTTTCCTTTGAAAGTGCCTTAAGCTACTTACAAGCATTCACCAGAAACTCACATGCGTTTCTCTGAAAGAGAAGCAGTCTGTTCCAACACTTCAATTCACTGTGCGAAGTGAATGGAGTGTTGCTTCACTTTCTAAATGCTGTCCAATCAGAGAAAATCACTTTCCTTTGAAAGTGCCTTAAGCTACTTGCAAGCATTAGGAAGAAACTCACATGCGTTTCTCTGAAAGAGAAGCAGTCCGTTCCAACACTTCAATTCACTTTGCGAAGTGAATGGAGTGTTGCTTCACTTTCTAAATGCTGTACTTTCAGAGAAAATGACTTTCCTTTGAAAGTGCCTTAAGCTACTTGCAAGCATTAGAATGAAACTCACATGCGTTTCTCTGAAAGAGAAGCAGTCTGTTCCAACACTTCAATTCACTGTGCGAAGTGAATGGAGTGTTGCCTCACTTTCTAAATGCTGTCCTTTCAGAGAAAATCACTTTCCATTGAAAGTGCCTTAAACTACTTTCAAGCATTCACAAAAAACTCACATGCGTTTTTCTGAAATAGAAGCAGTCTGTTCCAACACTTCAATTCACTGTGCGAAGTGAATGGAGTGTTGCTTCACTTTCTAAATGCTGTCCTTTCAGTGAAAATCCCTTTCCTTTGAATGTGCCTTAAGCTACTTACAAGCATTCAACAGAAACTCACATGCATTTCTCTGAAAGAGAAGCAATCTGTTCCAAAACTTCAATTCTCTGTGCGAAGTGAATGGAGTGTTGCTTCACTTTCTAAATGCTGTCCTTTCAGAGAAAATCACTTTCCTTTGAAAGTGCCTTAAGCAACTTCAAAGCATTCACAAGAAACCCTAATGCGTTTCTATGAAAGAGAAGCACTCTGTTCCAACACTTCAATTCACTGCACGAAGGGAATGGAGTGTTGCTTCACTTTCTAAATGCTGTCCTTTCAGAGAAAATCACTTTCCTTTGAAAGTGCCTTAAGCTACTTACAAGCATTCACCAGAAACTCACATGCGTTTCTCTGAAAGAGAAGCAGTCTGTTCCAACACTTCAATTCACTGTGCGAAGTGAATGGAGTGTTGCTTCACTTTCAAAATGCTGTCCAATCAGAGAAAATCACTTTCCTTTGAAAGTGCCTTAAGCTACTTGCAAGCATTAGGAAGAAACTCACATGCGTTTCTCTGAAAGAGAAGCATCTGTTCCAACACTTCAGTTCACTGTGCGAAGTGAATGGAGTGTTGCTTCACTTTCTAAATTCTGTCCTTTCAGAGAAAATCACTTTCCTTTGAAAGTGCCTTTAACTACTTTCAAGCATTCACAAAAAACTCACATGCGTTTCTCTGAAAGAGAAGCAGTCTGTTCGAACACTTCAATTTACAGTGCGAAGTGAATGGAGTGTTGCTTCAGTTTCTAAATGCTGTCCTTTCAGAGAAAATCACTTTCCTTTGAAAGTGCCTTAAGCTAAATGCAAGCATTCACAAGAAACACTCTTGCGTTTCTATGAAAGAGAAGCAGTCTTTTCCAACACTTCAATTCATTGCGCGAAGGAATGGAGTGTTGCTTTACTTTCTAAATGATGTCCTTTCAGAGAAAATCACTTTCCTTTGAAAGAGCCTTAAGCTACTTACAAGCATTCAACAGAAACTCACATGCATTTCTCTGAAAGAGAAGCAGTCTGTTCCAACACTTCAATTCACTCTACAAAGTGAATGGAGTGTTGCTTCACTTTCTAAATGCTGTCCTTTCAGAGAAAATAACTTTCCTTTGAAAGTGCCTTAAGCAACTTGCAAGCATTCACAAGAAACACTAATGCGTTTCTATGAAAGACAAGCAGTCTGTTCCTACACTTCAATTCACTGTGCGAAGTGAATGGAGTGTTGCTTCACTTTCTAAATGCTGTCCTTTCAGAGAAAATCACTTTCCTTTGAAAGTGCCTTAAGCTACTTACAAGCATTTAACAGAAACTCACATGCGTTTCTCTGAAAGAGAAGCAGTCTGTTCCAACACTTCAATTCACTGTGCGAAGTGAATGGAGTGTTGCTTCACTTTCTAAATGCTGTACTTTCAGAGAAAATCTCTTTCCTTTGAAAGTGCCTTAAGCTACTTGCAAGCATTAGGAAGAAACTCACATGCGTTTCTCTGAAAGAGAAGCAGTCTGTTCCAACATTTCAATTCACTGTGTGAAGTGAATAGAGTGTTACCTCACTTTCTAAATGCTGTCCTTTCAGAGAAAATCACTTTCCTTCGAAAGTGCCTTAATCAACTTACAAGCATTCACCAGAAACTCACATGCGTTTCTCTGAAAGAGAAGCAATCTGTTCCAACACTTCAATTTATGTTGCGAAGTGAATGGAGTGTTGCTTCACTTTCTAAATGCTGTCCTTTCAGAGAAAATCACTTTCCTTTGAAAGTGCCTTAAGCTACTTACAAGCATTCAACAGAAACTCACATGAATTTCTCTGAAAGAGAAGCAATCTGTTCCAACACTTCAATTAACTGTGCAAAGTGAATGGAGTGTTGCTTCACTTTCTAAATGCTGTCCTTTCAGAGAAAATCACTTTCCTTTTAAAGTGCATTAAGCTACATACAAGCATTCACCAGAAACTCACATGCGTTTTTCTGAAAGAGAAGCAGTCTGTTCCAACACTTCAATTCACTGTGCGAAGTGAATGGAGTGTTGCTTCACTTTCTAAATGCCGTCCTTTCAGAGAAAATCACTTTCCTTTGAAAGTGCCTTAAGCTACTTGCAAGCATTAGGAAGAAACTCACATGCGTTTCTCTGAAAGAGAAGCAGTCTGTTCCAACACTTCAATTCACTGTGTGAAGTGAATAGAGTGTTTCCTCACTTTCTAAATGCTGTCCTTTCAGAGAAAATCACTTTCCTTTGAAAGTGCCTTAAGCTACTTACAAGCATTCAACAGAAACTCACATGCGTTTCTCTGAAAGATAAGCAATCTGTTCCAACACTTCAATTCACGGTGCGAAGTGAATGGAGTGTTGCTTCACTTTCTAAATGCTGTTCTTTCAGAGAAAATCAGTTTCCTTTGAAAGTGCCTTAAGCTACTTGCAAGCTTTAGGAAGAAACTCACATGCGTTTCTCTGAAAGAGAAGCAGTCCGTTCCAACACTTCAATTCACTGTGCGAAGTGAATGGAGTGTTGCTTCACTTTCTAAATGCTGTCTTTTCAGAGAAAATCACTTTCCTTTGAAAGTGCCTTAAGCTACTTGCAAGCATTAGGAAGAAACTCACATGCGTTTCTCTGAAAGAGAAGCAGTCTGTTCCAACACTTCAATTCACTGTGCGAAGTGAATGGAGTGTTGCCTCACTTTCTAAATGCTGTCCTTTCAGAGAAAATCACTTTCCATTGAAAGTGCCTTAAACTACTTTCAAGCATTCACAAAAAACTCACATGCGTTTCTCTGAAAGAGAAGCAGACTGTTCCAACACTTCAATTCACTGTGTGAAGTGAATGGAGTGTTGCTTCACTTTCTAAATGCTGTCCTTTCAGAGAAAATCCCTTTCCTTTGAAAGTGCCTTAAGCAACTTGCAAGCATTCACAAGAAACCCTAATGCGTTTTAATGAAAGAGAAGCACTCTGTTCCAACACTTCAATTGACTGCACGAAGGGAATGGAGTGTTGCTTCACTTTCTAAATGCTGTCCTTTCAGAGAAAATCACTTTCCTTTGAAAGTGCCTTAAGCTACTTAAAAGTATTCACCAGAAACTCACATGCGTTTCTCTGAAAGAGAAGCAGTCTGTTCCAACACTTCAATTCACTGTGCGACGTGAATGGAGTGTTGCTTCACTTTCTAAATGCTGTCCAATCAGAGAAAATCACTTTCCTTTGAAAGTGCCTTAAGCTACTTGCAAGCATTAGGAAGAAACTCACATGCGTTTCTGTGAAAGAGAAGCATCTGTTCCAACACTTCAATTCACTGTGCGAAGTGAATGGAGTGTTGCTTCACTTTCTAAATTCTGTCCTTTCAGAGAAAATCACTTTCCTTTGAAAGTGCCTTAAACTACTTTCAAGCATTCACAAAAAACTCACATGCGTTTCTCTGAAAGAGAAGCAGTCTGTTCCAACACTTCAATTCACAGTGCGAAGTGAATGGAGTGTTGCTTCAGTTTCTAAATGCTGTCCTTTCAGAGAAAATCACTTTCCATTGAAAGTGCCTTAAGCAACTTGCAAGAATTCACAAGAAACTCACATGCGTTTCTCTGAAAGAGAAGCAGTCTGTTCCAACACTTCAATTCACTGTGCGAAGTGAATGGAGTGTTGCTTCACTTTCTAAATGCTGTCCTTTCAGAGAAAATCACTTTCCTTTGAAAGAGCCTTAAGCTACTTACAAGCATTCAACAGAAACTCACATGCATTTCTCTGAAAGAGAAGCAGTCTGTTCCAACACTTCAATTCACTGTACAAAGTGAATGGAGTGTTGCTTCACTTTCTAAATGCTGTCCTTTCAGAGAAAATCACTTTCCTTTGAAAGTGCCTTAAGCTACTTGCAAGCATTCAACAGAAACTCACATGAATTTCTCTGAAAGAGAAGCAATCTGTTCCAACACTTCAATTAACTGTACAAAGTAAATGGAGTGTTGCTTCACTTTCTAAATGCTGTCCTTTCAGAGAAAATCACTTTCCTATGAAAGTGCATTAAGCTACTTACAAGCATTCACCAGAAACTCACATGCGTTTCTCTGAAAGAGAAGCAGTCTGTTCCAACACTTCAATTCACTGTGCGAAGTGAATGGAGTGTTGCTTCACTTTCTAAATGCTGTCCTTTCAGAGAAAATCACTTTCCTTTGAAAGTGCCTTAAGCTACTTGCAAGCATTAGGAAGAAACTCACATGCGTTTCTCTGAAAGAGAAGCAGTCTGTTCCAACACTTCAATTCACTGTGCGAAGTGAATGGAGTGTTGCTTCACTTTCTAAATGCTGTCTTTTCAGAGAAAATCACTTTCCTTTGAAAGTGCCTTAAGCTACTTGCAAGCATTAGGAAGAAACTCACATGCGTTTCTCTGAAAGAGAAGCAGTCTGTTCCAACACTTCAATTCACTGTGCGAAGTGAATGGAGTGTTGCCTCACTTTCTAAATGCTGTCCTTTCAGAGAAAATCACTTTCCATTGAAAGTGCCTTAAACTACTTTCAAGCATTCACAAAAAACTCACATGCGTTTCTCTGAAAGAGAAGCAGACTGTTCCAACACTTCAATTCACTGTGTGAAGTGAATGGAGTGTTGCTTCACTTTCTAAATGCTGTCCTTTCAGAGAAAATCCCTTTCCTTTGAATGTGCCTTAAGCTACTTACAAGCATTCAACAGAAACTCACATGCATTTCTCTGAAAGAGAAGCAATCTGTTCCAACACTTCAATTCTCTGTGCGAAGGGAATGGAGTGTTGCTTCACTTTCTAAATGCTGTCCTTTCAGAGCAAATCACTTTCCTTTGAAAGTGCCTTAAGCTACTTAAAAGTATTCACCAGAAACTCACATGCGTTTCTCTGAAAGAGAAGCAGTCTGTTCCAACACTTCAATTCACTGTGCGACGTGAATGGAGTGTTGCTTCACTTTCTAAATGCTGTCCAATCAGAGAAAATCACTTTCCTTTGAAAGTGCCTTAAGCTACTTGCAAGCATTAGGAAGAAACTCACATGCGTTTCTGTGAAAGAGAAGCATCTGTTCCAACACTTCAATTCACTGTGCGAAGGGAATGGAGTGTTGCTTCACTTTCTAAATTCTGTCCTTTCAGAGAAAATCACTTTCCTTTGAAAGTGCCTTAAACTACTTTCAAGCATTCACAAAAAACTCACATGCGTTTCTCTGAAAGAGAAGCAGTCTGTTCCAACACTTCAATTCACAGTGCGAAGTGAATGGAGTGTTGCTTCAGTTTCTAAATGCTGTCCTTTCAGAGAAAATCACTTTCCATTGAAAGTGCCTTAAGCAACTTGCAAGAATTCACAAGAAACTCACATGCGTTTCTCTGAAAGAGAAGCAGTCTGTTCCAACACTTCAATTCACTGTGCGAAGTGAATGGAGTGTTGCTTCACTTTCTAAATGCTGTCCTTTCAGAGAAAATCACTTTCCTTTGAAAGAGCCTTAAGCTACTTACAAGCATTCAACAGAAACTCACATGCATTTCTCTGAAAGAGAAGCAGTCTGTTCCAACACTTCAATTCACTGTACAAAGTGAATGGAGTGTTGCTTCACTTTCTAAATGCTGTCCTTTCAGAGAAAATCACTTTCCTTTGAAAGTGCCTTAAGCTACTTGCAAGCATTCAACAGAAACTCACATGAATTTCTCTGAAAGAGAAGCAATCTGTTCCAACACTTCAATTAACTGTACAAAGTAAATGGAGTGTTGCTTCACTTTCTAAATGCTGTCCTTTCAGAGAAAATCACTTTCCTTTGAAAGTGCATTAAGCTACTTACAAGCATTCACCAGAAACTCACATGCGTTTTTCTGAAAGAGAAGCAGTCTGTTCCAACACTTCAATTCACTGTGCGAAGTGAATGGAGTGTTGCTTCACTTTCTAAATGCTGTCCTTTCAGAGAAAATCACTTTCCTTTGAAAGTGCCTTAAGCTACTTGCAAGCATTAGGAAGAAACTCACATGCGTTTCTCTGAAAGAGAAGCAGTCTGTTCCAACACTTCAATTCACTGTGCGAAGTGAATGGAGTGTTGCTTCACTTTCTAAATGCTGTTCTTTCAGAAAAAATCACTTTCCTTTGAAAGTGCCTTAAGCTACTTGCAAGCATTAGGAAGAAACTCACATGCGTTTCTCTGAAAGAGAAGCAGTCTGTTCCAACACTTCAATTCACTGTGTGAACTGAATAGAGTGTTGCCTCACTTTCTAAATGCTGTCCTTTCAGAGAAAATCACTTTCCTTCGAAAGTGCCTTAATCAACTTACAAGCATTCACCAGAAACTCACATGCGTTTCTCTGAAAGAGAAGCAATCTGTTCCAACACTTCAATTTATGTTGCGAAGTGAATGGAGTGTTGCTTCACTTTCTAAATGCTGTCCTTTCAGAGAAAATCACTTTCCTTTGAAAGTGCCTTAAGCTACTTACAAGCATTCCACAGAAACTCACATGAATTTCTCTGAAAGAGAAGCAATCTGTTCCAACACTTCAATTAACTGTGCAAAGTGAATGGAGTGTTGCTTCACTTTCTAAATGCTGTCCTTTCAGAGAAAATCACTTTCCCTTGAAAGTGCCTTAAGCTACTTGCAAGCATTAGGAAGAAATTCACATGCGTTTCTCTGAAAGAGAAGCAGTCCGTTCCAACACTTCAATTCACTGTGCGAAGTGAATGGAGTGTTGCTTCACTTTCTAAATGCTGTCCTTTCAGAGAAAGTCACTTTCCTTTGAAAGTGCCTTAAACTACTTGCAAGCATTAGGAAGAAATTCACATGTGTTTCTCTGAAAGAGAAGCAGTCTGCTCCAACACTTCAGTTCACTGTGCGATGTGAATGGAGTGTTGCCTCACTTTCTAAATGCTGTCCTTTCAGAGAAAATCACTTTCCATTGAAAGTGCCTTAAACTACTTTCAAGCATTCACAAAAAACTCACATGCGTTTCTCTGAAAGAGAAGCAGACTGTTCCAACACTTCAATTCACTGTGCGAAGTGAATGGAGTGTTGCTTCACTTTCTAAATGCTGTCCTTTCAGAGAAAATCCCTTTCCTTTGAATGTGCATTAAGCTACTTACAAGCATTCAACAGAAGCTCAAATGCATTTCTCTGAAAGAGAAGCAATCTGTTCCAACACTTCAATTCTCTGTGTGAAGTGAATAGAGTGTTGCCTCACTTTCTAAATGCTGTCCTTTCAGAGAAAATCACTTTCCTTTGAAAGTGCCTTAAGCTACTTGCAAGCATTTAACAGAAACTCACATGCGTTTCTCTGAAAGAGAAGCAGTCTGTTCCAACACTTCAATTCACTGTGCGAAGTGAATGGAGTGTTGCTTCACTTTCTAAATGCTGTCCTTTCAGAGAAAATCACTTTCCTTTGATAGTGCCTTAAGCTACTTGCAAGCATTAGGAAGAAACTCACATGCGTTTCTCTGAAAGAGAAGCAGTCTGTTCCAACACTTCAATTCACTGTGTGAAGTGAATAGAGTGTTGCCTCACTTTCTAAATGCTCTCCTTTCAGAGAAAATCACTTTCCTTTGAAAGTGCCTTAAGCTACTTACAAGCATTTAATAGAAACTCACATGCGTTTCTCTGAAAGAGAAGCAGTCCGTTCCAACACTTCAATTCACTGTGCGAAGTGAATGGAGTGTTGCTTCACTTCCTAAATGCTGTTCTTTCAGAGAAAATCAGTTTCCTTTGAAAGTGCCTTGAGCTACTTGCAAGCATTAGGAAGAAACTCACATACGTTTCTCTGAAAGAGAAGCAGTCCGTTCCAACACTTCAATTCACTGTGCGAAGTGAATGGAGTGTTGCTTCACTTTCTAAATGCTGTCCTTTCAGAGAAAATCACTTTCCTTTGAAAGTGCCTTAAGCTACTTGCAAGCATTAGGAAGAAACTCACATGCGTTTCTCTGAAAGAGAAGCAGTCTGTTCCAACACTTCAATTCACTGTGCGAAGTGAATGGAGTGTTGCCTCACTTTCTAAATGCTGTCCTTTCAGAGAAAATCACTTTCCATTGAAAGTGCCTTAAACTACTTTCAAGCATTCACAAAAAACTCACATTCGTTTCTCTGAAAGAGAAGCAGACTGTTCCAACACTTCAATTCACTGTGCGAAGTGAATGGAGTGTTGCTTCACTTTCTAAATTATGTCCTTTCAGAGAAAATCCCTTTCCTTTGAATGAGCCTTAAGCTACTTACAGGCATTCAACAGAAAGTCACATGCATTTCTCTGAAAGAGAAGCAATCTGTTCCAACACTTCAATTCTCTGTGCGAAGTGAATGGAGTGTTGACTCACTTTCTAAATGCTGTCCTTTCAGAGAAAATCACTTTCCTTTGAGAGTGCCTTAAGCAACTTGCAAGCATTCACAAGAAACCCTAATGCGTTTCAATGAAAGAGAAGCACTCTGTTCCAACACTTCAATTCACTGCACGAAGGGAATCGAGTGTTGCTTCACTTTCTAAATGCTGTCCTTTCAGAGAAAATCACTTTCCTTTGCAAGTGCCTTAAGCTACTTAAAATTATTCACCAGAAACTCACATGCGTTTATCTGAAAGAGAAGCAGTCTGTTCCAACACTTCAATTCACTATGCGACGTGAATGGAGTGTTGCTTCACTTTCTAAATGCTGTCCAATCAGAGAAAATCACTTTCCTTTGAAAGTGCCTTAAGCTACTTGCAAGCATTAGGAAGAAACTCACATGCGTTTCTGTGAAAGAGAAGAATCTGTTCCAACACTTCAATTCACTGTGCGAAGTGAATGGAGTGTTGCTTCACTTTCTAAATTCTGTCCTTTCAGAGAAAATCACTTTCCTTTGAAAGTGCCTTAAACTACTTTCAAGCATTCACAAAAAACTCACATGCGTTTCTCTGAAAGAGAAGCAGTCTGTTCCAACATTTCAATTCACAGTGCGAAGTGAATGGAGTGTTGCTTCAGTTTCTAAATGCTGTCCTTTCAGAGAAAATCACTTTCCTTTGAAAGTGCCTTAAGCTACTTACAAGCATTCAACAGAAACTCACATGCACTTCTCTGAAAGAGAAGCAGTCTGTTCCAACACTTCAATTCACTGTGTGAAGTGAATGGAGTGTTGCCTCACTTTCTAAATGCTGTCCTTTCAGAGAAAATCACTTTCCTTTGAAAGTGCCTTAAGCTACTTACAAGCATTCACCAGAAACTCACATGCGTTTCTCTGAAAGAGAAGCAGTCTGTTCCAACACTTCAATTCAATGTGCGAAGTGAATGGAGTGTTGCTTCACTTTCTAAATGCTGTTCTTTCAGAGAAAATCACTTTCCTTTGAAAGTGCCTTAAGCTCCTAACAAGCATTCAACAGAAACTCACATGCATTTCTCTGAAAGAGAAGCAGTCTGTTCCAACACTTCAATTCACTGTGCGAAGTGAATGGAGTGTTGCTTCACTTTCTAAATGCTGTCCTTTCAGAGAAAATCACTTTCCTTTGAAAGTGCCTTAAGCAACTTGCAAGCATTCACAAGAAACACTAATGCATTTATATGAAAGAGAAGCACTCTGTTCCAACACTCTAATTCACTGCACGAAGGGAATGGAGTGTTGCTTCACTTTCTAAATGCTGTCCTTTAAGAGAAAATCACTTTCCTTTGAAAGTGCCTTAAACTACTTACAAGCATTTAACAGAAACTCACATGCGTTTCTCTGAAAGAGAAGCAGTCTGTTCCAACACTTCAATTCACTGTGCGAAGTGAATGGAGTGTTGCTTCACTTTCTAAATGCTGTCTTTCAGAGAAAATCACTTTCCTTTGAAAGTGCCTTAAGCTACTTGCAAGCATTAGGAAGAAATTCACATGCGTTTCTCTGAAAGAGAAGCAGTCCGTTCCAACACTTCAATTCACTGTGCGAAGTGAATGGAGTGTTGCTTCACTTTCTAAATGCTGTCCTTTCAGAGAAAGTCACTTTCCTTTGAAAGTGCCTTAAACTACTTGCAAGCATTAGGAAGAAATTCACATGTGTTTCTCTGAAAGAGAAGCAGTCTGCTCCAACACTTCAATTCACTGTGCGATGTGAATGGAGTGTTGCCTCACTTTCTAAATGCTGTCCTTTCAGAGAAAATCACTTTCCATTGAAAGTGCCTTAAACTACTTTCAAGCATTCACAAAAAACTCACATGTGTTTCTCTGAAAGAGAAGCAGACTGTTCCAACACTTCAATTCACTGTGCGAAGTGAATGGAGTGTTGCTTCACTTTCTAAATGCTGTCCTTTCAGAGAAAATCCCTTTCCTTTGAATGTGCATTAAGCTACTTACAAGCAATCAACAGAAGCTCAAATGCATTTCTCTGAAAGAGAAGCAATCTGTTCCAACACTTCAATTCTCTGTGTGAAGTGAATAGAGTGTTGCCTCACTTTCTAAATGCTGTCCTTTCAGAGAAAATCACTTTCCTTTGAAAGTGCCTTAAGCTACTTGCAAGCATTTAACAGAAACTCACATGCGTTTCTCTGAAAGAGAAGCAGTCTGTTCCAACACTTCAATTCACTGTGCGAAGTGAATGGAGTGTTGCTTCACTTTCTAAATGCTGTCCTTTCAGAGAAAATCCCTTTCCTTTGATAGTGCCTTAAGCTACTTGCAAGCATTAGGAAGAAACTCACATGCGTTTCTCTGAAAGAGAAGCAGTCTGTTCCAACACTTCAATTCACTGTGTGAAGTGAATAGAGTGTTGCCTCACTTTCTAAATGCTCTCCTTTCAGAGAAAATCACTTTCCTTTGAAAGTGCCTTAAGCTACTTACAAGCATTTAACAGAAACTCACATGCGTTTCTCTGAAAGAGAAGCAGTCCGTTCCAACACTTCAATTCACTGTGCGAAGTGAATGGAGTGTTGCTTCACTTCCTAAATGCTGTTCTTTCCGAGAAAATCAGTTTCCTTTGAAAGTGCCTTGAGCTACTTGCAAGCATTAGGAAGAAACTCACATACGTTTCTCTGAAAGAGAAGCAGTCCGTTCCAACACTTCAATTCACTGTGCGAAGTGAATGGAGTGTTGCTTCACTTTCTAAATGCTGTCCTCTCAGAGAAAATCACTTTCCTTTGAAAGTGCCTTAAGCAACTTCAAAGCATTCACAAGAAACCCTAATGCGTTTCTATGAAAGAGAAGCACTCTGTTCCAACACTTCAATTCACTGCACGAAGGGAATGGAGTGTTGCTTCACTTTCTAAATGCTGTCCAATCAGAGAAAATCACTTTCCTTTGAAAGTGCCTTAAGCTACTTACAAGCATTCACCAGAAACTCACATGCGTTTCTCTGAAAGAGAAGCAGTCTGTTCCAACACTTCAATTCACTGTGCGAAGTGAATGGAGTGTTGCTTCACTTTCACAATGCTGTCCAATCAGAGAAAATCACTTTCCTTTGAAAGTGCCTTAAGCTACTTGCAAGCATTAGGAAGAAACTCACATGCGTTTCTCTGAAAGAGAAGCATCTCTTCCAACACTTCAATTCATTGCGCGAAGGAATGGAGTGTTGCTTTACTTTCTAAATGCTGTCCTCTCAGAGAAAATCACTTTCCTTTGAAAGTGCCTTTAACTACTTTCAAGATTTCACAAAAAACTCAAATGCGTTTCTCTGTAAGAGAAGCAGTCTGTTCGAACACTTCAATTCACAGTGCGAAGTGAATGGAGTGTTGCTTCAGTTTCTAAATGCTGTCCTTTCAGAGAAAATCACTTTCCTTTGAAAGTGCCTTAAGCTACGTGCAAGCATTCACCAGAAACATAATGCGTTTCTATGAAAGAGAAGCAGTCTTTTCCAACACTTCAATTCATTGCGCGAAGGAATGGAGTGTTGCTTTACTTTCTAAATGCTGTCCTTTCAGAGAAAATCACTTTCCTTTGAAAGAGCCTTAAGCTACTTACAAGCATTCAACAGAAACTCACATGCATTTCTCTGAAAGAGAAGCAGTCTGTTCCAACACTTCAATTCACTCTACAAAGTGAATGGAGTGTTGCTTCACTTTCTAAATGCTGTCCTTTCAGAGAAAATAACTTTCCTTTGAAAGTGCCTTAAGCAACTTGCAAGCATTCACACGAAACACTAATGCGTTTTTATGAAAGAGAAGCAGTCTGTTCCAACACTTCAATTCACTGTGCGAAGTGAATGGAGTGTTGCTTCACTTTCTAAATGCTGTCCTTTCAGAGAAAATCACTTTCCTTTGAAAGTGCCTTAAGCTACTTACAAGCATTTAACAGAAACTCACATGCGTTTCTCTGAAAGAGAAGCAGTCTGTTCCAACACTTCAATTCACTGTGCGAAGTGAATGGAGTGTTGCTTCACTTTCTAAATGCTGTACTTTCAGAGAAAATCTCTTTCCTTTGAAAGTGCCTTAAGCTACTTGCAAGCATTAGGAAGAAACTCACATGCGTTTCTCTGAAAGAGAAGCAGTCTGTTCCAACACTTCAATTCACTGTGCGAAGTGAATGGAGTGTTGCTTCACTTTCTAAATGCTGTACTTTCAGAGAAAATCTCTTTCCTTTGAAAGTGCCTTAAGCTACTTGCAAGCATTAGGAAGAAACTCACATGCGTTTCTCTGAAAGAGAAGCAGTCTGTTCCGACATTTCAATTCACTGTGTGAAGTGAATAGAGTGTTACCTCACTTTCTAAATGCTGTCCTTTCAGAGAAAATCACTTTCCTTCGAAAGTGCCTTAATCTACTTACAAGCATTCATCAGAAACTCACATGCGTTTCTCTGAAAGAGAAGCAATCTGTTCCAACACTTCAATTCACTGTGCGAAGTGAGTGGAGTGTTGCTTCACTTTCTAAATGCTGTCCTTTCAGAGAAAATCACTTTCCTTTGAAAGTGCCTTAAGCTACTTACAAGCATTCACCAGAAACTCACATGCGTTTCTCTGAAAAAGAAGCAGTCTGTTCCAATACTTCAATTCACTATGCGAAGTGAATGGAGTGTTGCTTCACTTTCTAAATGCAGTCCTTTCAGAGAAAATCACTTTCCTTTGAAAGTGCCTTAAGCTACTTACAAGCATTCAACAGAAACTCACATGCATTTCTCTGAAAGAGAAGCAATCTGTTCCAACACTTCAATTAACTGTGCAAAGTGAATGGAGTGTTGCTTCACTTTCTAAATGCTGTCCTTTCAGAGAAAATCACTTTCCTTTGAAAGTGCCTTAAGCTACTTACAAGCATTCACCAGAAACTCACATGCGTTTCTCTGAAAGAGAAGCAGTCTGTTCCAACACTTCAATTCACTGTGCGAAGTGAATGGAGTGTTGCTTCACTTTCTAAATGCTGTCCTTTCAGAGAAAATCACTTTCCTTTGAAAGTGCCTTAAGCTACTTACAAGCATTTAACAGAAACTCACATGCGTTTCTCTGAAAGAGAAGCAGTCTGTTCCAACACTTCAATTCACTGTGCGAAGTGAATGGAGTGTTGCTTCACTTTCTAAATGCTGTTCTTTCAGAGAAAATCACTTTTTTTTGAAAGTGCCTTAAGCTACTTGCAAGCATTAGGAAGAAACTCACTTGCCTTTCTCTGAAAGAGAAGCAGTCCGTTCCAACACTTCAATTCACTGTGCGAAGTGAATGGAGTGTTGCTTCACTTTCTAAATGCTGTACTTTCAGAGAAAATCACTTTCCTTTGAAAGTGCCTTAAGCTACTTGCAAGCATTAGAATGAAACTCACATGCGTTTCTCTGAAAGAGAAGCAGTCTGTTCCAACACTTCAATTCACTGTGCGAAGTGAATGGAGTGTTGCCTCACTTTCTAAATGCTGTCCTTTCAGAGAAAATCACCTTCCATTGAAAGTGCCTTAAACTACTTTTAAGCATTCACAAAAAACTCACATGCGTTTATTGAAATAGAAGCAGTCTGATCCAACACTTCAATTCACTGTGCAAAGTGAATGGAGTGTTGCTTCACTTTCTAAATGCTGTCCTTTCAGTGAAAATCCCTTTCCTTTGAATGTGCCTTAAGCTACTTACAAGCATTCAACAGAAACTCACATGCATTTCTCTGAAAGAGAAGCAATCTGTTCCAAAACTTCAATTCTCTGTGCGAGTGAATGGAGTGTTGCTTCACTTTCTAAATGCTGTCCTCTCAGAGAAAATCACTTTCCTTTGAAAGTGCCTTAAGCAACTTCAAAGCATTCACAAGAAACCCTAATGCGTTTCTATGAAAGAGAAGCACTCTGTTCCAACACTTCAATTCACTGCACGAAGGGAATGGAGTGTTGCTTCACTTTCTAAATGCTGTCCTTTCAGAGAAAATCACTTTCCTTTGAAAGTGCCTTAAGCTACTTACAAGCATTCACCAGAAACTCACATGCGTTTCTCTGAAAGAGAAGCAGTCTGTTCCAACACTTCAATTCACTGTGCGAAGTGAATGGAGTGTTGCTTCACTTTCAAAATGCTGTCCAATCAGAGAAAATCACTTTCCTTTGAAAGTGCCTTAAGCTACTTGCAAGCATTAGGAAGAAACTCACATGCGTTTCTCTGAAAGAGAAGCATCTGTTAAAACACTTCAATTCACTGTGCGAAGTGAATGGAGTGTTGCTTCACTTTTTAAATTCTGTCCTTTCAGAGAAAATCACTTTCCTTTGAAAGTGCCTTTAACTACTTTCAAGCATTCACAAAAAACTCACATGAGTTTCTCTGAAAGAGAAGCAGTCTGTTCGAACACTTCAATTCACAGTGCGAAGTGAATGGAGTGTTGCTTCAGTTTCTAAATGCTGTCCTTTCAGAGAAAATCACTTTCCTTTGAAAGTGCCGTAAGCTACTTGCAAGCATTCACAAGAAACACTAATGCGTTTCTATGAAAGAGAAGCAGTCTTTTCCAACACTTCAATTCATTGCGCGAAGGAATGGAGTGTTGCTTTACTTTCTAAATGATGTCCTTTCAGAGAAAATCACTTTCCTTTGAAAGAGCCTTAAGCTACTTACAAGCATTCAACAGAAACTCACATGCATTTCTCTGAAAGAGAAGCAGTCTGTTCCAACACTTCAATTCACTCTACAAAGTGAATGGAGTGTTGCTTCACTTTCTAAATGCTGTCCTTTCAGAGAAAATAACTTTCCTTTGAAAGTGCCTTAAACTACTTGCAAGCATTAGGAAGAAATTCACATGTGTTTCTCTGAAAGAGAAGCAGTCAGCTCCAACACTTCAATTCACTGTGCGATGTGAATGGAGTGTTGCCTCACTTTCTAAATGCTGTCCTTTCAGAGAAAATCACTTTCCATTGAAAGTGCCTTAAACTACTTTCAAGCATTCACAAAAAACTCACATGCGTTTCTCTGAAAGAGAAGCAGACTGTTCCAACACTTCAATTCACTGTGCGAAGTGAATGGAGTGTTGCTTCACTTTCTAAATGCTGTCCTTTCAGAGAAAATCCCTTTCCTTTGAATGTGCATTAAGCTACTTACAAGCATTCAACAGAAGCTCAAATGCATTTCTCTGAAAGAGAAGCAATCTGTTCCAACACTTCAATTCTCTGTGTGAAGTGAATAGAGTGTTGCCTCACTTTCTAAATGCTGTCCTTTCAGAGAAAATCACTTTCCTTTGAAAGTGCCTTAAGCTACTTGCAAGCATTTAACAGAAACTCACATGCGTTTCTCTGAAAGAGAAGCAGTCTGTTCCAACACTTCAATTCACTGTGCGAAGTGAATGGAGTGTTGCTTCACTTTCTAAATGCTGTCCTTTCAGAGAAAATCACTTTCCTTTGATAGTGCCTTAAGCTACTTGCAAGCATTAGGAAGAAACTCACATGCGTTTCTCTGAAAGAGAAGCAGTCTGTTCCAACACTTCAATTCACTGTGTGAAGTGAATAGAGTGTTGCCTCACTTTCTAAATGCTCTCCTTTCAGAGAAAATCACTTTCCTTTGAAAGTGCCTTAAGCTACTTACAAGCATTTAATAGAAACTCACATGCGTTTCTCTGAAAGAGAAGCAGTCCGTTCCAACACTTCAATTCACTGTGCGAAGTGAATGGAGTGTTGCTTCACTTCCTAAATGCTGTTCTTTCAGAGAAAATCAGTTTCCTTTGAAAGTGCCTTGAGCTACTTGCAAGCATTAGGAAGAAACTCACATACGTTTCTCTGAAAGAGAAGCAGTCCGTTCCAACACTTCAATTCACTGTGCGAAGTGAATGGAGTGTTGCTTCACTTTCTAAATGCTGTCCTTTCAGAGAAAATCACTTTCCTTTGAAAGTGCCTTAAGCTACTTGCAAGCATTAGGAAGAAACTCACATGCGTTTCTCTGAAAGAGAAGCAGTCTGTTCCAACACTTCAATTCACTGTGCGAAGTGAATGGAGTGTTGCCTCACTTTCTAAATGCTGTCCTTTCAGAGAAAATCACTTTCCATTGAAAGTGCCTTAAACTACTTTCAAGCATTCACAAAAAACTCACATTCGTTTCTCTGAAAGAGAAGCAGACTGTTCCAACACTTCAATTCACTGTGCGAAGTGAATGGAGTGTTGCTTCACTTTCTAAATTATGTCCTTTCAGAGAAAATCCCTTTCCTTTGAATGAGCCTTAAGCTACTTACAGGCATTCAACAGAAAGTCACATGCATTTCTCTGAAAGAGAAGCAATCTGTTCCAACACTTCAATTCTCTGTGCGAAGTGAATGGAGTGTTGACTCACTTTCTAAATGCTGTCCTTTCAGAGAAAATCACTTTCCTTTGAGAGTGCCTTAAGCAACTTGCAAGCATTCACAAGAAACCCTAATGCGTTTCAATGAAAGAGAAGCACTCTGTTCCAACACTTCAATTCACTGCACGAAGGGAATCGAGTGTTGCTTCACTTTCTAAATGCTGTCCTTTCAGAGAAAATCACTTTCCTTTGCAAGTGCCTTAAGCTACTTAAAATTATTCACCAGAAACTCACATGCGTTTATCTGAAAGAGAAGCAGTCTGTTCCAACACTTCAATTCACTATGCGACGTGAATGGAGTGTTGCTTCACTTTCTAAATGCTGTCCAATCAGAGAAAATCACTTTCCTTTGAAAGTGCCTTAAGCTACTTGCAAGCATTAGGAAGAAACTCACATGCGTTTCTGTGAAAGAGAAGAATCTGTTCCAACACTTCAATTCACTGTGCGAAGTGAATGGAGTGTTGCTTCACTTTCTAAATTCTGTCCTTTCAGAGAAAATCACTTTCCTTTGAAAGTGCCTTAAACTACTTTCAAGCATTCACAAAAAACTCACATGCGTTTCTCTGAAAGAGAAGCAGTCTGTTCCAACATTTCAATTCACAGTGCGAAGTGAATGGAGTGTTGCTTCAGTTTCTAAATGCTGTCCTTTCAGAGAAAATCACTTTCCTTTGAAAGTGCCTTAAGCTACTTACAAGCATTCAACAGAAACTCACATGCACTTCTCTGAAAGAGAAGCAGTCTGTTCCAACACTTCAATTCACTGTGTGAAGTGAATGGAGTGTTGCCTCACTTTCTAAATGCTGTCCTTTCAGAGAAAATCACTTTCCTTTGAAAGTGCCTTAAGCTACTTACAAGCATTCACCAGAAACTCACATGCGTTTCTCTGAAAGAGAAGCAGTCTGTTCCAACACTTCAATTCAATGTGCGAAGTGAATGGAGTGTTGCTTCACTTTCTAAATGCTGTTCTTTCAGAGAAAATCACTTTCCTTTGAAAGTGCCTTAAGCTCCTAACAAGCATTCAACAGAAACTCACATGCATTTCTCTGAAAGAGAAGCAGTCTGTTCCAACACTTCAATTCACTGTGCGAAGTGAATGGAGTGTTGCTTCACTTTCTAAATGCTGTCCTTTCAGAGAAAATCACTTTCCTTTGAAAGTGCCTTAAGCAACTTGCAAGCATTCACAAGAAACACTAATGCATTTATATGAAAGAGAAGCACTCTGTTCCAACACTCTAATTCACTGCACGAAGGGAATGGAGTGTTGCTTCACTTTCTAAATGCTGTCCTTTAAGAGAAAATCACTTTCCTTTGAAAGTGCCTTAAACTACTTACAAGCATTTAACAGAAACTCACATGCGTTTCTCTGAAAGAGAAGCAGTCTGTTCCAACACTTCAATTCACTGTGCGAAGTGAATGGAGTGTTGCTTCACTTTCTAAATTCTGTCTTTCAGAGAAAATCACTTTCCTTTGAAAGTGCCTTAAGCTACTTGCAAGCATTAGGAAGAAATTCACATGCGTTTCTCTGAAAGAGAAGCAGTCCGTTCCAACACTTCAATTCACTGTGCGAAGTGAATGGAGTGTTGCTTCACTTTCTAAATGCTGTTCTTTCAGAGAAAATCACTTTCCTTTGAAAGTGCCTTAAGCTACTTGCAAGCATTAGGAAGAAACTCACATGCGTTTCTCTGAAAGAGAAGCATCTCTTCCAACACTTCAATTCATTGCGCGAAGGAATGGAGTGTTGCTTTACTTTCTAAATGCTGTCCTCTCAGAGAAAATCACTTTCCTTTGAAAGTGCCTTTAACTACTTTCAAGATTTCACAAAAAACTCAAATGCGTTTCTCTGAAAGAGAAGCAGTCTGTTCGAACACTTCAATTCACAGTGCGAAGTGAATGGAGTGTTGCTTCAGTTTCTAAATGCTGTCCTTTCAGAGAAAATCACTTTCCTTTGAAAGTGCCTTAAGCTACTTGCAAGCATTAGGAAGAAACTCACATGCGTTTCTCTGAAAGAGAAGCAGTCTGTTCCAACACTTCAATTCACTGTGCGAAGTGAATGGAGTGTTGCCTCACTTTCTAAATGCTGTCCTTTCAGAGAAAATCACTTTCCATTGAAAGTGCCTTAAACTACTTTCAAGCATTCACAAAAAACTCACATTCGTTTCTCTGAAAGAGAAGCAGACTGTTCCAACACTTCAATTCACTGTGCGAAGTGAATGGAGTGTTGCTTCACTTTCTAAATTATGTCCTTTCAGAGAAAATCCCTTTCCTTTGAATGAGCCTTAAGCTACTTACAGGCATTCAACAGAAAGTCACATGCATTTCTCTGAAAGAGAAGCAATCTGTTCCAACACTTCAATTCTCTGTGCGAAGTGAATGGAGTGTTGACTCACTTTCTAAATGCTGTCCTTTCAGAGAAAATCACTTTCCTTTGAGAGTGCCTTAAGCAACTTGCAAGCATTCACAAGAAACCCTAATGCGTTTCAATGAAAGAGAAGCACTCTGTTCCAACACTTCAATTCACTGCACGAAGGGAATCGAGTGTTGCTTCACTTTCTAAATGCTGTCCTTTCAGAGAAAATCACTTTCCTTTGCAAGTGCCTTAAGCTACTTAAAATTATTCACCAGAAACTCACATGCGTTTATCTGAAAGAGAAGCAGTCTGTTCCAACACTTCAATTCACTATGCGACGTGAATGGAGTGTTGCTTCACTTTCTAAATGCTGTCCAATCAGAGAAAATCACTTTCCTTTGAAAGTGCCTTAAGCTACTTGCAAGCATTAGGAAGAAACTCACATGCGTTTCTGTGAAAGAGAAGAATCTGTTCCAACACTTCAATTCACTGTGCGAAGTGAATGGAGTGTTGCTTCACTTTCTAAATTCTGTCCTTTCAGAGAAAATCACTTTCCTTTGAAAGTGCCTTAAACTACTTTCAAGCATTCACAAAAAACTCACATGCGTTTCTCTGAAAGAGAAGCAGTCTGTTCCAACATTTCAATTCACAGTGCGAAGTGAATGGAGTGTTGCTTCAGTTTCTAAATGCTGTCCTTTCAGAGAAAATCACTTTCCTTTGAAAGTGCCTTAAGCTACTTACAAGCATTCAACAGAAACTCACATGCACTTCTCTGAAAGAGAAGCAGTCTGTTCCAACACTTCAATTCACTGTGTGAAGTGAATGGAGTGTTGCCTCACTTTCTAAATGCTGTCCTTTCAGAGAAAATCACTTTCCTTTGAAAGTGCCTTAAGCTACTTACAAGCATTCACCAGAAACTCACATGCGTTTCTCTGAAAGAGAAGCAGTCTGTTCCAACACTTCAATTCAATGTGCGAAGTGAATGGAGTGTTGCTTCACTTTCTAAATGCTGTTCTTTCAGAGAAAATCACTTTCCTTTGAAAGTGCCTTAAGCTCCTAACAAGCATTCAACAGAAACTCACATGCATTTCTCTGAAAGAGAAGCAGTCTGTTCCAACACTTCAATTCACTGTGCGAAGTGAATGGAGTGTTGCTTCACTTTCTAAATGCTGTCCTTTCAGAGAAAATCACTTTCCTTTGAAAGTGCCTTAAGCAACTTGCAAGCATTCACAAGAAACACTAATGCATTTATATGAAAGAGAAGCACTCTGTTCCAACACTCTAATTCACTGCACGAAGGGAATGGAGTGTTGCTTCACTTTCTAAATGCTGTCCTTTAAGAGAAAATCACTTTCCTTTGAAAGTGCCTTAAACTACTTACAAGCATTTAACAGAAACTCACATGCGTTTCTCTGAAAGAGAAGCAGTCTGTTCCAACACTTCAATTCACTGTGCGAAGTGAATGGAGTGTTGCTTCACTTTCTAAATTCTGTCTTTCAGAGAAAATCACTTTCCTTTGAAAGTGCCTTAAGCTACTTGCAAGCATTAGGAAGAAATTCACATGCGTTTCTCTGAAAGAGAAGCAGTCCGTTCCAACACTTCAATTCACTGTGCGAAGTGAATGGAGTGTTGCTTCACTTTCTAAATGCTGTTCTTTCAGAGAAAATCACTTTCCTTTGAAAGTGCCTTAAGCTACTTGCAAGCATTAGGAAGAAACTCACATGCGTTTCTCTGAAAGAGAAGCATCTCTTCCAACACTTCAATTCATTGCGCGAAGGAATGGAGTGTTGCTTTACTTTCTAAATGCTGTCCTCTCAGAGAAAATCACTTTCCTTTGAAAGTGCCTTTAACTACTTTCAAGATTTCACAAAAAACTCAAATGCGTTTCTCTGAAAGAGAAGCAGTCTGTTCGAACACTTCAATTCACAGTGCGAAGTGAATGGAGTGTTGCTTCAGTTTCTAAATGCTGTCCTTTCAGAGAAAATCACTTTCCTTTGAAAGTGCCTTAAGCTACTTGCAAGCATTAGGAAGAAACTCACATGCGTTTCTCTGAAAGAGAAGCAGTCTGTTCCAACACTTCAATTCACTGTGCGAAGTGAATGGAGTGTTGCCTCACTTTCTAAATGCTGTCCTTTCAGAGAAAATCACTTTCCATTGAAAGTGCCTTAAACTACTTTCAAGCATTCACAAAAAACTCACATTCGTTTCTCTGAAAGAGAAGCAGACTGTTCCAACACTTCAATTCACTGTGCGAAGTGAATGGAGTGTTGCTTCACTTTCTAAATTATGTCCTTTCAGAGAAAATCCCTTTCCTTTGAATGAGCCTTAAGCTACTTACAGGCATTCAACAGAAAGTCACATGCATTTCTCTGAAAGAGAAGCAATCTGTTCCAACACTTCAATTCTCTGTGCGAAGTGAATGGAGTGTTGACTCACTTTCTAAATGCTGTCCTTTCAGAGAAAATCACTTTCCTTTGAGAGTGCCTTAAGCAACTTGCAAGCATTCACAAGAAACCCTAATGCGTTTCAATGAAAGAGAAGCACTCTGTTCCAACACTTCAATTCACTGCACGAAGGGAATCGAGTGTTGCTTCACTTTCTAAATGCTGTCCTTTCAGAGAAAATCACTTTCCTTTGCAAGTGCCTTAAGCTACTTAAAATTATTCACCAGAAACTCACATGCGTTTATCTGAAAGAGAAGCAGTCTGTTCCAACACTTCAATTCACTATGCGACGTGAATGGAGTGTTGCTTCACTTTCTAAATGCTGTCCAATCAGAGAAAATCACTTTCCTTTGAAAGTGCCTTAAGCTACTTGCAAGCATTAGGAAGAAACTCACATGCGTTTCTGTGAAAGAGAAGAATCTGTTCCAACACTTCAATTCACTGTGCGAAGTGAATGGAGTGTTGCTTCACTTTCTAAATTCTGTCCTTTCAGAGAAAATCACTTTCCTTTGAAAGTGCCTTAAACTACTTTCAAGCATTCACAAAAAACTCACATGCGTTTCTCTGAAAGAGAAGCAGTCTGTTCCAACATTTCAATTCACAGTGCGAAGTGAATGGAGTGTTGCTTCAGTTTCTAAATGCTGTCCTTTCAGAGAAAATCACTTTCCTTTGAAAGTGCCTTAAGCTACTTACAAGCATTCAACAGAAACTCACATGCACTTCTCTGAAAGAGAAGCAGTCTGTTCCAACACTTCAATTCACTGTGTGAAGTGAATGGAGTGTTGCCTCACTTTCTAAATGCTGTCCTTTCAGAGAAAATCACTTTCCTTTGAAAGTGCCTTAAGCTACTTACAAGCATTCACCAGAAACTCACATGCGTTTCTCTGAAAGAGAAGCAGTCTGTTCCAACACTTCAATTCAATGTGCGAAGTGAATGGAGTGTTGCTTCACTTTCTAAATGCTGTTCTTTCAGAGAAAATCACTTTCCTTTGAAAGTGCCTTAAGCTCCTAACAAGCATTCAACAGAAACTCACATGCATTTCTCTGAAAGAGAAGCAGTCTGTTCCAACACTTCAATTCACTGTGCGAAGTGAATGGAGTGTTGCTTCACTTTCTAAATGCTGTCCTTTCAGAGAAAATCACTTTCCTTTGAAAGTGCCTTAAGCAACTTGCAAGCATTCACAAGAAACACTAATGCATTTATATGAAAGAGAAGCACTCTGTTCCAACACTCTAATTCACTGCACGAAGGGAATGGAGTGTTGCTTCACTTTCTAAATGCTGTCCTTTAAGAGAAAATCACTTTCCTTTGAAAGTGCCTTAAGCTACTTACAAGCATTCACCAGAAACTCACATGCGTTTCTCTGAAAGAGAAGCAGTCTGTTCCAACACTTCAATTCACTGTGCGAAGTGAATGGAGTGTTGCTTCACTTTCTAAATTCTGTCTTTCAGAGAAAATCACTTTCCTTTGAAAGTGCCTTAAGCTACTTGCAAGCATTAGGAAGAAACTCACATGCGTTTCTCTGAAAGAGAAGCATCTCTTCCAACACTTCAATTCATTGCGCGAAGGAATGGAGTGTTGCTTTACTTTCTAAATGCTGTCCTCTCAGAGAAAATCACTTTCCTTTGAAAGTGCCTTTAACTACTTTCAAGATTTCACAAAAAACTCAAATGCGTTTCTCTGAAAGAGAAGCAGTCTGTTCGAACACTTCAATTCACAGTGCGAAGTGAATGGAGTGTTGCTTCAGTTTCTAAATGCTGTCCTTTCAGAGAAAATCACTTTCCTTTGAAAGTGCCTTAAGCTACTTGCAAGCATTCACCAGAAACATAATGCGTTTCTATGAAAGAGAAGCAGTCTTTTCCAACACTTCAATTCATTGCGCGAAGGAATGGAGTGTTGCTTTACTTTCTAAATGCTGTCCTTTCAGAGAAAATCACTTTCCTTTGAAAGAGCCTTAAGCTACTTACAAGCATTCAACAGAAACTCACATGCATTTCTCTGAAAGAGAAGCAGTCTGTTCCAACACTTCAATTCACTCTACAAAGTGAATGGAGTGTTGCTTCACTTTCTAAATGCTGTCCTTTCAGAGAAAATAACTTTCCTTTGAAAGTGCCTTAAGCAACTTGCAAGCATTCACACGAAACACTAATGCGTTTTTATGAAAGAGAAGCAGTCTGTTCCAACACTTCAATTCACTGTGCGAAGTGAATGGAGTGTTGCTTCACTTTCTAAATGCTGTCCTTTCAGAGAAAATCACATTCCTTTGAAAGTGCCTTAAGCTACTTACAAGCATTTAACAGAAACTCACATGCGTTTCTCTGAAAGAGAAGCAGTCTGTTCCAACACTTCAATTCACTGTGCGAAGTGAATGGAGTGTTGCTTCACTTTCTAAATGCTGTACTTTCAGAGAAAATCTCTTTCCTTTGAAAGTGCCTTAAGCTACTTGCAAGCATTAGGAAGAAACTCACATGCGTTTCTCTGAAAGAGAAGCAGTCTGTTCCAACACTTCAATTCACTGTGCGAAGTGAATGGAGTGTTGCTTCACTTTCTAAATGCTGTACTTTCAGAGAAAATCTCTTTCCTTTGAAAGTGCCTTAAGCTACTTGCAAGCATTAGGAAGAAACTCACATGCGTTTCTCTGAAAGAGAAGCAGTCTGTTCCGACATTTCAATTCACTGTGTGAAGTGAATAGAGTGTTACCTCACTTTCTAAATGCTGTCCTTTCAGAGAAAATCACTTTCCTTTGAAAGTGCCTTAATCTACTTACAAGCATTCATCAGAAACTCACATGCGTTTCTCTGAAAGAGAAGCAATCTGTTCCAACACTTCAATTCACTGTGCGAAGTGAGTGGAGTGTTGCTTCACTTTCTAAATGCTGTCCTTTCAGAGAAAATCACTTTCCTTTGAAAGTGCCTTAAGCTACTTACAAGCATTCACCAGAAACTCACATGCGTTTCTCTGAAAAAGAAGCAGTCTGTTCCAATACTTCAATTCACTATGCGAAGTGAATGGAGTGTTGCTTCACTTTCTAAATGCAGTCCTTTCAGAGAAAATCACTTTCCTTTGAAAGTGCCTTAAGCTACTTACAAGCATTCAACAGAAACTCACATGCATTTCTCTGAAAGAGAAGCAATCTGTTCCAACAATTCAATTAACTGTGCAAAGTGAATGGAGTGTTGCTTCACTTTCTAAATGCTGTCCTTTCAGAGAAAATCACTTTCCTTTGAAAGTGCCTTAAGCTACTTACAAGCATTCACCAGAAACTCACATGCGTTTCTCTGAAAGAGAAGCAGTCTGTTCCAACACTTCAATTCACTGTGCGAAGTGAATGGAGTGTTGCTTCACTTTCTAAATGCTGTCCTTTCAGAGAAAATCACTTTCCTTTGAAAGTGCCTTAAGCTACTTACAAGCATTTAACAGAAACTCACATGCGTTTCTCTGAAAGAGAAGCAGTCTGTTCCAACACTTCAATTCACTGTGCGAAGTGAATGGAGTGTTGCTTCACTTTCTAAATGCTGTTCTTTCAGAGAAAATCACTTTTTTTTGAAAGTGCCTTAAGCTACTTGCAAGCATTAGGAAGAAACTCACTTGCCTTTCTCTGAAAGAGAAGCAGTCCGTTCCAACACTTCAATTCACTGTGCGAAGTGAATGGAGTGTTGCTTCACTTTCTAAATGCTGTACTTTCAGAGAAAATCACTTTCCTTTGAAAGTGCCTTAAGCTACTTGCAAGCATTAGAATGAAACTCACATGCGTTTCTCTGAAAGAGAAGCAGTCTGTTCCAACACTTCAATTCACTGTGCGAAGTGAATGGAGTGTTGCCTCACTTTCTAAATGCTGTCCTTTCAGAGAAAATCACCTTCCATTGAAAGTGCCTTAAACTACTTTTAAGCATTCACAAAAAACTCACATGCGTTTATTGAAATAGAAGCAGTCTGATCCAACACTTCAATTCACTGTGCAAAGTGAATGGAGTGTTGCTTCACTTTCTAAATGCTGTCCTTTCAGTGAAAATCCCTTTCCTTTGAATGTGCCTTAAGCTACTTACAAGCATTCAACAGAAACTCACATGCATTTCTCTGAAAGAGAAGCAATCTGTTCCAAAACTTCAATTCTCTGTGCGAGTGAATGGAGTGTTGCTTCACTTTCTAAATGCTGTCCTCTCAGAGAAAATCACTTTCCTTTGAAAGTGCCTTAAGCAACTTCAAAGCATTCACAAGAAACCCTAATGCGTTTCTATGAAAGAGAAGCACTCTGTTCCAACACTTCAATTCACTGCACGAAGGGAATGGAGTGTTGCTTCACTTTCTAAATGCTGTCCTTTCAGAGAAAATCACTTTCCTTTGAAAGTGCCTTAAGCTACTTACAAGCATTCACCAGAAACTCACATGCGTTTCTCTGAAAGAGAAGCAGTCTGTTCCAACACTTCAATTCACTGTGCGAAGTGAATGGAGTGTTGCTTCACTTTCAAAATGCTGTCCAATCAGAGAAAATCACTTTCCTTTGAAAGTGCCTTAAGCTACTTGCAAGCATTAGGAAGAAACTCACATGCGTTTCTCTGAAAGAGAAGCATCTGTTAAAACACTTCAATTCACTGTGCGAAGTGAATGGAGTGTTGCTTCACTTTTTAAATTCTGTCCTTTCAGAGAAAATCACTTTCCTTTGAAAGTGCCTTTAACTACTTTCAAGCATTCACAAAAAACTCACATGAGTTTCTCTGAAAGAGAAGCAGTCTGTTCGAACACTTCAATTCACAGTGCGAAGTGAATGGAGTGTTGCTTCAGTTTCTAAATGCTGTCCTTTCAGAGAAAATCACTTTCCTTTGAAAGTGCCTTAAGCTACTTGCAAGCATTCACAAGAAACACTAATGCGTTTCTATGAAAGAGAAGCAGTCTTTTCCAACACTTCAATTCATTGCGCGAAGGAATGGAGTGTTGCTTTACTTTCTAAATGATGTCCTTTCAGAGAAAATCACTTTCCTTTGAAAGAGCCTTAAGCTACTTACAAGCATTCAACAGAAACTCACATGCATTTCTCTGAAAGAGAAGCAGTCTGTTCCAACACTTCAATTCACTCTACAAAGTGAATGGAGTGTTGCTTCACTTTCTAAATGCTGTCCTTTCAGAGAAAATAACTTTCCTTTGAAAGTGCCTTAAACTACTTGCAAGCATTAGGAAGAAATTCACATGTGTTTCTCTGAAAGAGAAGCAGTCTGCTCCAACACTTCAATTCACTGTGCGATGTGAATGGAGTGTTGCCTCACTTTCTAAATGCTGTCCTTTCAGAGAAAATCACTTTCCATTGAAAGTGCCTTAAACTACTTTCAAGCATTCACAAAAAACTCACATGCGTTTCTCTGAAAGAGAAGCAGACTGTTCCAACACTTCAATTCACTGTGCGAAGTGAATGGAGTGTTGCTTCACTTTCTAAATGCTGTCCTTTCAGAGAAAATCCCTTTCCTTTGAATGTGCATTAAGCTACTTACAAGCATTCAACAGAAGCTCAAATGCATTTCTCTGAAAGAGAAGCAATCTGTTCCAACACTTCAATTCTCTGTGTGAAGTGAATAGAGTGTTGCCTCACTTTCTAAATGCTGTCCTTTCAGAGAAAATCACTTTCCTTTGAAAGTGCCTTAAGCTACTTGCAAGCATTTAACAGAAACTCACATGCGTTTCTCTGAAAGAGAAGCAGTCTGTTCCAACACTTCAATTCACTGTGCGAAGTGAATGGAGTGTTGCTTCACTTTCTAAATGCTGTCCTTTCAGAGAAAATCACTTTCCTTTGATAGTGCCTTAAGCTACTTGCAAGCATTAGGAAGAAACTCACATGCGTTTCTCTGAAAGAGAAGCAGTCTGTTCCAACACTTCAATTCACTGTGTGAAGTGAATAGAGTGTTGCCTCACTTTCTAAATGCTCTCCTTTCAGAGAAAATCACTTTCCTTTGAAAGTGCCTTAAGCTACTTACAAGCATTTAATAGAAACTCACATGCGTTTCTCTGAAAGAGAAGCAGTCCGTTCCAACACTTCAATTCACTGTGCGAAGTGAATGGAGTGTTGCTTCACTTCCTAAATGCTGTTCTTTCAGAGAAAATCAGTTTCCTTTGAAAGTGCCTTGAGCTACTTGCAAGCATTAGGAAGAAACTCACATACGTTTCTCTGAAAGAGAAGCAGTCCGTTCCAACACTTCAATTCACTGTGCGAAGTGAATGGAGTGTTGCTTCACTTTCTAAATGCTGTCCTTTCAGAGAAAATCACTTTCCTTTGAAAGTGCCTTAAGCTACTTGCAAGCATTAGGAAGAAACTCACATGCGTTTCTCTGAAAGAGAAGCAGTCTGTTCCAACACTTCAATTCACTGTGCGAAGTGAATGGAGTGTTGCCTCACTTTCTAAATGCTGTCCTTTCAGAGAAAATCACTTTCCATTGAAAGTGCCTTAAACTACTTTCAAGCATTCACAAAAAACTCACATTCGTTTCTCTGAAAGAGAAGCAGACTGTTCCAACACTTCAATTCACTGTGCGAAGTGAATGGAGTGTTGCTTCACTTTCTAAATTATGTCCTTTCAGAGAAAATCCCTTTCCTTTTAATGAGCCTTAAGCTACTTACAGGCATTCAACAGAAAGTCACATGCATTTCTCTGAAAGAGAAGCAATCTGTTCCAACACTTCAATTCTCTGTGCGAAGTGAATGGAGTGTTGACTCACTTTCTAAATGCTGTCCTTTCAGAGAAAATCACTTTCCTTTGAGAGTGCCTTAAGCAACTTGCAAGCATTCACAAGAAACCCTAATGCGTTTCAATGAAAGAGAAGCACTCTGTTCCAACACTTCAATTCACTGCACGAAGGGAATCGAGTGTTGCTTCACTTTCTAAATGCTGTCCTTTCAGAGAAAATCACTTTCCTTTGCAAGTGCCTTAAGCTACTTAAAATTATTCACCAGAAACTCACATGCGTTTATCTGAAAGAGAAGCAGTCTGTTCCAACACTTCAATTCACTATGCGACGTGAATGGAGTGTTGCTTCACTTTCTAAATGCTGTCCAATCAGAGAAAATCACTTTCCTTTGAAAGTGCCTTAAGCTACTTGCAAGCATTAGGAAGAAACTCACATGCGTTTCTGTGAAAGAGAAGAATCTGTTCCAACACTTCAATTCACTGTGCGAAGTGAATGGAGTGTTGCTTCACTTTCTAAATTCTGTCCTTTCAGAGAAAATCACTTTCCTTTGAAAGTGCCTTAAACTACTTTCAAGCATTCACAAAAAACTCACATGCGTTTCTCTGAAAGAGAAGCAGTCTGTTCCAACATTTCAATTCACAGTGCGAAGTGAATGGAGTGTTGCTTCAGTTTCTAAATGCTGTCCTTTCAGAGAAAATCACTTTCCTTTGAAAGTGCCTTAAGCTACTTACAAGCATTCAACAGAAACTCACATGCACTTCTCTGAAAGAGAAGCAGTCTGTTCCAACACTTCAATTCACTGTGTGAAGTGAATGGAGTGTTGCCTCACTTTCTAAATGCTGTCCTTTCAGAGAAAATCACTTTCCTTTGAAAGTGCCTTAAGCTACTTACAAGCATTCACCAGAAACTCACATGCGTTTCTCTGAAAGAGAAGCAGTCTGTTCCAACACTTCAATTCAATGTGCGAAGTGAATGGAGTGTTGCTTCACTTTCTAAATGCTGTTCTTTCAGAGAAAATCACTTTCCTTTGAAAGTGCCTTAAGCTCCTAACAAGCATTCAACAGAAACTCACATGCATTTCTCTGAAAGAGAAGCAGTCTGTTCCAACACTTCAATTCACTGTGCGAAGTGAATGGAGTGTTGCTTCACTTTCTAAATGCTGTCCTTTCAGAGAAAATCACTTTCCTTTGAAAGTGCCTTAAGCAACTTGCAAGCATTCACAAGAAACACTAATGCATTTATATGAAAGAGAAGCACTCTGTTCCAACACTCTAATTCACTGCACGAAGGGAATGGAGTGTTGCTTCACTTTCTAAATGCTGTCCTTTAAGAGAAAATCACTTTCCTTTGAAAGTGCCTTAAACTACTTACAAGCATTTAACAGAAACTCACATGCGTTTCTCTGAAAGAGAAGCAGTCTGTTCCAACACTTCAATTCACTGTGCGAAGTGAATGGAGTGTTGCTTCACTTTCTAAATGCTGTCTTTCAGAGAAAATCACTTTCCTTTGAAAGTGCCTTAAGCTACTTGCAAGCATTAGGAAGAAATTCACATGCGTTTCTCTGAAAGAGAAGCAGTCCGTTCCAACACTTCAATTCACTGTGCGAAGTGAATGGAGTGTTGCTTCACTTTCTAAATGCTGTCCTTTCAGAGAAAGTCACTTTCCTTTGAAAGTGCCTTAAACTACTTGCAAGCATTAGGAAGAAATTCACATGTGTTTCTCTGAAAGAGAAGCAGTCTGCTCCAACACTTCAATTCACTGTGCGATGTGAATGGAGTGTTGCCTCACTTTCTAAATGCTGTCCTTTCAGAGAAAATCACTTTCCATTGAAAGTGCCTTAAACTACTTTCAAGCATTCACAAAAAACTCACATGTGTTTCTCTGAAAGAGAAGCAGACTGTTCCAACACTTCAATTCACTGTGCGAAGTGAATGGAGTGTTGCTTCACTTTCTAAATGCTGTCCTTTCAGAGAAAATCCCTTTCCTTTGAATGTGCATTAAGCTACTTACAAGCAATCAACAGAAGCTCAAATGCATTTCTCTGAAAGAGAAGCAATCTGTTCCAACACTTCAATTCTCTGTGTGAAGTGAATAGAGTGTTGCCTCACTTTCTAAATGCTGTCCTTTCAGAGAAAATCACTTTCCTTTGAAAGTGCCTTAAGCTACTTGCAAGCATTTAACAGAAACTCACATGCGTTTCTCTGAAAGAGAAGCAGTCTGTTCCAACACTTCAATTCACTGTGCGAAGTGAATGGAGTGTTGCTTCACTTTCTAAATGCTGTCCTTTCAGAGAAAATCACTTTCCTTTGATAGTGCCTTAAGCTACTTGCAAGCATTAGGAAGAAACTCACATGCGTTTCTCTGAAAGAGAAGCAGTCTGTTCCAACACTTCAATTCACTGTGTGAAGTGAATAGAGTGTTGCCTCACTTTCTAAATGCTCTCCTTTCAGAGAAAATCACTTTCCTTTGAAAGTGCCTTAAGCTACTTACAAGCATTTAACAGAAACTCACATGCGTTTCTCTGAAAGAGAAGCAGTCCGTTCCAACACTTCAATTCACTGTGCGAAGTGAATGGAGTGTTGCTTCACTTCCTAAATGCTGTTCTTTCCGAGAAAATCAGTTTCCTTTGAAAGTGCCTTGAGCTACTTGCAAGCATTAGGAAGAAACTCACATACGTTTCTCTGAAAGAGAAGCAGTCCGTTCCAACACTTCAATTCACTGTGCGAAGTGAATGGAGTGTTGCTTCACTTTCTAAATGCTGTCCTTTCAGAGAAAATCACTTTCCTTTACAAGTGCCTTAAGCAACTTGCAAGAATTCACAAGAAACTCACATGCGTTTCTCTGAAAGAGAAGCAGTCTATTCCAACACTTCAACTCACTTTGTGAAGTGAATGGAGTGTTGCTTCACTTTCTAAATGCTGTCCTTTCAGAGAAAATCACTTTCCTTTGAAAGTGCCTTAAGCTACTTACAAGCATTCACCAGAAACTCACATGCGTTTCTCTGAAAGAGAAGCAGTCTGTTCCAATACTTCAATTCACTCTGCGAAGTGAATGGAGTGTTGCTTCACTTTCTAAATGCTGTCCTTTCAGAGAAAATCACTTTCCTTTGTAAGTGCCTTAAGCTACTTACAAGCATTCAACAGAAACTCACATGCATTTCTCTGAAAGAGAAGCAATCTGTTCAAAAACTTCAATTCTCTGTGCGAAGTGAATGGAGTGTTGCTTCACTTTCTAAATGCTGTCCTCTCAGAGAAAATCACTTTCCTTTGAAAGTGCCTTAAGCAACTTCAAAGCATTCACAAGAAACCCTAATGCGTTTCTATGAAAGAGAAGCACTCTGTTCCAACACTTCAATTCACTGCACGAAGGGAATGGAGTGTTGCTTCACTTTCTAAATGCTGTCCTTTCAGAGAAAATAACTTTCCTTTGAAAGTGCCTTAAGCTACTTACAAGCATTCACCAGAAACTCACATGCGTTTCTCTGAAAGAGAAGCAGTCTGTTCCAACACTTCAATTCACTGTGCGAAGTGAATGGAGTGTTGCTTCACTTTCACAATGCTGTCCAATCAGAGAAAATCACTTTCCTTTGAAAGTGCCTTAAGCTACTTGCAAGCATTAGGAAGAAACTCACATGCGTTTCTCTGAAAGAGAAGCATCTCTTCCAACACTTCAATTCATTGCGCGAAGGAATGGAGTGTTGCTTTACTTTCTAAATGCTGTCCTCTCAGAGAAAATCACTTTCCTTTGAAAGTGCCTTTAACTACTTTCAAGATTTCACAAAAAACTCAAATGCGTTTCTCTGAAAGAGAAGCAGTCTGTTCGAACACTTCAATTCACAGTGCGAAGTGAATGGAGTGTTGCTTCAGTTTCTAAATGCTGTCCTTTCAGAGAAAATCACTTTCCTTTGAAAGTGCCTTAAGCTACTTGCAAGCATTCACCAGAAACATAATGCGTTTCTATGAAAGAGAAGCAGTCTTTTCCAACACTTCAATTCATTGCGCGAAGGAATGGAGTGTTGCTTTACTTTCTAAATGCTGTCCTTTCAGAGAAAATCACTTTCCTTTGAAAGAGCCTTAAGCTACTTACAAGCATTCAACAGAAACTCACATGCATTTCTCTGAAAGAGAAGCAGTCTATTCCAACACTTCAATTCACTCTACAAAGTGAATGGAGTGTTGCTTCACTTTCTAAATGCTGTCCTTTCAGAGAAAATAACTTTCCTTTGAAAGTGCCTTAAGCAACTTGCAAGCATTCACACGAAACACTAATGCGTTTTTATGAAAGAGAAGCAGTCTGTTCCAACACTTCAATTCACTGTGCGAAGTGAATGGAGTGTTGCTTCACTTTCTAAATGCTGTCCTTTCAGAGAAAATCACTTTCCTTTGAAAGTGCCTTAAGCTACTTACAAGCATTTAACAGAAACTCACATGCGTTTCTCTGAAAGAGAAGCAGTCTGTTCCAACACTTCAATTCACTGTGCGAAGTGAATGGAGTGTTGCTTCACTTTCTAAATGCTGTACTTTCAGAGAAAATCTCTTTCCTTTGAAAGTGCCTTAAGCTACTTGCAAGCATTAGGAAGAAACTCACATGCGTTTCTCTGAAAGAGAAGCAGTCTGTTCCAACACTTCAATTCACTGTGCGAAGTGAATGGAGTGTTGCTTCACTTTCTAAATGCTGTACTTTCAGAGAAAATCTCTTTCCTTTGAAAGTGCCTTAAGCTACTTGCAAGCATTAGGAAGAAACTCACATGCGTTTCTCTGAAAGAGAAGCAGTCTGTTCCGACATTTCAATTCACTGTGTGAAGTGAATAGAGTGTTACCTCACTTTCTAAATGCTGTCCTTTCAGAGAAAATCACTTTCCTTCGAAAGTGCCTTAATCTACTTACAAGCATTCATCAGAAACTCACATGCGTTTCTCTGAAAGAGAAGCAATCTGTTCCAACACTTCAATTCACTGTGCGAAGTGAGTGGAGTGTTGCTTCACTTTCTAAATGCTGTCCTTTCAGAGAAAATCACTTTCCTTTGAAAGTGCCTTAAGCTACTTACAAGCATTCACCAGAAACTCACATGCGTTTCTCTGAAAAAGAAGCAGTCTGTTCCAATACTTCAATTCACTATGCGAAGTGAATGGAGTGTTGCTTCACTTTCTAAATGCAGTCCTTTCAGAGAAAATCACTTTCCTTTGAAAGTGCCTTAAGCTACTTACAAGCATTCACCAGAAACTCACATGCGTTTCTCTGAAAGAGAAGCAGTCTGTTCCAACACTTCAATTCACTGTGCGAAGTGAATGGAGTGTTGCTTCACTTTCTAAATGCTGTTCTTTCAGAGAAAATCACTTTTTTTTGAAAGTGCCTTAAGCTACTTGCAAGCATTAGGAAGAAACTCACATGCGTTTCTATGAAAGAGAAGCAGTCTGATCCAACACTTCAATTCACTGTGCAAAGTGAATGGAGTGTTGCTTCACTTTCTAAATGCTGTCCTTTCAGTGAAAATCCCTTTCCTTTGAATGTGCCTTAAGCTACTTACAAGCATTCAACAGAAACTCACATGCATTTCTCTGAAAGAGAAGCAATCTGTTCCAAAACTTCAATTCTCTGTGCGAGTGAATGGAGTGTTGCTTCACTTTCTAAATGCTGTCCTCTCAGAGAAAATCACTTTCCTTTGAAAGTGCCTTAAGCAACTTCAAAGCATTCACAAGAAACCCTAATGCGTTTCTATGAAAGAGAAGCACTCTGTTCCAACACTTCAATTCACTGCACGAAGGGAATGGAGTGTTGCTTCACTTTCTAAATGCTGTCCTTTCAGAGAAAATCACTTTCCTTTGAAAGTGCCTTAAGCTACTTACAAGCATTCACCAGAAACTCACATGCGTTTCTCTGAAAGAGAAGCAGTCTGTTCCAACACTTCAATTCACTGTGCGAAGTGAATGGAGTGTTGCTTCACTTTCAAAATGCTGTCCAATCAGAGAAAATCACTTTCCTTTGAAAGTGCCTTAAGCTACTTGCAAGCATTAGGAAGAAACTCACATGCGTTTCTCTGAAAGAGAAGCATCTGTTAAAACACTTCAATTCACTGTGCGAAGTGAATGGAGTGTTGCTTCACTTTTTAAATTCTGTCCTTTCAGAGAAAATCACTTTCCTTTGAAAGTGCCTTTAACTACTTTCAAGCATTCACAAAAAACTCACATGAGTTTCTCTGAAAGAGAAGCAGTCTGTTCGAACACTTCAATTCACAGTGCGAAGTGAATGGAGTGTTGCTTCAGTTTCTAAATGCTGTCCTTTCAGAGAAAATCACTTTCCTTTGAAAGTGCCTTAAGCTACTTGCAAGCATTCACAAGAAACACTAATGCGTTTCTATGAAAGAGAAGCAGTCTTTTCCAACACTTCAATTCATTGCGCGAAGGAATGGAGTGTTGCTTTACTTTCTAAATGATGTCCTTTCAGAGAAAATCACTTTCCTTTGAAAGAGCCTTAAGCTACTTACAAGCATTCAACAGAAACTCACATGCATTTCTCTGAAAGAGAAGCAGTCTGTTCCAACACTTCAATTCACTCTACAAAGTGAATGGAGTGTTGCTTCACTTTCTAAATGCTGTCCTTTCAGAGAAAATAACTTTCCTTTGAAAGTGCCTTAAGCTACTTGCAAGCATTCACAAGAAACACTAATGCGTTTCTATGAAAGAGAAGCACTCTGCTCCAACACTTCAATTCACTGCATGAAGGGAATGGAGTGTTGCTTCACTTTCTAAATGCTGTCCTTTCAGAGAAAATCACTTTCCTTTGAAAGTGCCTTAAGCTACTTACAAGCATTAGGAAGAAACTCACATGCGTTTCTCTGAAAGAGAAGCATTCTGTTCCAACACTTCAATTCACTGTGCGAAGTGAATGGAGTGTTGCATCACTTTCTAAATTCTGTCCTTTCAGAGAAAATCACTTTCCTTTGAAAGTGCCTTAAACTACTTTCAAGCATTCACAAAAAACTCACATGCGTTTCTCTTAAAGAGAAGCAGTCTGTTCCAACACTTCAATTCACTGTGCGAAGTGAATGGAGTGTTGCTTCAGTTTCTAAATGCTGTCCTTTCAGAGAAAATCACTTTCCTTTGAAAGTGCCTTAAGCAACTTGCAAGAATTCACAAGAAACTCACATGCGTTTCTCTGAAAGAGAAGCAGTCTATTCCAACACTTCAACTCACTTTGTGAAGTGAATGGAGTGTTGCTTCACTTTCTAAATGCTGTCCTTTCAGAGAAAATCACTTTCCTTTGAAAGTGCCTTAAGCTACTTACAAGCATTCACCAGAAACTCACATGCGTTTCTCTGAAAGAGAAGAAGTCTGTTCCAATACTTCAATTCACTCTGCGAAGTGAATGGAGTGTTGCTTCACTTTCTAAATGCTGTCCTTTCAGAGAAAATCACTTTCCTTTGTAAGTGCCTTAAGCTACTTACAAGCATTCAACAGAAACTCACATGCATTTCTCTGAAAGAGAAGCAGTCTGTTCCAACACTTCAATTCACTGTGTGAAGTGAATGGAGTGTTGCTTCACTTTCTAAATGCTGTCCTTTCAGAGAAAATCACTTTCCTTTGAAAGTGCCTTAAGCTACTTACAAGCATTCACCAGAAACTCACATGCGTTTCTCTGAATGAGAAGCAGTCTGTTCCAACATTTCAATTCACTGTGCGAAGTGAATGGAGTGTTGCTTCACTTTCTAAATGCTGTCCTTTCAGAGAAAATCACTTTCCTTTGAAAGTGCCTTTAACTACTTTCAAGCATTCACAAAAAACTCACATGCGTTTCTCTGAAAGAGAAGCAGTCTGTTCGAACACTTCAATTCACAGTGCGAAGTGAATGGAGTGTTGCTTCAGTTTCTAAATGCTGTCCTTTCAGAGAAAATCACTTTCCTTTGAAAGTGCCTTAAGCTACTTGCAAGCATTCACAAGAAACACTAATGCGTTTCTATGAAAGAGAAGCAGTCTTTTCCAACACTTCAATTCATTGCGCGAAGGAATGGAGTGTTGCTTTACTTTCTAAATGCTGTCCTTTCAGAGAAAATCACTTTCCTTTGAAAGAGCCTTAAGCTACTTACAAGCATTCAACAGAAACTCACATGCATTTCTCTGAAAGAGAAGCAGTCTGTTCCAACACTTCAATTCACTCTACAAAGTGAATGGAGTGTTGCTTCACTTTCTAAATGCTGTCCTTTCAGAGAAAATAACTTTCCTTTGAAAGTGCCTTAAGCAACTTGCAAGCATTCACACGAAACACTAATGCGTTTCTATGAAAGAGAAGCAGTCTGTTCCAACACTTCAATTCACTGTGCGAAGTGAATGGAGTGTTGCTTCACTTTCTAAATGCTGTCCTTTCAGAGAAAATCACTTTCCTTTGAAAGTGCCTTAAGCTACTTACAAGCATTTAACAGAAACTCACATGCGTTTCTCTGAAAGAGAAGCAGTCTGTTCCAACACTTCAATTCACTGTGCGAAGTGAATGGAGTGTTGCTTCACTTTCTAAATGCTGTACTTTCAGAGAAAATCTCTTTCCCTTGAAAGTGACTTAAGCTACTTGCAAGCATTAGGAAGAAACTCACATGCGTTTCTCTGAAAGAGAAGCAGTCTGTTCCAACACTTCAATTCACTGTGCGAAGTGAATGGAGTGTTGCTTCACTTTCTAAATGCTGTACTTTCAGAGAAAATCTCTTTCCTTTGAAAGTGCCTTAAGCTACTTGCAAGCATTAGGAAGAAACTCACATGCGTTTCTCTGAAAGAGAAGCAGTCTGTTCCGACATTTCAATTCACTGTGTGAAGTGAATAGAGTGTTACCTCACTTTCTAAATGCTGTCCTTTCAGAGAAAATCACTTTCCTTCGAAAGTGCCTTAATCTACTTACAAGCATTCATCAGAAACTCACATGCGTTTCTCTGAAAGAGAAGCAATCTGTTCCAACACTTCAATTCACTGTGCGAAGTGAATGGAGTGTTGCTTCACTTTCTAAATGCTGTCCTTTCAGAGAAAATCACTTTCCTTTGAAAGTGCCTTAAGCTACTTACAAGCATTCACCAGAAACTCACATGCGTTTCTCTGAAAAAGAAGCAGTCTGTTCCAATACTTCAATTCACTATGCGAAGTGAATGGAGTGTTGCTTCACTTTCTAAATGCAGTCCTTTCAGAGAAAATCACTTTCCTTTGAAAGTGCCTTAAGCTACTTACAAGCATTCAACAGAAACTCACATGCATTTCTCTGAAAGAGAAGCAATCTGTTCCAACACTTCAATTAACTGTGCAAAGTGAATGGAGTGTTGCTTCACTTTCTAAATGCTGTCCTTTCAGAGAAAATCACTTTCCTTTGAAAGTGCCTTAAGCTACTTACAAGCATTCACCAGAAACTCACATGCGTTTCTCTGAAAGAGAAGCAGTCTGTTCCAACACTTCAATTCACTGTGCGAAGTGAATGGAGTGTTGCTTCACTTTCTAAATGCTGTCCTTTCAGAGAAAATCACTTTCCTTTGAAAGTGCCTTAAGCTACTTGCAAGCATTAGGAAGAACTCACATGCGTTTCTCTGAAAGAGAAGCAGTCTGTTCCAACACTTCAATTCACTGTGCGAAGTGAATGGAGTGTTGCTTCACTTTCTAAATGCTGTTCTTTCAGAGAAAATCACTTTCCTTTGAAAGTGCCTTAAGCTACTTGCAAGCATTAGGAAGAAACTCACTTGCGTTTCTCTGAAAGAGAAGCAGTCCGTTCCAACACTTCAATTCACTGTGCGAAGTGAATGGAGTGTTGCTTCACTTTCTAAATGCTGTACTTTCAGAGAAAATCACTTTCCTTTGAAAGTGCCTTAAGCTACTTGCAAGCATTAGAATGAAACTCACATGCGTTTCTCTGAAAGAGAAGCAGTCTGTTCCAACACTTCAATTCACTGTGCGAAGTGAATGGAGTGTTGCTTCACTTTCTAAATGCTGTCCTTTCAGAGAAAATCACTTTCCTTTGTAAGTGCCTTAAGCTACTTACAAGCATTCAACAGAAACTCACATGCATTTCTCTGAAAAAGAAGCAGTCTGTTCCAACACTTCAATTCACTGTGTGAAGTGAATGGAGTGTTGCTTCACTTTCTAAATGCTGTCCTTTCAGAGAAAATCACTTTCCTTTGAAAGTGCCTTAAGCTACTTACAAGCATTCACCAGAAACTCACATGCGTTTCTCTGAATGAGAAGCAGTCTGTTCCAACATTTCAATTCACTGTGCGAAGTGAATGGAGTGTTGCTTCACTTTCTAAATGCTGTCCTTTCAGAGAAAATCACTTTCCTTTGAAAGTGCCTTTAACTACTTTCAAGCATTCACAAAAAACTCACATGCGTTTCTCTGAAAGAGAAGCAGTCTGTTCGAACACTTCAATTCACAGTGCGAAGTGAATGGAGTGTTGCTTCAGTTTCTAAATGCTGTCCTTTCAGAGAAAATCACTTTCCTTTGAAAGTGCCTTAAGCTACTTGCAAGCATTCACAAGAAACACTAATGCGTTTCTATGAAAGAGAAGCAGTCTTTTCCAACACTTCAATTCATTGCGCGAAGGAATGGAGTGTTGCTTTACTTTCTAAATGCTGTCCTTTCAGAGAAAATCACTTTCCTTTGAAAGAGCCTTAAGCTACTTACAAGCATTCAACAGAAACTCACATGCATTTCTCTGAAAGAGAAGCAGTCTGTTCCAACACTTCAATTCACTCTACAAAGTGAATGGAGTGTTGCTTCACTTTCTAAATGCTGTCCTTTCAGAGAAAATAACTTTCCTTTGAAAGTGCCTTAAGCAACTTGCAAGCATTCACACGAAACACTAATGCGTTTCTATGAAAGAGAAGCAGTCTGTTCCAACACTTCAATTCACTGTGCGAAGTGAATGGAGTGTTGCTTCACTTTCTAAATGCTGTCCTTTCAGAGAAAATCACTTTCCTTTGAAAGTGCCTTAAGCTACTTACAAGCATTTAACAGAAACTCACATGCGTTTCTCTGAAAGAGAAGCAGTCTGTTCCAACACTTCAATTCACTGTGCGAAGTGAATGGAGTGTTGCTTCACTTTCTAAATGCTGTACTTTCAGAGAAAATCTCTTTCCCTTGAAAGTGACTTAAGCTACTTGCAAGCATTAGGAAGAAACTCACATGCGTTTCTCTGAAAGAGAAGCAGTCTGTTCCAACACTTCAATTCACTGTGCGAAGTGAATGGAGTGTTGCTTCACTTTCTAAATGCTGTACTTTCAGAGAAAATCTCTTTCCTTTGAAAGTGCCTTAAGCTACTTGCAAGCATTAGGAAGAAACTCACATGCGTTTCTCTGAAAGAGAAGCAGTCTGTTCCGACATTTCAATTCACTGTGTGAAGTGAATAGAGTGTTACCTCACTTTCTAAATGCTGTCCTTTCAGAGAAAATCACTTTCCTTCGAAAGTGCCTTAATCTACTTACAAGCATTCATCAGAAACTCACATGCGTTTCTCTGAAAGAGAAGCAATCTGTTCCAACACTTCAATTCACTGTGCGAAGTGAATGGAGTGTTGCTTCACTTTCTAAATGCTGTCCTTTCAGAGAAAATCACTTTCCTTTGAAAGTGCCTTAAGCTACTTACAAGCATTCACCAGAAACTCACATGCGTTTCTCTGAAAAAGAAGCAGTCTGTTCCAATACTTCAATTCACTATGCGAAGTGAATGGAGTGTTGCTTCACTTTCTAAATGCAGTCCTTTCAGAGAAAATCACTTTCCTTTGAAAGTGCCTTAAGCTACTTACAAGCATTCAACAGAAACTCACATGCATTTCTCTGAAAGAGAAGCAATCTGTTCCAACACTTCAATTAACTGTGCAAAGTGAATGGAGTGTTGCTTCACTTTCTAAATGCTGTCCTTTCAGAGAAAATCACTTTCCTTTGAAAGTGCCTTAAGCTACTTACAAGCATTCACCAGAAACTCACATGCGTTTCTCTGAAAGAGAAGCAGTCTGTTCCAACACTTCAATTCACTGTGCGAAGTGAATGGAGTGTTGCTTCACTTTCTAAATGCTGTCCTTTCAGAGAAAATCACTTTCCTTTGAAAGTGCCTTAAGCTACTTGCAAGCATTAGGAAGAACTCACATGCGTTTCTCTGAAAGAGAAGCAGTCTGTTCCAACACTTCAATTCACTGTGCGAAGTGAATGGAGTGTTGCTTCACTTTCTAAATGCTGTTCTTTCAGAGAAAATCACTTTCCTTTGAAAGTGCCTTAAGCTACTTGCAAGCATTAGGAAGAAACTCACTTGCGTTTCTCTGAAAGAGAAGCAGTCCGTTCCAACACTTCAATTCACTGTGCGAAGTGAATGGAGTGTTGCTTCACTTTCTAAATGCTGTACTTTCAGAGAAAATCACTTTCCTTTGAAAGTGCCTTCAGCTACTTGCAAGCATTAGGAAGAAACTCTCATGCGTTTCTCTGAAAGAGAAGCAGTCTGTTCCAACACTTCAATTCACTGTGTGAAGTGAATGGAGCGTTGCCTCACTTTCTAAATGCAGTCCTTTCAGAGAAAATCACTTTCCTTTGAAAGTGCCTTAAGCTACTTACAAGCATTCAACAGAAACTCACATGCATTTCTCTGAAAGAGAAGCAATCTGTTCCAACACTTCAATTAACTGTGCAAAGTGAATGGAGTGTTGCTTCACTTTCTAAATGCTGTCCTTTCAGAGAAAATCACTTTCCTTTGAAAGTGCCTTAAGCTACTTACAAGCATTCACCAGAAACTCACATGCGTTTCTCTGAAAGAGAAGCAGTCTGTTCCAACACTTCAATTCACTGTGCGAAGTGAATGGAGTGTTGCTTCACTTTCTAAATGCTATCCTTTCAGAGAAAATCACTTTCCTTAGAAAGTGCCTTAAGCTACTTGCAAGCATTAGGAAGAACTCACATGCGTTTCTCTGAAAGAGAAGCAGTCTGTTCCAACACTTCAATTCACTGTGCGAAGTGAATGGAGTGTTGCTTCACTTTCTAAATGCTGTTCTTTCAGAGAAAATCACTTTCCTTTGAAAGTGCCTTAAGCTACTTGCAAGCATTAGGAAGAAACTCACTTGCGTTTCTCTGAAAGAGAAGCAGTCCGTTCCAACACTTCAATTCACTGTGCGAAGTGAATGGAGTGTTGCTTCACTTTCTAAATGCTGTACTTTCAGAGAAAATCACTTTCCTTTGAAAGTGCCTTAAGCTACTTGCAAGCATTAGAATGAAACTCACATGCGTTTCTCTGAAAGAGAAGCAGTCTGTTCCAACACTTCAATTCACTGTGCGAAGTGAATGGAGTGTTGCCTCACTTTCTAAATGCTGTCCTTTCAGAGAAAATCACTTTCCATTGAAAGTGCCTTAAACTACTTTTAAGCATTCACAAAAAACTCACATGCGTTTATTGAAATAGAAGCAGTCTGTTCCAACACTTCAATTCACTGTGCGAAGTGAATGGAGTGTTGCTTCACTTTCTAAATGCTGTCCTTTCAGTGAAAATCCCTTTCCTTTGAATGTGCCTTAAGCTACTTACAAGCATTCAACAGAAACTCACATGCATTTCTCTGAAAGAGAAGCAATCTGTTCCAAAACTTCAATTCTCTGTGCGAAGTGAATGGAGTGTTGCTTCACTTTCTAAATGCTGTCCTCTCAGAGAAAATCACTTTCCTTTGAAAGTGCCTTAAGCAACTTCAAAGCATTCACAAGAAACCCTAATGCGTTTCTATGAAAGAGAAGCACTCTGTTCCAACACTTCAATTCACTGCACGAAGGGAATGGAGTGTTGCTTCACTTTCTAAATTCTGTCCTTTCAGAGAAAATCACTTTCCTTTGAAAGTGCCTTAAGCTACTTACAAGCATTCACCAGAAACTCACATGCGTTTCTCTGAAAGAGAAGCAGTGTGTTCCAACACTTCAATTCACTGTGCGAAGTGAATGGAGTGTTGCTTCACTTTCAAAATGCTGTCCAATCAGAGAAAATCACTTTCCTTTGAAAGTGCCTTAAGCTACTTGCAAGCATTAGGAAGAAACTCACATGCGTTTCTCTGAAAGAGAAGCATCTGTACCAACACTTCAATTCACTGTGCGAAGTGAATGGAGTGTTGCTTCACTTTTTAAATTCTGTCCTTTCAGAGAAAATCACTTTCCTTTGAAAGTGCCTTTAACTACTTTCAAGCATTCACAAAAAACTCACATGAGTTTCTCTGAAAGAGAAGCAGTCTGTTCGAACACTTCAATTCACAGTGCGAAGTGAATGGAGTGTTGCTTCAGTTTCTAAATGCTGTCCTTTCAGAGAAAATCACTTTCCTTTGAAAGTGCCTTAAGCTACTTGCAAGCATTCACAAGAAACACTAATGCGTTTCTATGAAAGAGAAGCAGTCTTTTCCAACACTTCAATTCATTGCGCGAAGGAATTGAGTGTTGCTTTACTTTCTAAATGCTGTCCTTTCAGAGAAAATCACTTTCCTTTGAAAGTGCCTTAAGCTACTTACAAGCATTCAACAGAAACTCACATGCATTTCTCTGAAAGAGAAGCAGTCTGTTCCAACACTTCAATTCACTCTACAAAGTGAATGGAGTGTTGCTTCAATTTCTAAATGCTGTCCTTTCAGAGAAAATAACTTTCCTTTGAAAGTGCCTTAAGCTACTTGCAAGCATTCACAAGAAACACTAATGCGTTTCTATGAAAGAGAAGCACTCTGCTCCAACACTTCAATTCACTGCATGAAGGGAATGGAGTGTTGCTTCACTTTCTAAATGCTGTCCTTTCAGAGAAAATCACTTTCCTTTGAAAGTGCCTTAAGCTACTTACAAGCATTAGGAAGAAACTCACATGCGTTTCTCTGAAAGAGAAGCATTCTGTTCCAACACTTCAATTCACTGTGCGAAGTGAATGGAGTGTTGCATCACTTTCTAAATTCTGTCCTTTCAGAGAAAATCACTTTCCTTTGAAAGTGCCTTAAACTACTTTCAAGCATTCACAAAAAACTCACATGCGTTTCTCTTAAAGAGAAGCAGTCTGTTCCAACACTTCAATTCACTGTGCGAAGTGAATGGAGTGTTGCTTCAGTTTCTAAATGCTGTCCTTTCAGAGAAAATCACTTTCCTTTGAAAGTGCCTTAAGGAACTTGCAAGAATTCACAAGAAACTCACATGCGTTTCTCTGAAAGAGAAGCAGTCTATTCCAACACTTCAACTCACTTTGTGAAGTGAATGGAGTGTTGCTTCACTTTCTAAATGCTGTCCTTTCAGAGAAAATCACTTTCCTTTGAAAGTGCCTTAAGCTACTTACAAGCATTCACCAGAAACTCACATGCGTTTCTCTGAAAGAGAAGCAGTCTGTTCCAATACTTCAATTCACTCTGCGAAGTGAATGGAGTGTTGCTTCACTTTCTAAATGCTGTCCTTTCAGAGAAAATCACTTTCCTTTGTAAGTGCCTTAAGCTACTTACAAGCATTCAACAGAAACTCACATGCATTTCTCTGAAAGAGAAGCAGTCTGTTCCAACACTTCAATTCACTTTGCGAAGTGAATGGAGTGTTGCTTCACTTTCTAAATGCTGTCCTTTCAGAGAAAATCACTTTCCTTTGAAAGTGCCTTAAGCTACTTACAAGCATTCACCAGAAACTCACATGCGTTTCTCTGAATGAGAAGCAGTCTGTTCCAACATTTCAATTCACTGTGCGAAGTGAATGGAGTGTTGCTTCACTTTCTAAATGCTGTCCTTTCAGAGAAAATCACTTTCCTTTGAAAGTGCCTTAAGCTACTTGCAAGCATTAGGAAGAAACTCACATGCGTTTCTCTGAAAGAGAAGCAGACTGTTCCAACACTTCAATTCACTCTGCGAAGTGAATGGAGTGTTGCTTCACTTTCTAAATGCTGTCCTTTCAGAGAAAATCACTTTCCTTTGAAAGTGCCTTCAGCTACTTGCAAGCATTAGGAAGAAACTCTCATGCGTTTCTCTGAAAGAGAAGCAGTCTGTTCCAACACTTCAATTCACTGTGTGAAGTGAATGGAGCGTTGCCTCACTTTCTAAATGCTGTCCTTTCAGAGAAAATCACTTTCCTTTGAAAGTGCCTTAAGCTACTTACAAGCATTCACCAGAAACTCACATGCGTTTCTCTGAAAGAGAAGCAGTCTGTTCCAACACTTCAATTCAATGTGCGAAGTGAATGGAGTGTTGCTTCACTTTCTAAATGCTGTCCTTTCAGAGAAAATCACTTTCCTTTGAAAGTGCCTTAAACTACTTTCAAGCATTCACAAAAAACTCACATGCGTTTCTCTTAAAGAGAAACAGTCTGTTCCAACACTTCAATTCACTGTGCGAAGTGAATGGAGTGTTGCTTCAGTTTCTAAATGCTGTCCTTTCAGAGAAAATTACTTTCCTTTGAAAGTGCCTTAAGAAACTTGCAAGCATTCACAAGAAACTCACATGCGTTTCTCTGAAAGAGAAGCAGTCTGTTCCAACACTTCAATTCACTGTGCGAAGTGAATGGAGTGTTGCTTCACTTTCTAAATGCTGTCCTTTCAGAGAAAATCACTTTCCTTTGAAAGTGCCTTAAGCTACTTACAAGCATTCACCAGAAACTCACATGCGTTTTTCTGAAAGAGAAGCAGTCTGTTCCAATACTTCAATTCACTATGCGAAGTGAATGGAGTGTTGCTTCACTTTCTAAATGCAGTCCTTTCAGAGAAAATCACTTTCCTTTGAAAGTGCCTTAAGCTACTTACAAGCATTCAACAGAAACTCACATGCATTTCTCTGAAAGAGAAGCAATCTGCTCAAACACTTCAATTAACTGTGCAAAGTGAATGGAGTGTTGCTTCACTTTCTAAATGCTGTCCTTTCAGAGAAAATCACTTTCCTTTGAAAGTGCATTAAGCTACTTACAAGCATTCACCAGAAACTCACATGCGTTTCTCTGAAAGAGAAGCAGTCTGTTCCAACACTTCAATTCACTGTGCGAAGTGAATGGAGTGTTGCTTCACTTTCTAAATGCTGTCCTTTCAGAGAAAATCACTTTCCTTTGAAAGTGCCTTAAGCTACTTACAAGCATTTAACAGAAACTCACATGCGTTTCTCTGAAAGTGAAGCAGTCTGTTCCAACACTTCAATTCACTGTGCGAAGTGAATGGAGTGTTGCTTCACTTTCTAAATGCTGTTCTTTCAGAGAAAATCACTTTCCTTTGAAAGTGCCTTAAGCTACTTGCAAGCATTAGGAAGAAAGTCACATGCGTTTCTCTGAAAGAGAAGCAGTCTGTTCCAACACTTCAATTCACTGTGCGAAGTGAATGGAGTGTTGCCTCACTTTCTAAATGCTGTCCTTTCAGAGAAAATCACTTTCCTTTGAAAGTGCCTTAAGCAACTTCAAAGCATTCACAAGAAACCCTAATGCGTTTCTATGAAAGAGAAGCACTCTGTTCCAACACTTCAATTCACTGCACGAAGGGAATGGAGTGTTGCTTCACTTTCTAAATGCTGTCCTTTCAGAGAAAATCACTTTCCTTTGAAAGTGCCTTAAGCTACTTACAAGCATTCACCAGAAACTCACATGCGTTTCTCTGAAAGAGAAGCAGTCTGTTCCAACACTTCAATTCACTGTGCGAAGTGAATGGAGTGTTGCTTCACTTTCTAAATGCTGTCCTTTCAGAGAAAATCACTTTCCTTTGAAAGTGCCTTAAGCTACTTGCAAAAATTCACAAGAAACTCACATGCGTATCTCTGAATGAGAAGCAGTCTGTTCCAACACTTCAATTCACTGTGTGATGTGAATGGAGTGTTGCTTCACTTTCTAAATGCTGTCCTTTCAGAGAAAATCACTTTCCTTTGAATGTGCCTTAAGCTACTTACAAGCATTCACCAGAAACTCACATGCGTTTCTCTGAAAGAGAAGCAGTCTGTTTCAATACTTCAATTCACTCTGCGAAGTGAATGGAGTGTTGCTTCACTTTCTAAATGCTGTCCTTTCAGAGAAAATCACTTTCTTTTGAAAGTGCCTTAAGCTACTTACAAGCATTCAACAGAAACTCACATGCATTTCTCTGAAAGAGAAGCAGTCTGTTCCAACACTTCAATTCACTGTGCGAAGTGAATGGAGTGTTGCTTCACTTTCTAAATGCTGTCCTTTCAGAGAAAATCACTTTCCTTTGAAAGTGCCTTAAGCTACTTACAAGCATTCACCAGAAACTCACATGCGTTTCGCTGAAAGAGAAGCAGTCTGTTCCAACACTTTAATTCACTGTGCGAAGTGAATGGAGTGTTGCTTCACTTTCTAAATGCTGTCCTTTCAGAGAAAATCACTTTCCTTTGAAAGTGCCTTAAGCTACTTGCAAGCATTAGGAAGAAACTCACATGCGTTTCTCTGAAAGAGAAGCAGACAGTTCCAACACTTCAATTCACTGTGCGAATTGAATGGAGTGTTGCTTCACTTTCTAAATGCTGTCCTTTCAGAGAAAATCACTTTCCTTTGAAAGTGCCTTAAGCTACTTACAAGCATTAGGAAGAAACTCACATGCGTTTCTCTGAAAGAGAAGCAGTCTGTTCCAACACTTCAATTCACTGTGCGAAGTGAATGGAGTGTTGCTTCACTTTCTAAATGCTGTCCTTTCAGAGAAAATCACTTTCCTTTGAAAGTGCCTTAAGCTACTTACAAGCATTCACCAGAAACTCACATGCGTTTCGCTGAAAGAGAAGCAGTCTGTTCCAACACTTTAATTCACTGTGCGAAGTGAATGGAGTGTTGCTTCACTTTCTAAATGCTGTCCTTTCAGAGAAAATCACTTTCCTTTGAAAGTGCCTTAAGCTACTTGCAAGCATTAGGAAGAAACTCACATGCGTTTCTCTGAAAGAGAAGCAGACAGTTCCAACACTTCAATTCACTGTGCGAATTGAATGGAGTGTTGCTTCACTTTCTAAATGCTGTCCTTTCAGAGAAAATCACTTTCCTTTGAAAGTGCCTTAAGCTACTTACAAGCATTAGGAAGAAACTCACATGCGTTTCTCTGAAAGAGAAGCAGTCTGTTCCAACACTTCAATTCACTGTGCGAAGTGAATGGAGTGTTGCTTCACTTTCTAAATGCTGTCCTTTCAGAGAAAATCACTTTCCTTTGAAAGTGCCTTAAGCTACTTACAAGCATTCACCAGAAACTCACATGCGTTTCTCTGAAAGAGAAGCAGTCTGTTCCAACACTTCAATTCACTGTGCGAAGTGAATGGAGTGTTGCTTCACTTTCTAAATGCTGTCCTTTCAGAGAAAATCACTTTCCTTTGAAAGTGCCTTAAGCTACTTACAAGCATTTAACAGAAACTCACATGCCTTTCTCTGAAAGAGAAGCAGTCTGTTCCAACACTTCAATTCACTGTGCGAAGTGAATGGAGTGTTGCTTCACTTTCTAAATGCTGTTCTTTCAGAGAAAATCACTTTCCTTTGAAAGTGCCTTAAGCTACTTGCAAGCATTAGGAAGAAACTCACATGCGTTTCTCTGAAAGAGAAGCAGTCGGTTCCAACACTTCAATTCACTGTGCGAAGTGAATGGAGTGTTGCTTCACTTTCTAAATGCTGTATTTTCAGAGAAAATCACTTTCCTTTGAAAGTGCCTTAAGCTACTTGCAAGCATTAGAATGAAACTCACATGCGTTTCTCTGAAAGAGAAGCAGTCTGTTCCAACACTTCAATTCACTGTGCGAAGTGAATGGAGTGTTGCCTCACTTTCTAAATGCTGTCCTTTCAGAGAAAATCACTTTCCATTGAAAGTGCCTTAAACTACTTTCAAGCATTCACAAAAAACTCACATGCGTTTTTCTGAAATAGAAGCAGTCTGTTCCAACACTTCAATTCACTGTGCGAAGTGAATGGAGTGTTGCTTCACTTTCTAAATGCTGTCCTTTCAGTGAAAATTCCTTTCCTTTGAATGTGCCTTAAGCTACTTACAAGCATTCAACAGAAACTCACATGCATTTCTCTGAAAGAGAAGCAATCTGTTCCAAAACTTCAATTCTCTGTGCGAAGTGAATGGAGTGTTGCTTCACTTTCTAAATGCTGTCCTTTCAGAGAAAATCACTTTCCTTTGAAAGTGCCTTAAGCAACTTCAAAGCATTCACAAGAAACCCTAATGCGTTTCTATGAAAGAGAAGCACTCTGTTCCAACACTTCAATTCACTGCACGAAGGGAATGGAGTGTTGCTTCACTTTCTAAATGCTGTCCTTTCAGAGAAAATCACTTTCCTTTGAAAGTGCCTTAAGCTACTTACAAGCATTCACCAGAAACTCACATGCGTTTCTCTGAAAGAGAAGCAGTCTGTTCCAACACTTCAATTCACTGTGCGAAGTGAATGGAGTGTTGCTTCACTTTCAAAATGCTGTCCAATCAGAGAAAATCACTTTCCTTTGAAAGTGCCTTAAGCTACTTGCAAGCATTAGGAAGAAACTCACATGCGTTTCTCTGAAAGAGAAGCATCTGTTCCAACACTTCAATTCACTGTGCGAAGTGAATGGAGTGTTGCTTCACTTTCTAAATTCTGTCCTTTCAGAGAAAATCACTTTCCTTTGAAAGTGCCTTTAACTACTTTCAAGCATTCACAAAAAACTCACATGCGTTTCTCTAAAAGAGAAGCAGTCTGTTCGAACACTTCAATTCACAATGCGAAGTGAATGGAGTGTTGCTTCACTTTTTAAATGCTGTCCTTTCAGAGAAAATCACTTTCCTTTGAAAGTGCCTTAAGCTACTTGCAAGCATTCACAAGAAACACTAATGCGTTTCTATGAAAGGGAAGCAGTCTTTTCCAACACTTCAATTCATTGCGCGAAGGAATGGAGTGTTGCTTTACTTTCTAAATGATGTCCTTTCAGAGAAAATCACTTTCCTTTGAAAGAGCCTTAAGCTACTTACAAGCATTCAACAGAAACTCACATGCATTTCTCTGAAAGAGAAGCAGTCTGTTCCAACACTTCAATTCACTCTACAAAGTGAATGGAGTGTTGCTTCACTTTCTAAATGCTGTCCTTTCAGAGAAAATAACTTTCCTTTGAAAGTGCCTTAAGCAACTTGCAAGAATTCACAAGAAACACTAATGCGTTTCTATGAAAGAGAAGCACTCTGCTCCAACACTTCAATTCACTGCATGAAGGGAATGGAGTGTTGCTTCACTTTCTAAATGCTGTCCTTTCAGAGAAAATCACTTTCCTTTGAAAGTGCCTTAAGCTACTTACAAGCATTAGGAAGAAACTCACATGCGTTTCTCTGAAAGAGAAGCATTCTGTTCCAACACTTCAATTCACAGTGCGAAGTGAATGGAGTGTTGCATCACTTTCTAAATTCTGTCCTTTCAGAGAAAATCAATTTCCTTTGAAAGTGCCTTAAACTACTTTCAAGCATTCACAAAAAACTCACATGCGTTTCTCTTAAAGAGAAGCAGTCTGTTCCAACACTTCAATTCACTGTGCGAAGTGAATGGAGTGTTGCTTCATTTTCTAAATGCTGTCCTTTCAGAGAAAATCACTTTCCTTTGAAAGTGCCTTAAGCAACTTGCAAGAATTCACAAGAAACTCACATGCGTTTCTCTGAAATAGAAGCAGTCTGTTCCAACACTTCAACTCACTGTGTGAAGTGAATGGAGTGTTGCTTCACTTTCTAAATGCTGTCCTTTCAGAGAAAATCATTTTCCTTTGAAAGTGCCTTAAGCTACTTACAAGCATTCACCAGAAACTCACATGCGTTTCTCTGAAAGGGAAGCAGTCTGTTCCAATACTTCAATTCACTCTGCGAAGTGAATGGAGTGTTGCTTCACTTTCTAAATGCTGTCCTTTCAGAGAAAATCACTTTCCTTTGTAAGTGCCTTAAGCTACTTACAAGCATTCAACAGAAACTCACATGCATTTCTCTGAAAGAGAAGCAGTCTGATCCAACACTTCAATTCACTGTGCGAAGTGAATGGAGTGTTGCTTCACTTTCTAAATGCTGTCCTTTCAGAGAAAATCACTTTCCTTTGAAAGTGCCTTAAGCTACTTACAAGCATTCACCAGAAACTCACATGCGTTTCTCTGAAAGAGAAGCAGTCTGTTCCAACATTTCAATTCACTGTGCGAAGTGAATGGAGTGTTGCTTCACTTTCTAAATGCTGTCCTTTCAGAGAAAATCACTTTCCTTTGAAAGCGCCTTAAGCTACTTGCAAGCATTAGGAAGAAACTCACATGCGTTTCTCTGAAAGAGAAGCAGACTGTTCCAACACTTCAATTCACTCTGCGAAGTGAATGGAGTGTTGCTTCACTTTCTAAATGCTGTCCTTTCAGAGAAAATCACTTTCCTTTGAAAGTGCCTTCAGCTACTTGCAAGCATTAGGAAGAAACTCTCATGCGTTTCTCTGAAAGAGAAGCAGTCTGTTCCAACACTTCAATTCACTGTGTGAAGTGAATGGAGTGTTGCCTCACTTTCTAAATGCTGTCCTTTCAGAGAAAATCACTTTCCTTTGAAAGTGCCTTAAGCTACTTACAAGCATTAGGAAGAAACTCACATGCGTTTCTCTGAAAGAGAAGCAGTCTGTTCCAACACTTCAATTCACTGTGCGAAGTGAATGGAGTGTTGCTTCACTTTCTAAATGCTGTCCTTTCAGAGAAAATCACTTTCCTTTGAAAGTGCCTTAAACTACTTTCAAGCATTCACAAAAAACTCACATGCGTTTCTCTTAAAGAGAAGCAGTCTGTTCCAACACTTCAATTCACTGTGCGAAGTGAATGGAGTGTTGCTTCACTTTCTAAATGCTGTCCTTTCAGAGAAAATCCCTTTCCTTTGAATGTGCCTTAAGCTACTTGCAAGAATTCACAAGAAACTCACATGCGTTTCTCTGAAAGAGAAGCAGTCTGTTCCAACACTTCAATTCACTGCACGAAGGGAATGGAGTGTTGCTTCACTTTCTAAATGCTGTCCTTTCAGAGAAAATCACTTTCCTTTGAAAGTGCCTTAAGCTACTTACAAGCATTCACCAGAAACTCACATGCGTTTCTCTGAAAGAGAAGCAGTCTGTTCCAACACTTCAATTCACTGTGCGAAGTGAATGGAGTGTTGCTTCACTTTCAAAATGCTGTCCAATCAGAGAAAATCACTTTCCTTTGAAAGTGCCTTAAGCTACTTGCAAGCATTAGGAAGAAACTCACATGCGTTTCTCTGAAAGAGAAGCATCTGTTCCAACACTTCAATTCACTGTGCGAAGTGAATGGAGTGTTGCTTCACTTTCTAAATTCTGTCCTTTCAGAGAAAATCACTTTCCTTTGAAAGTGCCTTTAACTACTTTCAAGCATTCACAAAAAACTCACATGCGTTTCTCTAAAAGAGAAGCAGTCTGTTCGAACACTTCAATTCACAATGCGAAGTGAATGGAGTGTTGCTTCACTTTTTAAATGCTGTCCTTTCAGAGAAAATCACTTTCCTTTGAAAGTGCCTTAAGCTACTTGCAAGCATTCACAAGAAACACTAATGCGTTTCTATGAAAGGGAAGCAGTCTTTTCCAACACTTCAATTCATTGCGCGAAGGAATGGAGTGTTGCTTTACTTTCTAAATGATGTCCTTTCAGAGAAAATCACTTTCCTTTGAAAGAGCCTTAAGCTACTTACAAGCATTCAACAGAAACTCACATGCATTTCTCTGAAAGAGAAGCAGTCTGTTCCAACACTTCAATTCACTCTACAAAGTGAATGGAGTGTTGCTTCACTTTCTAAATGCTGTCCTTTCAGAGAAAATAACTTTCCTTTGAAAGTGCCTTAAGCAACTTGCAAGAATTCACAAGAAACACTAATGCGTTTCTATGAAAGAGAAGCACTCTGCTCCAACACTTCAATTCACTGCATGAAGGGAATGGAGTGTTGCTTCACTTTCTAAATGCTGTCCTTTCAGAGAAAATCACTTTCCTTTGAAAGTGCCTTAAGCTACTTACAAGCATTAGGAAGAAACTCACATGCGTTTCTCTGAAAGAGAAGCATTCTGTTCCAACACTTCAATTCACAGTGCGAAGTGAATGGAGTGTTGCATCACTTTCTAAATTCTGTCCTTTCAGAGAAAATCAATTTCCTTTGAAAGTGCCTTAAACTACTTTCAAGCATTCACAAAAAACTCACATGCGTTTCTCTTAAAGAGAAGCAGTCTGTTCCAACACTTCAATTCACTGTGCGAAGTGAATGGAGTGTTGCTTCATTTTCTAAATGCTGTCCTTTCAGAGAAAATCACTTTCCTTTGAAAGTGCCTTAAGCAACTTGCAAGAATTCACAAGAAACTCACATGCGTTTCTCTGAAATAGAAGCAGTCTGTTCCAACACTTCAACTCACTGTGTGAAGTGAATGGAGTGTTGCTTCACTTTCTAAATGCTGTCCTTTCAGAGAAAATCATTTTCCTTTGAAAGTGCCTTAAGCTACTTACAAGCATTCACCAGAAACTCACATGCGTTTCTCTGAAAGGGAAGCAGTCTGTTCCAATACTTCAATTCACTCTGCGAAGTGAATGGAGTGTTGCTTCACTTTCTAAATGCTGTCCTTTCAGAGAAAATCACTTTCCTTTGTAAGTGCCTTAAGCTACTTACAAGCATTCAACAGAAACTCACATGCATTTCTCTGAAAGAGAAGCAGTCTGATCCAACACTTCAATTCACTGTGCGAAGTGAATGGAGTGTTGCTTCACTTTCTAAATGCTGTCCTTTCAGAGAAAATCACTTTCCTTTGAAAGTGCCTTAAGCTACTTACAAGCATTCACCAGAAACTCACATGCGTTTCTCTGAAAGAGAAGCAGTCTGTTCCAACATTTCAATTCACTGTGCGAAGTGAATGGAGTGTTGCTTCACTTTCTAAATGCTGTCCTTTCAGAGAAAATCACTTTCCTTTGAAAGCGCCTTAAGCTACTTGCAAGCATTAGGAAGAAACTCACATGCGTTTCTCTGAAAGAGAAGCAGACTGTTCCAACACTTCAATTCACTCTGCGAAGTGAATGGAGTGTTGCTTCACTTTCTAAATGCTGTCCTTTCAGAGAAAATCACTTTCCTTTGAAAGTGCCTTCAGCTACTTGCAAGCATTAGGAAGAAACTCTCATGCGTTTCTCTGAAAGAGAAGCAGTCTGTTCCAACACTTCAATTCACTGTGTGAAGTGAATGGAGTGTTGCCTCACTTTCTAAATGCTGTCCTTTCAGAGAAAATCACTTTCCTTTGAAAGTGCCTTAAGCTACTTACAAGCATTAGGAAGAAACTCACATGCGTTTCTCTGAAAGAGAAGCAGTCTGTTCCAACACTTCAATTCACTGTGCGAAGTGAATGGAGTGTTGCTTCACTTTCTAAATGCTGTCCTTTCAGAGAAAATCACTTTCCTTTGAAAGTGCCTTAAACTACTTTCAAGCATTCACAAAAAACTCACATGCGTTTCTCTTAAAGAGAAGCAGTCTGTTCCAACACTTCAATTCACTGTGCGAAGTGAATGGAGTGTTGCTTCACTTTCTAAATGCTGTCCTTTCAGAGAAAATCCCTTTCCTTTGAATGTGCCTTAAGCTACTTGCAAGAATTCACAAGAAACTCACATGCGTTTCTCTGAAAGAGAAGCAGTCTGTTCCAACACTTCAATTCACTGTGTGAAGTGAATGGAGTGTTGCTTCACTTTCTAAATGCTGTCCTTTCAGAGAAAATCACTTTCCTTTGAAAGTGCCTTAAGCTACTTACAAGCATTCACCAGAAACTCACATGCGTTTCTCTGAAAGAGAAGCAGTCTGTTCCAATACTTCAATTCACTCTGCGAAGTGAATGGAGTGTTGCTTCACTTTCTAAATGCTGTCCTTTCAGAGAAAATCACTTTCCTTTGAAAGTGCCTTAAGCTACTTACAAGCATTCAACAGAAACTCACATGCATTTCTCTGAAAGAGAAGCAGTCTGTTCCAACACTTCAATTCACTGTGCGAAGTGAATGGAGTGTTGCTTCACTTTCTAAATGCTGTCCTTTCAGAGAAAATCACTTTCCTTTGAAAGTGCCTTAAGCTACTTACAAGCATTCACCAGAAACTCACATGCGTTTCTCTGAAAGAGAAGCAGTCTGTTCCAACATTTCAATTCACTGTGCGAAGTGAATGGAGTGTTGCTTCACTTTCTAAATGCTGTCCTTTCAGAGAAAATCACTTTCCTTTGAAAGTGCCTTAAGCTACTTGCAAGCATTAGGAAGAAACTCACATGCGTTTCTCTGAAAGAGAAGCAGACTGTTCCCACACTTCAATTCACTGTGCGAAGTGAATGGAGTGTTGCTTCACTTTCTAAATGCTGTCCTTTCAGAGAAAATCACTTTCCTTTGAAAGTGCCTTCAGCTACTTGCAAGCATTAGGAAGAAACTCTCATGCGTTTCTCTGAAAGAGAAGCAGTCGGTTCCAACACTTCAATTCACTGTGTGAAGTGAATGGAGTGTTGCCTCACTTTCTAAATGCTGTGCTTTCAGAGAAAATCACTTTCCTTTGAAAGTGCCTTAAGCTACTTACAAGCATTCACTAGAAACTCACATGCGTTTCTCTGAAAGAGAAGCAGTCTGTTCCAACACTTCAATTCAATGTGCGAAGTGAATGGAGTGTTGCTTCACTTTCTAAATGCTGTCCTTTCAGAGAAAATCACTTTCCTTTGAAAGTGCCTTAAGCTACTAGCAAGCATTCAACAGAAACTCACATGCATTTCTCTGAAAGAGAAGGAGTCTGTTACAACACTTCAATTCACTGTGCGAAGTGAATGGAGTGTTGCTTCAGTTTCTAAATGCTGTCCTTTCAGAGAAAATCACTTTCCTTTGAAAGTGCCTTAAGCAACTTCAAAGCATTCACAAGAAACCCTAATGCCTTTCTATGAAAGAGAAGCACTCTGTTCCAACACTTCAATTCACTGCACGAAGGGAATGGAGTGTTGCTTCACTTTCTAAATGCTGTCCTTTCAGAGAAAATCACTTTCCTTTGAAAGTGCCTTAAGCTACTTACAAGCATTCACCAGAAACTCACATGCGTTTCTCTGAAAGAGAAGCAGTCGGTTCCAACACTTCAATTCACTGTGCGAAGTGAATGGAGTGTTGCTTCACTTTCTAAATGCTGTCCTTTCAGAGAAAATCACTTTCCTTTGAAAGTGCCTTAAGCAACTTGCAAAAATTCACAAGAAACTCACATGCGTATCTCTGAATGAGAAGCAGTCTGTTCCAACACTTCAATTCACTGTGTGAAGTGAATGGAGTGTTGCTTCACTTTCTAAATGCTGTCCTTTCAGAGAAAATCACTTTCCTTTGAATGTGCCTTAAGCTACTTACAAGCATTCACCAGAAACTCACATGCGTTTCTCTGAAAGAGAAGCAGTCTGTTTCAATACTTCAATTCACTCTGCGAAGTGAATGGAGTGTTGCTTCACTTTCTAAATGCTGTCCTTTCAGGGAAAATCACTTTCTTTTGAAAGTGCCTTAAGCTACTTACAAGCATTCAACAGAAACTCACATGCATTTCTCTGAAAGAGAAGCAGTCTGTTCCAACACTTCAATTCACTGTGCGAAGTGAATGGAGTGTTGCTTCACTTTCTAAATGCTGTCCTTTCAGAGAAAATCACTTTCCTTTGAAAGTGCCTTAAGCTACTTACAAGCATTCACCAGAAACTCACATGCGTTTCGCTGAAAGAGAAGCAGTCTGTTCCAACACTTTAATTCACTGTGCGAAGTGAATGGAGTGTTGCTTCACTTTCTAAATGCTGTCCTTTCAGAGAAAATCACTTTCCTTTGAAAGTGCCTTAAGCTACTTGCAAGCATTAGGAAGAAACTCACATGCGTTTCTCTGAAAGAGAAGCAGACAGTTCCAACACTTCAATTCACTGTGCGAATTGAATGGAGTGTTGCTTCACTTTCTAAATGCTGTCCTTTCAGAGAAAATCACTTTCCTTTGAAAGTGCCTTAAGCAACTTCAAAGCATTCAAGAGAAACCCTAATGCGTTTCTATGAAAGAGAAGCACTCTGTTCCAACACTTCAATTCACTGCACGAAGGGAATGGAGTGTTGCTTCACTTTCTAAATGCTGTCCTTTCAGAGAAAATCACTTTCCTTTGAAAGTGCCTTAAGCTACTTACAAGCATTCACCAGAAACTCACATGCGTTTCTCTGAAAGAGAAGCAGTCTGTTCCAACACTTCAATTCACTGTGCGAAGTGAATGGAGTGTTGCTTCACTTTCAAAATGCTGTCCAATCAGAGAAAATCACTTTCCTTTGAAAGTGCCTTAAGCTACTTGCAAGCATTAGGAAGAAACTCACATGCGTTTCTCTGAAAGAGAAGCATCTGTTCCAACACTTCAATTCACTGTGCGAAGTGAATGGAGTGTTGCTTCACTTTCTAAATTCTGTCCTTTCAGAGAAAATCACTTTCCTTTGAAAGTGCCTTTAACTACTTTCAAGCATTCACAAAAAACTCACATGCGTTTCTCTGAAAGAGAAGCAGTCTGTTCGAACACTTCAATTCACAGTGCGAAGTGAATGGAGTGTTGCTTCAGTTTCTAAATGCTGTCCTTTCAGAGAAAATCACTTTCCTTTGAAAGTGCCTTAAGCTACTTGCAAGCATTCACAAAAAACTCACATGCGTTTCGCTGAAAGAGAAGCAGTCTGTTCCAACACTTTAATTCACTGTGCGAAGTGAATGGAGTGTTGCTTCACTTTCTAAATGCTGTCCTTTCAGAGAAAATCACTTTCCTTTGAAAGTGCCTTAAGCTACTTGCAAGCATTAGGAAGAAACTCACATGCGTTTCTCTGAAAGAGAAGCAGACAGTTCCAACACTTCAATTCACTGTGCGAATTGAATGGAGTGTTGCTTCACTTTCTAAATGCTGTCCTTTCAGAGAAAATCACTTTCCTTTGAAAGTGCCTTAAGCAACTTCAAAGCATTCAAGAGAAACCATAATGCGTTTCTATGAAAGAGAAGCACTCTGTTCCAACACTTCAATTCACTGCACGAAGGGAATGGAGTGTTGCTTCACTTTCTAAATGCTGTCCTTTCAGAGAAAATCACTTTCCTTTGAAAGTGCCTTAAGCTACTTACAAGCATTCACCAGAAACTCACATGCGTTTCTCTGAAAGAGAAGCAGTCTGTTCCAACACTTCAATTCACTGTGCGAAGTGAATGGAGTGTTGCTTCACTTTCAAAATGCTGTCCAATCAGAGAAAATCACTTTCCTTTGAAAGTGCCTTAAGCTACTTGCAAGCATTAGGAAGAAACTCACATGCGTTTCTCTGAAAGAGAAGCATCTGTTCCAACACTTCAATTCACTGTGCGAAGTGAATGGAGTGTTGCTTCACTTTCTAAATTCTGTCCTTTCAGAGAAAATCACTTTCCTTTGAAAGTGCCTTTAACTACTTTCAAGCATTCACAAAAAACTCACATGCGTTTCTCTGAAAGAGAAGCAGTCTGTTCCAACACTTCAATTCACTCTACAAAGTGAATGGAGTGTTGCTTCACTTTCTAAATGCTGTCCTTTCAGAGAAAATAACTTTCCTTTGAAAGTGCCTTAAGCAACTTGCAAGAATTCACAAGAAACACTAATGCGTTTCTATGAAAGAGAAGCACTCTGCTCCAACACTTCAATTCACTGCATGAAGGGAATGGAGTGTTGCTTCACTTTCTAAATGCTGTCCTTTCAGAGAAAATCACTTTCCTTTGAAAGTGCCTTAAGCTACTTACAAGCATTAGGAAGAAACTCACATGCTTTTCTCTGAAAGAGAAGCATTCTGTTCCAACACTTCAATTCACTGTGCGAAGTGAATGGAGTGTTGCATCACTTTCTAAATTCTGTCCTTTCACAGAAAATCACTTTCCTTTGAAAGTGCCTTAAACTACTTTCAAGCATTCACAAAAAACTCACATGCGTTTCTCTTAAAGAGAAGCAGTCTGTTCCAACACTTCAATTCACTGTGCGAAGTGAATGGAGTGTTGCTTCATTTTCTAAATGCTGTCCTTTCAGAGAAAATCACTTTCCTTTGAAAGTGCCTTAAGCAACTTGCAAGAATTCACAAGAAACTCACATGCGTTTCTCTGAAAGAGAAGCAGTCTGTTCCAACACTTCAACTCACTGTGTGAAGTGAATGGAGTGTTGCTTCACTTTCTAAATGCTGTCCTTTCAGAGAAAATCATTTTCCTTTGAAAGTGCCTTAAGCTACTTACAAGCATTCACCAGAAACTCACATGCGTTTCTCTGAAAGGGAAGCAGTCTGTTCCAATACTTCAATTCACTCTGCGAAGTGAATGGAGTGTTGCTTCACTTTCTAAATGCTGTCCTTTCAGAGAAAATCACTTTCCTTTGTAAGTGCCTTAAGCTACTTACAAGCATTCAACAGAAACTCACATGCATTTCTCTGAAAGAGAAGCAGTCTGATCCAACACTTCAATTCACTGTGCGAAGTGAATGGAGTGTTGCTTCACTTTCTAAATGCTGTCCTTTCAGAGAAAATCACTTTCCTTTGAAAGTGCCTTAAGCTACTTACAAGCATTCACCAGAAACTCACATGCGTTTCTCTGAAAGAGAAGCAGTCTGTTCCAACACTTCAATTCACTGTGTGAAGTGAAAGGAGTGTTGCCTCACTTTCTAAATGCTGTCCTTTCAGAGAAAATCACTTTCCTTTGAAAGTGCCTTAAGCTACTTACAAGCATTAGGAAGAAACTCACATGCGTTTCTCTGAAAGAGAAGCAGTCTGTTCCAACATTTCAATTCACTGTGCGAAGTGAATGGAGTGTTGCTTCACTTTCTAAATGCTGTCCTTTCAGAGAAAATCACTTTCCTTTGAAAGTGCCTTAAGCTACTTGCAAGCATTAGGAAGAAACTCACATGCGTTTCTCTGAAAGAGAAGCAGACTGTTCCCACACTTCAATTCACTGTGCGAAGTGAATGGAGTGTTGCTTCACTTTCTAAATGCTGTCCTTTCAGAGAAAATCACTTTCCTTTGAAAGTGCCTTCAGCTACTTGCAAGCATTAGGAAGAAACTCTCATGCGTTTCTCTGAAAGAGAAGCAGTCGGTTCCAACACTTCAATTCACTGTGTGAAGTGAATGGAGTGTTGCCTCACTTTCTAAATGCTGTGCTTTCAGAGAAAATCACTTTCCTTTGAAAGTGCCTTAAGCTACTTACAAGCATTCACTAGAAACTCACATGCGTTTCTCTGAAAGAGAAGCAGTCTGTTCCAACACTTCAATTCAATGTGCGAAGTGAATGGAGTGTTGCTTCACTTTCTAAATGCTGTCCTTTCAGAGAAAATCACTTTCCTTTGAAAGTGCCTTAAGCTACTAGCAAGCATTCAACAGAAACTCACATGCATTTCTCTGAAAGAGAAGGAGTCTGTTACAACACTTCAATTCACTGTGCGAAGTGAATGGAGTGTTGCTTCAGTTTCTAAATGCTGTCCTTTCAGAGAAAATCACTTTCCTTTGAAAGTGCCTTAAGCAACTTCAAAGCATTCACAAGAAACCCTAATGCCTTTCTATGAAAGAGAAGCACTCTGTTCCAACACTTCAATTCACTGCACGAAGGGAATGGAGTGTTGCTTCACTTTCTAAATGCTGTCCTTTCAGAGAAAATCACTTTCCTTTGAAAGTGCCTTAAGCTACTTACAAGCATTCACCAGAAACTCACATGCGTTTCTCTGAAAGAGAAGCAGTCGGTTCCAACACTTCAATTCACTGTGCGAAGTGAATGGAGTGTTGCTTCACTTTCTAAATGCTGTCCTTTCAGAGAAAATCACTTTCCTTTGAAAGTGCCTTAAGCAACTTGCAAAAATTCACAAGAAACTCACATGCGTATCTCTGAATGAGAAGCAGTCTGTTCCAACACTTCAATTCACTGTGTGAAGTGAATGGAGTGTTGCTTCACTTTCTAAATGCTGTCCTTTCAGAGAAAATCACTTTCCTTTGAATGTGCCTTAAGCTACTTACAAGCATTCACCAGAAACTCACATGCGTTTCTCTGAAAGAGAAGCAGTCTGTTTCAATACTTCAATTCACTCTGCGAAGTGAATGGAGTGTTGCTTCACTTTCTAAATGCTGTCCTTTCAGGGAAAATCACTTTCTTTTGAAAGTGCCTTAAGCTACTTACAAGCATTCAACAGAAACTCACATGCATTTCTCTGAAAGAGAAGCAGTCTGTTCCAACACTTCAATTCACTGTGCGAAGTGAATGGAGTGTTGCTTCACTTTCTAAATGCTGTCCTTTCAGAGAAAATCACTTTCCTTTGAAAGTGCCTTAAGCTACTTACAAGCATTCACCAGAAACTCACATGCGTTTCGCTGAAAGAGAAGCAGTCTGTTCCAACACTTTAATTCACTGTGCGAAGTGAATGGAGTGTTGCTTCACTTTCTAAATGCTGTCCTTTCAGAGAAAATCACTTTCCTTTGAAAGTGCCTTAAGCTACTTGCAAGCATTAGGAAGAAACTCACATGCGTTTCTCTGAAAGAGAAGCAGACAGTTCCAACACTTCAATTCACTGTGCGAATTGAATGGAGTGTTGCTTCACTTTCTAAATGCTGTCCTTTCAGAGAAAATCACTTTCCTTTGAAAGTGCCTTAAGCAACTTCAAAGCATTCAAGAGAAACCCTAATGCGTTTCTATGAAAGAGAAGCACTCTGTTCCAACACTTCAATTCACTGCACGAAGGGAATGGAGTGTTGCTTCACTTTCTAAATGCTGTCCTTTCAGAGAAAATCACTTTCCTTTGAAAGTGCCTTAAGCTACTTACAAGCATTCACCAGAAACTCACATGCGTTTCTCTGAAAGAGAAGCAGTCTGTTCCAACACTTCAATTCACTGTGCGAAGTGAATGGAGTGTTGCTTCACTTTCAAAATGCTGTCCAATCAGAGAAAATCACTTTCCTTTGAAAGTGCCTTAAGCTACTTGCAAGCATTAGGAAGAAACTCACATGCGTTTCTCTGAAAGAGAAGCATCTGTTCCAACACTTCAATTCACTGTGCGAAGTGAATGGAGTGTTGCTTCACTTTCTAAATTCTGTCCTTTCAGAGAAAATCACTTTCCTTTGAAAGTGCCTTTAACTACTTTCAAGCATTCACAAAAAACTCACATGCGTTTCTCTGAAAGAGAAGCAGTCTGTTCGAACACTTCAATTCACAGTGCGAAGTGAATGGAGTGTTGCTTCAGTTTCTAAATGCTGTCCTTTCAGAGAAAATCACTTTCCTTTGAAAGTGCCTTAAGCTACTTGCAAGCATTCACAAGAAACACTAATGCATTTCTATGAAAGAGAAGCAGTCTTTTCCAACACTTCAATTCATTGCGCGAAGGAATGGAGTGTTGCTTTACTTTCTAAATGATGTCCTTTCAGAGAAAATCACTTTCCTTTGAAAGAGCCTTAAGCTACTTACAAGCATTCAACAGAAACTCACATGCATTTCTCTGAAAGAGAAGCAGTCTGTTCCAACACTTCAATTCACTCTACAAAGTGAATGGAGTGTTGCTTCACTTTCTAAATGCTGTCCTTTCAGAGAAAATAACTTTCCTTTGAAAGTGCCTTAAGCAACTTGCAAGAATTCACAAGAAACACTAATGCGTTTCTATGAAAGAGAAGCACTCTGCTCCAACACTTCAATTCACTGCATGAAGGGAATGGAGTGTTGCTTCACTTTCTAAATGCTGTCCTTTCAGAGAAAATCACTTTCCTTTGAAAGTGCCTTAAGCTACTTACAAGCATTAGGAAGAAACTCACATGCTTTTCTCTGAAAGAGAAGCATTCTGTTCCAACACTTCAATTCACTGTGCGAAGTGAATGGAGTGTTGCATCACTTTCTAAATTCTGTCCTTTCACAGAAAATCACTTTCCTTTGAAAGTGCCTTAAACTACTTTCAAGCATTCACAAAAAACTCACATGCGTTTCTCTTAAAGAGAAGCAGTCTGTTCCAACACTTCAATTCACTGTGCGAAGTGAATGGAGTGTTGCTTCATTTTCTAAATGCTGTCCTTTCAGAGAAAATCACTTTCCTTTGAAAGTGCCTTAAGCAACTTGCAAGAATTCACAAGAAACTCACATGCGTTTCTCTGAAAGAGAAGCAGTCTGTTCCAACACTTCAACTCACTGTGTGAAGTGAATGGAGTGTTGCTTCACTTTCTAAATGCTGTCCTTTCAGAGAAAATCATTTTCCTTTGAAAGTGCCTTAAGCTACTTACAAGCATTCACCAGAAACTCACATGCGTTTCTCTGAAAGGGAAGCAGTCTGTTCCAATACTTCAATTCACTCTGCGAAGTGAATGGAGTGTTGCTTCACTTTCTAAATGCTGTCCTTTCAGAGAAAATCACTTTCCTTTGTAAGTGCCTTAAGCTACTTACAAGCATTCAACAGAAACTCACATGCATTTCTCTGAAAAAGAAGCAGTCTGATCCAACACTTCAATTCACTGTGCGAAGTGAATGGAGTGTTGCTTCACTTTCTAAATGCTGTCCTTTCAGAGAAAATCACTTTCCTTTGAAAGTGCCTTAAGCTACTTACAAGCATTCACCAGAAACTCACATGCGTTTCTCTGAAAGAGAAGCAGTCTGTTCCAACACTTCAATTCACTGTGTGAAGTGAATGGAGTGTTGCCTCACTTTCTAAATGCTGTCCTTTCAGAGAAAATCACTTTCCTTTGAAAGTGCCTTAAGCTACTTACAAGCATTAGGAAGAAACTCACATGCGTTTCTCTGAAAGAGAAGCAGTCTGTTCCAACACTTCAATTCACTGTGCGAAGTGAATGGAGTGTTGCTTCACTTTCTAAATGCTGTCCTTTCAGAGAAAATCACTTTCCTTTGAAAGTGCCTTAAACTACTTTCAAGCATTCACAAAAAACTCACATGCGTTTCTCTTAAAGAGAAGCAGTCTGTTCCAACACTTCAATTCACTGTGCGAAGTGAATGGAGTGTTGCTTCACTTTCTAAATGCTGTCCTTTCAGAGAAAATCCCTTTCCTTTGAATGTGCCTTAAGCTACTTTCAAGAATTCACAAGAAACTCACATGCGTTTCTCTGAAAGAGAAGCAGTCTGTTCCAACACTTCAATTCACTGTGTGAAGTGAATGGAGTGTTGCTTCACTTTCTAAATGCTGTCCTTTCAGAGAAAATCACTTTCCTTTGAGAGTGCCTTAAGCTACTTACAAGCATTCACCAGAAACTCACATGCGTTTCTCTGAAAGAGAAGCAGTCTGTTCCAATACTTCAATTCACTCTGCGAAGTGAATGGAGTGTTGCTTCACTTTCTAAATGCTGTCCTTTCAGAGAAAATCACTTTCCTTTGAAAGTGCCTTAAGCTACTTACAAGCATTCACCAGAAACTCACATGCGTTTCTCTGAAAGAGAAGCAGTCTGTTCCAACACTTCAATTCACTATGCGAAGTGAATGGAGTGTTGCTTCACTTTCTAAATGCTGTCCTTTCAGAGAAAATCACTTTCCTTTGAAAGTGCCTTAAGCTACTTACAAGCATTTAACAGAAACTCACATGCGTTTCTCTGAAAGAGAAGCAGTCTGTTCCAACACTTCAATTCACTGTGCGAAGTGAATGGAGTGTTGCTTCACTTTCTAAATGCTGTTCTTTCAGAGAAAATCACTTTCCTTTGAAAGTGCCTTAAGCTACTTGCAAGCATTAGGAAGAAACTCACATGCGTTTCTCTGAAAGAGAAGCAGTCGGTTCCAACACTTCAATTCACTGTGCGAAGTGAATGGAGTGTTGCTTCACTTTCTAAATGCTGTACTTTCAGAGAAAATCACTTTCCTTTGAAAGTGCCTTAAGCTACTTGCAAGCATTAGAATGAAACTCACATGCGTTTCTCTGAAAGAGAAGCAGTCTGTTCCAACACTTCAATTCACTGTGCGAAGTGAATGGAGTGTTGCCTCACTTTCTAAATGCTGTCCTTTCAGAGAAAATCACTTTCCATTGAAAGTGCCTTAAACTACTTTCAAGCATTCACAAAAAACTCACTTGCGTTTTTCTGAAATAGAAGCAGTCTGTTCCAACACTTCAATTCACTGTGCGAAGTGAATGGAGTGTTGCTTCACTTTCTAAATGCTGTCCTTTCAGTGAAAATTCCTTTCCTTTTAATGTGCCTTAAGCTACTTACAAGCATTCAACAGAAACTCACATGCATTTCTCTGAAAGAGAAGCAATCTGTTCCAAAACTTCAATTCTCTGTGCGAAGTGAATGGAGTGTTGCTTCACTTTCTAAATGCTGTCCTTTCAGAGAAAATCACTTTCCTTTGAAAGTGCCTTAAGCAACTTCAAAGCATTCACAAGAAACCCTAATGCGTTTCTATGAAAGAGAAGCACTCTGTTCCAACACTTCAATTCATTGCACGAAGGGAATGGAGTGTTGCTTCACTTTCTAAATGCTGTCCTTTCAGAGAAAATCACTTTCCTTTGAGAGTGCCTTAAGCTACTTACAAGCATTCACCAGAAACTCACATGCGTTTCTCTGAAAGAGAAGCAGTCTGTTCCAACACTTCAATTCACTGTGCGAAGTGAATGGAGTGTTGCTTCACTTTCAAAATGCTGTCCAATCAGAGAAAATCACTTTCCTTTGAAAGTGCCTTAAGCTACTTGCAAGCATTAGGAAGAAACTCACATGCGTTTCTCTGAAAGAGAAGCATCTGTTCCAACACTTCAATTCACTGTGCGAAGTGAATGGAGTGTTGCTTCACTTTCTAAATTCTGTCCTTTGAGAGAAATTCACTTTCCTTTGAAAGTGCCTTTAACTACTTTCAAGCATTCACAAAAAACTCACATGCGTTTCTCTGAAAGAGAAGCAGTCTGTTCGAACACTTCAATTCACAGTGCGAAGTGAATGGAGTGTTGCTTCAGTTTCTAAATGCTGTCCTTTCAGAGAAAATCACTTTCCTTTGAAAGTGCCTTAAGCTACTTGCAAGCATTCACAAGAAACACTAATGCGTTTCTATGAAAGAGAAGCAGTCTTTTCCAACACTTCAATTCATTGCGCGAAGGAATGGAGTGTTGCTTTACTTTCTAAATGATGTCCTTTCAGAGAAAATCACTTTCCTTTGAAAGAGCCTTAAGCTACTTACAAGCATTCAACAGAAACTCACATGCATTTCTCTGAAAGAGAAGCAGTCTGTTCCAACACTTCAATTCACTCTACAAAGTGAATGGAGTGTTGCTTCACTTTCTAAATGCTGTCCTTTCAGAGAAAATAACTTTCCTTTGAAAGTGCCTTAAGCAACTTGCAAGAATTCACAAGAAACACTAATGCGTTTCTATGAAAGAGAAGCACTCTGCTCCAACACTTCAATTCACTGCATGAAGGGAATGGAGTGTTGCTTCACTTTCTAAATGCTGTCCTTTCAGAGAAAATCACTTTCCTTTGAAAGTGCCTTAAGCTACTTACAAGCATTAGGAAGAAACTCACATGCGTTTCTCTGAAAGAGAAGCATTCTGTTCCAACACTTCAATTCACTGTGCGAAGTGAATGGAGTGTTGCATCACTTTCTAAATTCTGTCCTTTCAGAGAAAATCACTTTCCTTTGAAAGTGCCTTAAACTACTTTCAAGCATTCACAAAAAACTCACATGCGTTTCTCTTAAAGAGAAGCAGTCTGTTCCAACACTTCAATTCACTGTGCGAAGTGAATGGAGTGTTGCTTCAGTTTCTAAATGCTGTCCTTTCAGAGAAAATCACTTTCCTTTGAAAGTGCCTTAAGCAACTTGCAAGAATTCAAGAGAAACTCACATGCGTTTCTCTGAAAGAGAAGCAGTCTGTTCCAACACTTCAACTCACTGTGTGAAGTGAATGGAGTGTTGCTTCACTTTCTAAATGCTGTCCTTTCAGAGAAAATCATTTTCCTTTGAAAGTGCCTTAAGCTACTTACAAGCATTCACCAGAAACTCACATGCGTTTCTCTGAAAGGGAAGCAGTCTGTTCCAATACTTCAATTCACTCTGCGAAGTGACTGGAGTGTTGCTTCACTTTCTAAATGCTGTCCTTTCAGAGAAAATCACTTTCCTTTGTAAGTGCCTTAAGCTACTTACAAGCATTCAACAGAAACTCACATGCATTTCTCTGAAAGAGAAGCAGTCTGATCCAACACTTCAATTCACTGTGCGAAGTGAATGGAGTGTTGCTTCACTTTCTAAATGCTGTCCTTTCAGAGAAAATCACTTTCCTTTGAAAGTGCCTTAAGCTACTTACAAGCATTCACCAGAAACTCACATGCGTTTCTCTGAAAAAGAAGCAGTCTGTTCCAACATTTCAATTCACTGTGCGAAGTGAATGGAGTGTTGCTTCACTTTCTAAATGCTGTCCTTTCAGAGAAAATCACTTTCCTTTGAAAGCGCCTTAAGCTACTTGCAAGCATTAGGAAGAAACTCACATGCGTTTCTCTGAAAGAGAAGCAGACTGTTCCAACACTTCAATTCACTCTGCGAAGTGAATGGAGTGTTGCTTCACTTTCTAAATGCTGTCCTTTCAGAGAAAATCACTTTCCTTTGAAAGTGCCTTCAGCTACTTGCAAGCATTAGGAAGAAACTCTCGTGCGTTTCTCTGAAAGAGAAGCAGTCTGTTCCAACACTTCAATTCACTGTGTGAAGTGAATGGAGTGTTGAATCACTTTCTAAATGCTGTCCTTTCAGAGAAAATCACTTTCCTTTGAAAGTGCCTTAAGCTACTTACAAGCATTAGGAAGAAACTCACATGCGTTTCTCTGAAAGAGAAGCAGTCTGTTCCAACACTTCAATTCACTGTGCGAAGTGAATGGAGTGTTGCTTCACTTTCTAAATGCTGTCCTTTCAGAGAAAATCACTTTCCTTTGAAAGTGCCTTAAACTACTTTCAAGCATTCACAAGAAACTCACATGCGTTTCTCTTAAAGAGAAGCAGTCTGTTCCAACACTTCAATTCACTGTGCGAAGTGAATGGAGTGTTGCTTCACTTTCTAAATGCTGTCCTTTCAGAGAAAATCCCTTTCCTTTGAATGTGCCTTAAGCTACTTGCAAGAATTCACAAGAAACTCACATGCGTTTCTCTGAAAGAGAAGCAGTCTGTTCCAACACTTCAATTCACTGTGTGAAGTGAATGGAGTGTTGCTTCACTTTCTAAATGCTGTCCTTTCAGAGAAAATCACTTTCCTTTGAAAGTGCCTTAAGCTACTTACAAGCATTCACCAGAAACTCACATGCGTTTCTCTGAAAGAGAAGCAGTCTGTTCCAATACTTCAATTCCCTCTGCGAAGTGAATGGAGTGTTGTTTCACTTACTAAATGCTGTCCTTTCAGAGAAAATCACTTTCCTTTGAAAGTGCCTTAAGCTACTTACAAGCATTCAACAGAAACTCACATGCATTTCTCTGAAAGAGAAGCAGTCTGTTCCAACACTTCAATTCACTGTGCGAAGTGAATGGAGTGTTGCTTCACTTTCTAAATGCTGTCCTTTCAGAGAAAATCACTTTCCTTTGAAAGTGCCTTAAGCTACTTACAAGCATTCACCAGAAACTCACATGCGTTTCTCTGAAAGAGAAGCAGTCTGTTCCAACATTTCAATTCACTGTGCGAAGTGAATGGAGTGTTGCTTCACTTTCTAAATGCTGTCCTTTCAGAGAAAATCACTTTCCTTTGAAAGTGCCTTAAGCTACTTGCAAGCATTAGGAAGAAACTCACTTGCGTTTCTCTGAAAGAGAAGCAGTCCGTTCCAACACTTCAATTCACTGTGCGAAGTGAATGGAGTGTTGCTTCACTTTCTAAATGCTGTACTTTCAGAGAAAATCACTTTCCTTTGAAAGTGCCTTAAGCTACTTGCAAGCATTAGAATGAAACTCACATGCGTTTCTCTGAAAGAGAAGCAGTCTGTTCCAACACTTCAATTCACTGTGCGAAGTGAATGGAGTGTTGCCTCACTTTCTAAATGCTGTCCTTTCAGAGAAAATCACTTTCCATTGAAAGTGCCTTAAACTACTTTCAAGCATTCACAAAAAACTCACATGCGTTTTTCTGAAATAGAAGCAGTCTGTTCCAACACTTCAATTCACTGTGCGAAGTGAATGGAGTGTTGCTTCACTTTCTAAATGCTGTCCTTTCAGTGAAAATTCCTTTCCTTTTAATGTGCCTTAAGCTACTTACAAGCATTCAACAGAAACTCACATGCATTTCTCTGAAAGAGAAGCAATCTGTTCCAAAACTTCAATTCTCTGTGCGAAGTGAATGGAGTGTTGCTTCACTTTCTAAATGCTGTCCTTTCAGAGAAAATCACTTTCCTTTGAAAGTGCCTTAAGCAACTTCAAAGCATTCACAAGAAACCCTAATGCGTTTCTATGAAAGAGAAGCACTCTGTTCCAACACTTCAATTCACTGCACGAAGGGAATGGAGTGTTGCTTCACTTTCTAAATGCTGTCCTTTCAGAGAAAATCACTTTCCTTTGAATGTGCCTTAAGCTACTTACAAGCATTCACCAGAAACTCACATGCGTTTCTCTGAAAGAGAAGCAGTCTGTTTCAATACTTCAATTCACTCTGCGAAGTGAATGGAGTGTTGCTTCACTTTCTAAATGCTGTCCTTTCAGAGAAAATCACTTTCTTTTGAAAGTGCCTTAAGCTACTTACAAACATTCAACAGAAACTCACATGCATTTCTCTGAAAGAGAAGCAGTCTGTTCCAACACTTCAATTCACTGTGCGAAGTGAATGGAGTGTTGCTTCACTTTCTAAATGCTGTCCTTTCAGAGAAAATCACTTTCCTTTGAAAGTGCCTTAAGCTACTTACAAGCATTCACCAGAAACTCACATGCGTTTCGCTGAAAGAGAAGCAGTCTGTTCCAAAACTTTAATTCACTGTGCGAAGTGAATGGAGTGTTGCTTCACTTTCTAAATGCTGTCCTTTCAGAGAAAATCACTTTCCTTTGAAAGTGCCTTAAGCTACTTGTAAGCATTAGGAAGAAACTCACATGCGTTTCTCTGAAAGAGAAGCAGACAGTTCCAACACTTCAATTCACTGTGCGAATTGAATGGAGTGTTGCTTCAGTTTCGAAATGCTGTCCTTTCAGAGAAAATCACTTTCCTTTGAAAGTGCCTTAAGCTACTTACAAGCATTAGGAAGAAACTCACATGCGTTTCTCTGAAAGAGAAGCAGTCTGTTCCAACACTTCAATTCACTGTGCGAAGTGAATGGAGTGTTGCTTCACTTTCTAAATGCTGTCCTTTCAGAGAAAATCACTTTCCTTTGAAAGTGCCTTAAGCTACTTACTAGCATTCACCAGAAACTCACATGCGTTTCTCTGAAAGAGAAGCAGTCTGTTCCAACACTTCAATTCACTGTGCGAAGTGAATGGAGTGTTGCTTCACTTTCTAAATGCTGTCCTTTCAGAGAAAATCACTTTCCTTTGAAAGTGCCTTAAGCTACTTACAAGCATTTAACAGAAACTCACATGCGTTTCTCTGAAAGAGAAGCAGTCTGTTCCAACACTTCAATTCACTGTGCAAAGTGAATGGAGTGTTGCTTCACTTTCTAAATGCTGTCCTTTCAGAGAAAATCACTTTCCTTTGAAAGTGCCTTAAGCAACTTCAAAGCATTCACAAGAAACCCTAATGCGTTTCTATGAAAGAGAAGCACTCTGTTCCAACACTTCAATTCACTGCACGAAGGGAATGGAGTGTTGCTTCACTTTCTAAATGCTGTCCTTTCAGAGAAAATCACTTTCCTTTGAAAGTGCCTTAAGCTACTTACAAGCATTCACCAGAAACTCACATGCGTTTCTCTGAAAGAGAAGCAGTCTGTTCCAACACTTCAATTCACTGTGCGAAGTGAATGGAGTGTTGCTTCACTTCCAAAATGCTGTCCAATCAGAGAAAATCACTTTCCTTTGAAAGTGCCTTAAGCTACTTGCAAGCATTAGGAAGAAACTCACATGCGTTTCTCTGAAAGAGAAGCATCTGTTCCAACACTTCAATTCACTGTACGAAGTGAATGGAGTGTTGCTTCACTTTCTAAATTCTGTCCTTTCAGAGAAAATCACTTTCCTTTGAAAGTGCCTTTAACTACTTTCAAGCATTCACAAAAAACTCACATGCGTTTCTCTGAAAGAGAAGCAGTCTGTTCGAACACTTCAATTCACAGTGCGAAGTGAATGGAGTGTTGCTTCAGTTTCTAAATGCTGTCCTTTCAGAGAAAATCACTTTCCTTTGAAAGTGCCTTAAGCTACTTGCAAGCATTCACAAGAAACACTAATGCGTTTCTATGAAAGAGAAGCAGTCTTTTCCAACACTTCAATTCATTGCGCGAAGGAATGGAGTGTTGCTTTACTTTCTAAATGATGTCCTTCAGAGAAAATCACTTTCCTTTGAAAGAGCCTTAAGCTACTTACAAGCATTCAACAGAAACTCACATGCATTTCTCTGAAAGAGAAGCAGTCTGTTCCAACACTTCAATTCACTCTACAAAGTGAATGGAGTGTTGCTTCACTTTCTAAATGCTGTCCTTTCAGAGAAAATAACTTTCCTTTGAAAGTGCCTTAAGCAACTTGCAAGAATTCACAAGAAACACTAATGCGTTTCTATGAAAGAGAAGCACTCTGCTCCAACACTTCAATTCACTGCATGAAGGGAATGGAGTGTTGCTTCACTTTCTAAATGCTGTCCTTTCAGAGAAAATCACTTTCCTTTGAAAGTGCCTTAAGCTACTTACAAGCATTAGGAAGAAACTCACATGCGTTTCTCTGAAAGAGAAGCATTCTGTTCCAACATTTCAATTCACTGTGCGAAGTGAATGGAGTGTTGCATCACTTTCTAAATTCTGTCCTTTCAGAGAAAATCACTTTCCTTTGAAAGTGCCTTAAACTACTTTCAAGCATTCACAAAAAACTCACATGCGTTTCTCTTAAAGAGAAGCAGTCTGTTCCAACACTTCAATTCACTGTGCGAAGTGAATGGAGTGTTGCTTCAGTTTCTAAATGCTGTCCTTTCAGAGAAAATCACTTTCCTTTGAAAGTGCCTTAAGCAACTTGCAAGAATTCACAAGAAACTCACATGCGTTTCTCTGAAAGAGAAGCAGTCTGTTCCAACACTTCAACTCACTGTGTGAAGTGAATGGAGTGTTGCTTCACTTTCTAAATGCTGTCCTTTCAGAGAAAATCATTTTCCTTTGAAAGTGCCTTAAGCTACTTACAAGCATTCACCAGAAACTCACATGCGTTTCTCTGAAAGGGAAGCAGTCTGTTCCAATTCTTCAATTCACTCTGCGAAGTGAATGGAGTGTTGCTTCACTTTCTAAATGCTGTCCTTTCAGAGAAAATCACTTTCCTTTGTAAGTGCCTTAAGCTACTTACAAGCATTCAACAGAAACTCACATGCATTTCTCTGAAAGAGAAGCAGTCTGATCCAACACTTCAATTCACTGTGCGAAGTGAATGGAGTGTTGCTTCACTTTCTAAATGCTGTCCTTTCAGAGAAAATCACTTTCCTTTGAAAGCGCCTTAAGCTACTTGCAAGCATTAGGAAGAAACTCACATGCGTTTCTCTGAAAGAGAAGCAGACTGTTCCAACACTTCAATTCACTCTGCGAAGTGAATGGAGTGTTGCTTCACTTTCTAAATGCTGTCCTTTCAGAGAAAATCACTTTCCTTTGAAAGTGCCTTCAGCTACTTGCAAGCATTAGGAAGAAACTCTCATGCGTTTCTCTGAAAGAGAAGCAGTCTGTTCCAACACTTCAATTCACTGTGTGAAGTGAATGGAGTGTTGCCTCACTTTCTAAATGCTGTCCTTTCAGAGAAAATCACTTTCCTTTGAAAGTGCCTTAAGCTACTTACAAGCATTAGGAAGAAACTCACATGCGATTCTCTGAAAGAGAAGCAGTCTGTTCCAACACTTCAATTCACTGTGCGAAGTGAATGGAGTGTTGCTTCACTTTCTAAATGCTGTCCTTTCAGAGAAAATCACTTTCCTTTGAAAGTGCCTTAAGCAACTTGCAAGCATTCACAAGAAACACTAATGCGTTTCTATGAAAGAGAAGCACTCTGTTCCAACACTACAATTCACTGCACGAAGGGAATGGAGTGTTGCTTCACTTTCTAAATGCTGTCCTTTCAGAGAAAATCACTTTCCTTTGAAAGTGCCTTAAGCTACTTACAAGCATTCACCAGAAACTCACATGCGTTTCTCTGAAAGAGAAGCAGTCGGTTCCAACACTTCAATTCACTGTGCGAAGTGAATGGAGTGTTGCTTCACTTTCTAAATGCTGTCCTTTCAGAGAAAATCACTTTCCTTTGAAAGTGCCTTAAGCTACTTACAAGCATTCACCAGAAACTCACATGCGTTTCTCTGAAAGAGAAGCAGTCTGTTCCAATTCTTCAATTCACTGTGCGAAGTGAATGGAGTGTTGCTTCACTTTCTAAATGCTGTCCTTTCAGAGAAAATCACTTTCCTTTGAAAGTGCCTTAAGCTACTTACAAGCATTCAACAGAAACTCACATGCATTTCTCTGAAAGAGAAGCAGTCTGTTCCAACACTTCAATTCACTGTGCGAAGTGAATGGAGTGTTGCTTCACTTTCTAAATGCTGTCCTTTCAGAGAAAATCACTTTCCTTTGAAAGTGCCTTAAGCTACTTACAAGCATTCACCAGAAACTCACATGCGTTTCTCTGAAAGAGAAGCAGTCTGTTCCAACACTTCAATTCACTGTGCGAAGTGAATGGAGTGTTGCTTCACTTTCTAAATCCTGTCCTTTCAGAGAAAATCACTTTCCTTTGAAAGTGCCTTAAGCTTCTTGCAAGCATTAGGAAGAAACTCACATGCGTTTCTCTGAAAGAGAAGCAGACTGTTCCAACACTTCAATTCACTGTGCGAAGTGAATGGAGTGTTGCTTCACTTTCTAAATGCTGTCCTTTCAGAGAAAATCACTTTCCTTTGAAAGTGCCTTAAGCTACTTACAAGCATTCACCAGAAACTCATATGCGTTTCTCTGAAAGAGAAGCAGACTGTTCCAACACTTCAATTCACTGTGCGAAGTGAATGGAGTGTTGCCTCACTTTCTAAATGCTGTCCTTTCAGAGAAAATCACTTTCCTTTGAAAGTGCCTTAAGCTCCTTGCAAGCATTCACCAGAAACTCATATGCGTTTCTCTGAAAGAGAAGCAGTCTGTTCCAACACTTCAATTCAATGTGCGAAGTGAATGGAGTGTTGCTTCACTTTCTAAATGCTGTCCTTTCAGAGAAAATCACTTTCCTTTGAAAGTGCCTTAAGCTACTAACAAGCATTCAACAGAAACTCACATGCATTTCTCTGAAAGAGAAGCAGTCTGTTCCAACACTTCAATTCACCGTGCGAAGTGAATGGAGTGTTGCTTCACTTTCTAAATTCTGTCCTTTCAGAGAAAATCACTTTCCTTTGAAAGTGCCTTAAGCAACTTGCAAGCATTCACAAGAAACACTAATGCGTTTCTCTGAAAGAGAAGCACTCTGTTCCACCACTTCAATTCACTGCACGAAGGGAAGGGAGTGTTGCTTCACTTTCTAAATGCTGTCCTTTCAGAGAAAATCACTTTCCTTTGAAAGTGCCTTAAGCTACTTACAAGCATTCACCAGAAACTCACATGCGTTTCTCTGAAAGAGAAGCAGTCGGTTCCAACACTTCAATTCACTGTGCGAAGTGAATGGAGTGTTGCTTCACTTTCTAAATGCTGTCCTTTCAGAGAAAATCACTTTCCTTTGAAAGTGCCTTAAGCTACTTGTAAGCATTAGGAAGAAACTCACATGCGTTTCTCTGAAAGAGAAGCAGTCTGTTTCAACACTTCAATTCACTGTGCGAAGTGAATGGAGTGTTGCCTCACTTTCTAAATGCTGTCCTTTCAGAGAAAATCACTTTCCTTTGAAAGTGTCTTAAACTACTTTCAAGCATTCATAAAAAACTCACATGCATTTCTCTGAAAGCGAAGCAGTCTGTTCCAATACTTCAATTCACTGTGCGAAGTGAATGGAGTGTTGCTTCACTTTCTAAATGCTGTCCTTTCAGAGAAAATCACTTTCCTTTGATAGTGCCTTAAGCTACTTGCAAGCATTAGGAAGAAACTCACATGCGATTCTCTGAAAGAGAAGCAGTCTGTTCCAACACTTCAATTCACTGTGTGAAGTGAATAGAGTGTTGCCTTACTTTCTAAATGCTGTCCTTTCAGAGAAAATCACTTTCCTTTGAAAGTGCCTTAAGCTACTTGCAAGCATTAGGAAGAAACTCACATGCGTTTCTCTGAAAGAGAAGCAGTCTGTTTCAACACTTCAATTCACAGTGCGAAGTGAATGGAGTGTTGCCTCACTTTCTAAATGCTGTCCTTTCAGAGAAAATCACTTTCCTTTGAAAGTGTCTTAAACTACTTTCAAGCATTCATAAAAAACTCACATACATTTCTCTGAAAGAGAAGCAGTCTGTTCCAATACTTCAATTCACTGTGCGAAGTGAATGGAGTGTTGCTTCACTTTCTAAATGCTGTCCTTTCAGAGAAAATCACTTTCCTTTGATAGTGCCTTAAGCTACTTGCAAGCATTAGGAAGAAACTCACATGCGATTCTCTGAAAGAGAAGCAGTCTGTTCCAACACTTCAATTCACTGTGTGAAGTGAATAGAGTGTTGCCTCACTTTCTAAATGCTGTCCTTTCAGAGAAAATCACTTTCCTTTGAAAGTGCCTTAAGCTACTTGCAAGCATTAGGAAGAAACTCACATGCGTTTCTCTGAAAGAGAAGCAGTCTGTTCCAACACTTCAATTCACTGTGTGAAGTGAATGGAGTGTTGCCTCACTATCTAAATGCTGTCCTTTCAGAGAAAATCACTTTCCTTTGAAAGTGCCTTAAGCTACTTACAAGCATTCAACAGAAACTCACATGCGTTTCTCTGAAAGAGAAGCAGTCTGTTCCAACACTTCAATTCACTGTGCGAAGTGAATGGAGTGTTGCTTCACTTTCTAAATGCTGTCCTTTCAGAGAAAATCACTTTCCTTTGAAAGTGCCTTAAGCTACTTACAAGCATTCAACAGAAACTCACATGCATTTCTCTGAAAGAGAAGCAGTCTGTTCCAACACTTCAATTCCCTGTGCGAAGTGAATGGAGTGTTGCTTCACTTTCTAAATGCTGTCCTTTCAGAGAAAATCACTTTCCTTTGAAAATGCCTTAAGCTACTTACAAGCATTCACCAGAAACTCACATGCGTTTCTCTGAAAGAGATGCAGTCTGTTCCAACACTTCAATTCACTGTGCGAAGTGAATGGAGTGTTGCTTCACTTTCTAAATGCTGTCCTTTCAGAGAAAATCACTTTCCATTGAAAGTGCCTTAAGCTACTTGCAAGCATTAGGAAGAAACTCACATGCGTTTCTCTGAAAGAGAAGCAGTCTGTTCCAACACTTCAATTCACTGTGCGAAGTGAATGGAGTGTTGCTTCACTTTCTAAATGCTGTCCTTTCAGAGAAAATCACTTTCCTTTGAAAGTGCCTTAAACTACTTTCAAGCATTCACAAAAAACTCACATGCGTTTCTCTTAAAGAGAAGCAGTCTGTTCCAACACTTCAATTCACTGTGCGAAGTGAATGGAGTGTTGCTTCACTTTCTAAATGCTGTCCTTTCAGAGAAAATTACTTTCCTTTGAAAGTGCCTTAAGCTACTTGCAAGCATTAGGAAGAAACTCACATGCGTTTCTCTGAAAGAGAAGCAGTCTGTTCCAACACTTCAATTTACTGTGTGAAGTGAATGGAGTGTTGCCTCACTTTTTAAATGCTGTCCTTTCAGAGAAAATCACTTTCCTTTGAAAGTGCCTTAAGCTACTTACAAGCATTCAACAGAAACTCACATGCGTTTCTCTGAAAGAGAAGCAGTCTGTTCCAACACTTCAATTCAATGTGCGAAGTGAATGGAGTGTTGCTTCACTTTCTAAATGCTGTCCTTTCAGAGAAAATTACTTTCCTTTGAAAGTGCCTTAAGCTACTTACAAGCATTCAACAGAAACTCACATGCATTTCTCTGAAAGGGAAGCAGTCTGTTCCAACACTTCAATTCTCTGTGCGAAGTTAATGGAGTGTTGCTTCACTTTCTAAATTATGTCCTTTCAGAGAAAATCACTTTCCTTTGAAAGTGCCTTAAGCAACTTGCAAGCATTCACAAGAAACACTAATGCGTTTATATGAAAGAGAAGCACTCTGTTCCTACACTTCAATTAACTGCACGAAGGGAATGGAGTGTTGCTTCACTTTCTAAATTCTGTCCTTTCAGAGAAAATCACTTTCCTTTGAAAGTGCCTTAAGCTACTTACAAGCATTCACCAGAAACTCACATGCGTTCCTCTGAAAGAGAAGCAGTCTGTTCCAACACTTCAATTCACTGTGCGAAGTGAATGGAGTGTTGCTTCACTTTCTAAATGCTGTCCTTTCAGAGAAAATCACTTTCCTTTGAAAGTGCCTTAAACTACTTTCAAGCATTCACAAAAAACTCACATGCGTTTCTCTTAAAGAGAAGCAGTCTGTTCCAACACTTCAATTCACTGTGCGAAGTGAATGGAGTGTTGCTTCACTTTCTAAATGCTGTCCTTTCAGAGAAAATCACTTTCCTTTGAATGTGCCTTAAGCTACTTACAAGCATTGACCAGAAACTCACATGCGTTTCTCTGAAAGAGAAGCAGTCTGTTCCAATTCTTCAATTCACTCTGCGAAGTGAATGGAGTGTTGCTTCACTTTCTAAATGCTGTCCTTTCAGAGAAAATCACTTTCCATTGAAAGTGCCTTAAGCTACTTACAAGCATTCAACAGAAACTCACATGCATTTCTCTGAAAGAGAAGCAGTCTGTTCCAACACTTCAATTCACTGTGCGAAGTGAATGGAGTGTTGCTTCACTTTCTAAATGCTGTCCTTTCAGAGAAAATCACTTTCCTTTGAAAGTGCCTTAAGCTACTTACAAGCATTCACCAGAAACTCACATGCGTTTCTCTGAAAGAGAAGCAGTCTGTTCCAACACTTCAATTCACTGTGCGAAGTGAATGGAGTGTTGCTTCACTTTCTAAATGCTGTCCTTTCAGAGAAAATCACTTTCCTTTGAAAGTGCCTTAAGCTTCTTGCAAGCATTAGGAAGAAACTCACATGCGTTTCTCTGAAAGAGAAGCAGACTGTTCCAACACTTCAATTCACTGTGCGAAGTGAATGGAGTGTTGCTTCACTTTCTAAATGCTGTCCTTTCAGAGAAAATCACTTTCCTTTGAAAGTGCCTTAAGCTACTTACAAGCATTCACCAGAAACTCATATGCGTTTCTCTGAAAGAGAAGCAGACTGTTCCAACACTTCAATTCACTGTGCGAAGTGAATGGAGTGTTGCCTCACTTTCTAAATGCTGTCCTTTCAGAGAAAATCACTTTCCTTTGAAAGTGCCTTAAGCTCCTTGCAAGCATTCACCAGAAACTCATATGCGTTTCTCTGAAAGAGAAGCAGTCTGTTCCAACACTTCAATTCAATGTGCGAAGTGAATGGAGTGTTGCTTCACTTTCTAAATCCTGTCCTTTCAGAGAAAATCACTTTCCTTTGAAAGTGCCTTAAGCTACTAACAAGCATTCAACAGAAACTCACATGCATTTCTCTGAAAGAGAAGAAGTCTGTTCCAACACTTCAATTCACCGTGCGAAGTGAATGGAGTGTTGCTTCACTTTCTAAATTCTGTCCTTTCAGAGAAAATCACTTTCCTTTGAAAGTGCCTTAAGCTACTTGTAAGCATTAGGAAGAAACTCACATGCGTTTCTCTGAAAGAGAAGCAGTCTGTTTCAACACTTCAATTCACTGTGCGAAGTGAATGGAGTGTTGCCTCACTTTCTAAATGCTGTCCTTTCAGAGAAAATCACTTTCCTTTGAAAGTGTCTTAAACTACTTTCAAGCATTCATAAAAACCTCACATGCATTTCTCTGAAAGAGAAGCAGTCTGTTCCAATACTTCAATTCACTGTGCGAAGTGAATGGAGTGTTGCTTCACTTTCTAAATGCTGTCCTTTCAGAGAAAATCACTTTCCTTTGATAGTGCCTTAAGCTACTTGCAAGCATTAGGAAGAAACTCACATGCGATTCTCTGAAAGAGAAGCAGTCTGTTCCAACACTTCAATTCACTGTGTGAAGTGAATAGAGTGTTGCCTTACTTTCTAAATGCTGTCCTTTCAGAGAAAATCACTTTCCTTTGAAAGTGCCTTAAGCTACTTGCAAGCATTAGGAAGAAACTCACATGCGTTTCTCTGAAAGAGAAGCAGTCTGTTTCAACACTTCAATTCACAGTGCGAAGTGAATGGAGTGTTGCCTCACTTTCTAAATGCTGTCCTTTCAGAGAAAATCACTTTCCTTTGAAAGTGTCTTAAACTACTTTCAAGCATTCATAAAAAACTCACATACATTTCTCTGAAAGAGAAGCAGTCTGTTCCAATACTTCAATTCACTGTGCGAAGTGAATGGAGTGTTGCTTCACTTTCTAAATGCTGTCCTTTCAGAGAAAATCACTTTCCTTTGATAGTGCCTTAAGCTACTTGCAAGCATTAGGAAGAAACTCACATGCGATTCTCTGAAAGAGAAGCAGTCTGTTCCAACACTTCAATTCACTGTGTGAAGTGAATAGAGTGTTGCCTCACTTTCTAAATGCTGTCCTTTCAGAGAAAATCACTTTCCTTTGAAAGTGCCTTAAGCTACTTGCAAGCATTAGGAAGAAACTCACATGCGTTTCTCTGAAAGAGAAGCAGTCTGTTCCAACACTTCAATTCACAGTGCGAAGTGAATGGAGTGTTGCCTCACTTTCTAAATGCTGTCCTTTCAGAGAAAATCACTTTCCTTTGAAAGTGTCTTAAACTACTTTCAAGCATTCATAAAAAACTCACATACATTTCTCTGAAAGAGAAGCAGTCTGTTCCAATACTTCAATTCACTGTGCGAAGTGAATGGAGTGTTGCTTCACTTTCTAAATGCTGTCCTTTCAGAGAAAATCACTTTCCTTTGATAGTGCCTTAAGCTACTTGCAAGCATTAGGAAGAAACTCACATGCGATTCTCTGAAAGAGAAGCAGTCTGTTCCAACACTTCAATTCACTGTGTGAAGTGAATAGAGTGTTGCCTCACTTTCTAAATGCTGTCCTTTCAGAGAAAATCACTTTCCTTTGAAAGTGCCTTAAGCTACTTGCAAGCATTAGGAAGAAACTCACATGCGTTTCTCTGAAAGAGAAGCAGTCTGTTCCAACACTTCAATTCACTGTGTGAAGTGAATGGAGTGTTGCCTCACTATCTAAATGCTGTCCTTTCAGAGAAAATCACTTTCCTTTGAAAGTGCCTTAAGCTACTTACAAGCATTCAACAGAAACTCACATGCGTTTCTCTGAAAGAGAAGCAGTCTGTTCCAACACTTCAATTCACTGTGCGAAGTGAATGGAGTGTTGCTTCACTTTCTAAATGCTGTCCTTTCAGAGAAAATCACTTTCCTTTGAAAGTGCCTTAAGCTACTTACAAGCATTCAACAGAAACTCACATGCATTTCTCTGAAAGAGAAGCAGTCTGTTCCAACACTTCAATTCCCTGTGCGAAGTGAATGGAGTATTGCTTCACTTTCTAAATGCTGTCCTTTCAGAGAAAATCACTTTCCTTTGAAAATGCCTTAAGCTACTTACAAGCATTCACCAGAAACTCACATGCGTTTCTCTGAAAGAGATGCAGTCTGTTCCAACACTTCAAGTCACTGTGCGAAGTGAATGGAGTGTTGCTTCACTTTCTAAATGCTGTCCTTTCAGAGAAAATCACTTTCCATTGAAAGTGCCTTAAGCTACTTGCAAGCATTAGGAAGAAACTCACATGCGTTTCTCTGAAAGAGAAGCAGTCTGTTCCAACACTTCAATTCACTGTGCGAAGTGAATGGAGTGTTGCTTCACTTTCTAAATGCTGTCCTTTCAGAGAAAATCACTTTCCTTTGAAAGTGCCTTAAGCTACTTGCAAGCATTAGGAAGAAACTCACATGCGTTTCTATGAAAGAGAAGCAGTCTGTTCCAACACTTCAATTTACTGTGTGAAGTGAATGGAGTGTTGCCTCACTTTTTAAATGCTGTCCTTTCAGAGAAAATCACTTTCCTTTGAAAGTGCCTTAAGCTACTTACAAGCATTCAACAGAAACTCACATGCGTTTCTCTGAAAGAGAAGCAGTCTGTTCCAACACTTCAATTCAATGTGCGAAGTGAATGGAGTGTTGCTTCACTTTCTAAATGCTGTCCTTTCAGAGAAAATCACTTTCCTTTGAAAGTGCCTTAAGCTACTTACAAGCATTCAACAGAAACTCACATGCATTTCTCTGAAAGGGAAGCAGTCTGTTCCAACACTTCAATTCTCTGTGCGAAGTTAATGGAGTGTTGCTTCACTTTCTAAATTATGTCCTTTCAGAGAAAATCACTTTCCTTTGAAAGTGCCTTAAGCAACTTGCAAGCATTCACAAGAAACACTAATGCGTTTATATGAAAGAGAAGCACTCTGTTCCTACACTTCAATTAACTGCACGAAGGGAATGGAGTGTTGCTTCACTTTCTAAATTCTGTCCTTTCAGAGAAAATCACTTTCCTTTGAAAGTGCCTTAAGCTACTTACAAGCATTCACCAGAAACTCACATGCGTTCCTCTGAAAGAGAAGCAGTCTGTTCCAACACTTCAATTCACTGTGCGAAGTGAATGGAGTGTTGCTTCACTTTCTAAATGCTGTCCTTTCAGAGAAAATCACTTTCCTTTGAAAGTGCCTTAAACTACTTTCAAGCATTCACAAAAAACTCACATGCGTTTCTCTTAAAGAGAAGCAGTCTGTTCCAACACTTCAATTCACTGTGCGAAGTGAATGGAGTGTTGCTTCACTTTCTAAATGCTGTCCTTTCAGAGAAAATCACTTTCCTTTGAATGTGCCTTAAGCTACTTACAAGCATTGACCAGAAACTCACATGCGTTTCTCTGAAAGAGAAGCAGTCTGTTCCAATTCTTCAATTCACTCTGCGAAGTGAATGGAGTGTTGCTTCACTTTCTAAATGCTGTCCTTTCAGAGAAAATCACTTTCCATTGAAAGTGCCTTAAGCTACTTACAAGCATTCAACAGAAACTCACATGCGTTTCTCTGAAAGAGAAGCAGACTGTTCCAACACTTCAATTCACTGTGCGAAGTGAATGGAGTGTTGCTTCACTTTCTAAATGCTGTCCTTTCAGAGAAAATCACTTTCCTTTGAAAGTGCCTTAAGCTACTTACAAGCATTCACCAGAAACTCATATGCGTTTCTCTGAAAGAGAAGCAGACTGTTCCAACACTTCAATTCACTGTGCGAAGTGAATGGAGTGTTGCCTCACTTTCTAAATGCTGTCCTTTCAGAGAAAATCACTTTCCTTTGAAAGTGCCTTAAGCTCCTTGCAAGCATTCACCAGAAACTCATATGCGTTTCTCTGAAAGAGAAGCAGTCTGTTCCAACACTTCAATTCAATGTGCGAAGTGAATGGAGTGTTGCTTCACTTTCTAAATCCTGTCCTTTCAGAGAAAATCACTTTCCTTTGAAAGTGCCTTAAGCTACTAACAAGCATTCAACAGAAACTCACATGCATTTCTCTGAAAGAGAAGAAGTCTGTTCCAACACTTCAATTCACCGTGCGAAGTGAATGGAGTGTTGCTTCACTTTCTAAATTCTGTCCTTTCAGAGAAAATCACTTTCCTTTGAAAGTGCCTTAAGCTACTTGTAAGCATTAGGAAGAAACTCACATGCGTTTCTCTGAAAGAGAAGCAGTCTGTTTCAACACTTCAATTCACTGTGCGAAGTGAATGGAGTGTTGCCTCACTTTCTAAATGCTGTCCTTTCAGAGAAAATCACTTTCCTTTGAAAGTGTCTTAAACTACTTTCAAGCATTCATAAAAAACTCACATGCATTTCTCTGAAAGAGAAGCAGTTTGTTCCAATACTTCAATTCACTGTGCGAAGTGAATGGAGTGTTGCTTCACTTTCTAAATGCTGTCCTTTCAGAGAAAATCACTTTCCTTTGATAGTGCCTTAAGCTACTTGCAAGCATTAGGAAGAAACTCACATGCGATTCTCTGAAAGAGAAGCAGTCTGTTCCAACACTTCAATTCACTGTGTGAAGTGAATAGAGTGTTGCCTTACTTTCTAAATGCTGTCCTTTCAGAGAAAATCACTTTCCTTTGAAAGTGCCTTAAGCTACTTGCAAGCATTAGGAAGAAACTCACATGCGTTTCTCTGAAAGAGAAGCAGTCTGTTTCAACACTTCAATTCACAGTGCGAAGTGAATGGAGTGTTGCCTCACTTTCTAAATGCTGTCCTTTCAGAGAAAATCACTTTCCTTTGAAAGTGTCTTAAACTACTTTCAAGCATTCATAAAAAACTCACATACATTTCTCTGAAAGAGAAGCAGTCTGTTCCAATACTTCAATTCACTGTGCGAAGTGAATGGAGTGTTGCTTCACTTTCTAAATGCTGTCCTTTCAGAGAAAATCACTTTCCTTTGATAGTGCCTTAAGCTACTTGCAAGCATTAGGAAGAAACTCACATGCGATTCTCTGAAAGAGAAGCAGTCTGTTCCAACACTTCAATTCACTGTGTGAAGTGAATAGAGTGTTGCCTCACTTTCTAAATGCTGTCCTTTCAGAGAAAATCACTTTCCTTTGAAAGTGCCTTAAGCTACTTGCAAGCATTAGGAAGAAACTCACATGCGTTTCTCTGAAAGAGAAGCAGTCTGTTCCAACACTTCAATTCACTGTGTGAAGTGAATGGAGTGTTGCCTCACTATCTAAATGCTGTCCTTTCAGAGAAAATCACTTTCCTTTGAAAGTGCCTTAAGCTACTTACAAGCATTCAACAGAAACTCACATGCGTTTCTCTGAAAGAGAAGCAGTCTGTTCCAACACTTCAATTCACTGTGCGAAGTGAATGGAGTGTTGCTTCACTTTCTAAATGCTGTCCTTTCAGAGAAAATCACTTTCCTTTGAAAGTGCCTTAAGCTACTTACAAGCATTCACCAGAAACTCACATGCGTTTCTCTGAAAGAGAAGCAGTCTGTTCCAACACTTCAATTCACTGTGCGAAGTGAATGGAGTGTTGCTTCACTTTCTAAATGCTGTCCTTTCAGAGAAAATCACTTTCCTTTGAAAGTGCCTTAAGCTACTTACAAGCATTTAACAGAAACTCACATGCGTTTCTCTGAAAGAGAAGCAGTCTGTTCCAACACTTCAATTCACTGTGCGAAGTGAATGGAGTGTTGCTTCACTTTCTAAATGCTGTTCTTTCAGAGAAAATCACTTTCCTTTGAAAGTGCCTTAAGCTACTTGCAAGCATTAGGAAGAAACTCACATGCGTTTCTCTGAAAGAGAAGCAGTCAGTTCCAACACTTCAATTCACTGTGCGAAGTGAATGGAGTGTTGCTTCACTTTCTAAATGCTGTACTTTCAGAGAAAATCACTTTCCTTTGAAAGTGCCTTAAGCTACTTGCAAGCATTAGAATGAAACTCACATGCGTTTCTCTGAAAGAGAAGCAGTCTGTTCCAACACTTCAATTCACTGTGCGAAGTGAATGGAGTGTTGCCTCACTTTCTAAATGCTGTCCTTTCAGAGAAAATCACTTTCCATTGAAAGTGCCTTAAACTACTTTCAAGCATTCACAAAAAACTCACATGCGTTTTTCTGAAATAGAAGCAGTCTGTTCCAACACTTCAATTCACTGTGCGAAGTGAATGGAGTGTTGCTTCACTTTCTAAATGCTGTCCTTTCAGTGAAAATTCCTTTCCTTTGAATGTGCCTTAAGCTACTTACAAGCATTCAACAGAAACTCACATGCATTTCTCTGAAAGAGAAGCAATCTGTTCCAAAACTTCAATTCTCTGTGCGAAGTGAATGGAGTGTTGCTTCACTTTCTAAATGCTGTCCTTTCAGAGAAAATCACTTTCCTTTGAAAGTGCCTTAAGCTACTTACAAGCATTCAACAGAAACTCACATGCGTTTCTCTGAAAGAGAAGCAGTCTGTTCCAACACTTCAATTCAATGTGCGAAGTGAATGGAGTGTTGCTTCACTTTCTAAATGCTGTCCTTTCAGAGAAAATTACTTTCCTTTGAAAGTGCCTTAAGCTACTTACAAGCATTCAACAGAAACTCACATGCATTTCTCTGAAAGGGAAGCAGTCTGTTCCAACACTTCAATTCTCTGTGCGAAGTTAATGGAGTGTTGCTTCACTTTCTAAATTATGTCCTTTCAGAGAAAATCACTTTCCTTTGAAAGTGCCTTAAGCAACTTGCAAGCATTCACAAGAAACACTAATGCGTTTATATGAAAGAGAAGCACTCTGTTCCTACACTTCAATTAACTGCACGAAGGGAATGGAATGTTGCTTCACTTTCTAAATTCTGTCCTTTCAGAGAAAATCACTTTCCTTTGAAAGTGCCTTAAGCTACTTACAAGCATTCACCAGAAACTCACATGCGTTCCTCTGAAAGAGAAGCAGTCTGTTCCAACACTTCAATTCACTGTGCGAAGTGAATGGAGTGTTCCTTCACTTTCTAAATGCTGTCCTTTCAGAGAAAATCACTTTCCTTTGAAAGTGCCTTAAACTACTTTCAAGCATTCACAAAAAACTCACATGCGTTTCTCTTAAAGAGAAGCAGTCTGTTCCAACACTTCAATTCACTGTGCGAAGTGAATGGAGTGTTGCTTCACTTTCTAAATGCTGTCCTTTCAGAGAAAATCACTTTCCTTTGAAAGTGCCTTAAGCAACTTGCAAGCATTCACAAGAAACTCACATGTGTTTCTCTGAAAGAGAAGCAGTCTGTTCCAACACTTCAATTCACTGTGTGAAGTGAATGGAGTGTTGCTTCACTTTCTAAATGCTGTCCTTTCAGAGAAAATCACTTTCCATTGAAAGTGCCTTAAGCTGCTAACAAGCATTCACCAGAAACTCATGCGTTTCTCTGAAAGAGAAGCAGTCTGTTCCAATACTTCCATTCACTCTGCGAAGTGAATGGAGTGTTGCTTCACTTTCTAATTGCTGTCCTTTCAGAGAAAATCACTTTCCTTTGAAAGTGCCTTAAGCTACTTACAAGCATTCAACAGAAACTCACATGCATTTCTCTGAAAGAGAAGCAGTCTGTTCCAACACTTCAATTCACTCTGCGAAGTGAATGGAGTGTTGCTTCACTTTCTAAATGCTATCCTTTCAGAGAAAATCGCTTTCCTTTGAAAGTGCCTTAAGCTACTTACAAGCATTCACCAGAAACTCACAGGCGTTTCTCTGAAAGAGAAGCAGTCTGTTCCAACACTTCAATTCACTGTGCGAAGTGAATGTAGTGTTGCTTCACTTTCTAAATGCTGTCCTTTCAGAGAAAATCACTTTCCTTTGAAAGTGCCTTAAGCTACTTGCAAGCATTAGGAAGAAACTCACATGCGTTTCTCTGAAAGAGAAACAGTCTGTTCCAACACTTCAATTCACTGTGCGAAGTGAATGGAGTGTTGCTTCACTTTCTAAATGCTGTCCTTTCAGAGAAAATCACTTTCCTTTGAAAGTGCCTTAAGCTACTTGCAAGAATTAGGAAGAAACTCACATGCGTTTCTCTGAAAGAGAAGCAGTCTGTTCCAACACTTTAATTCACTGTGTGAAGTGAATGGAGTGTTGCCTCACTATCTAAATGCTGTCCTTTCAGAGAAAATCACTTTCCTTTGAAAGTGCCTTAAGCTACTTACAAGCATTCAACAGAAACTCACATGGGTTTCTCTGAAAGAGAAGCAGTCTGTTCCAACACTTCAATTCACTGTGCGAAGTGAATGGAGTGTTGCTTCACTTTCTAAATGCTGTCCTTTCAGAGAAAATCACTTTCCTTTGAAAGTGCCTTAAGCTACTTACATGCATTCAACAGAAACTCACATGCATTTCTCTGAAAGAGAAGCAGTCTGTTCCAACACTTCAATTCTCTGTTCGAAGTGAATGGAGTGTTGCTTCACTTTCTAAATGCTGTCCTTTCAGAGAAAATCACTTTCCTTTGAAAATGCCTTAAGCTACTTACAAGCATTCACCAGAAACTCACATGCGTTTCTCTGAAAGAGATGCAGTCTGTTCCAACTCTTCAATTCACTGTGCGAAGTGAATGGAGTGTTGCTTCACTTTCTAAATGCTGTCCTTTCAGAGAAAATCACTTTCCATTGAAAGTGCCTTAAGCTACTTGCAAGCATTAGGAAGAAACTCACATGCGTTTCTCTGAAAGAGAAGCAGTCTGTTCCAACACTTCAATTCACTGTGCGAAGTGAATGGAGTGTTGCTTCACTTTCTAAATGCTGTCCTTTCAGAGAAAATCACTTTCCTTTGAAAGTGCCTTAAGCTACTTGCAAGCATTAGGAAGAAACTCACATGCATTTCTCTGAAAGAGAAGCAGTCTGTTCCAACACTTCAATTCACTGTGTGAAGTGAATGGAGTGTTGCCTCACTTTTTATATGCTGTCCTTTTAGAGAAAATCACTTTCCTTTGAAAGTGCCTTAAGCTACTTACAAGCATTCAACAGAAACTCACATGCGTTTCTCTGAAAGAGAAGCCGTCTGTTCCAACACTTCAATTCAATGTGCGAAGTGAATGGAGTGTTGCTTCACTTTCTAAATGCTGTCCTTTCAGAGAAAATTACTTTCCTTTGAAAGTGCCTTAAGCTACTTACAAGCATTCAACAGAAACTCACATGCATTTCTCTGAAAGAGAACCAGTCTGTTCCAACACTTCAATTCTCTGTGCGAAGTGAATGGAGTGTTGCTTCACTTTCTAAATTATGTCCTTTCAGAGAAAATCACTTTCTTTGAAAGTGCCTTAAGCTACTTGCAAGCATTCACAAGAAACCCTAATGTGTTTCTATGAAAGAGAAGCAGTCTGCTCCAACACTTCACTTCATTGCACGAAGGGAATGGAGTGTTGCTTTACTTTCTAAATGCTGTCCTTTCAGAGAAAATCACTTTCCTTTGAAAGAGCCTTGAGCTACTTAAAAGCATTCAACAGAAACTCACATGCATTTCTCTGAAAGAGAAGCAGTCTGTTCCAACACTTCAATTCACTGTGCGAAGTGAATGGAATGTTACTTCACTTTCTAAATGCTGTCCTTTCAGAGAAAATCACTTTCCCTTGAAAGTGAATTAAGCTACTTTCAAGCATTCACAGGAAACACACATGCGTTTCTCTGAAATAGAAGCAGTCTGTTCCAACACTTCAATTCACTGTGCGAAGGGAATGGAGTGTTGCTTTACTTTCTAAATGCTGTCCTTTCAGAGAAAATCACTTTCCTTTGAAAGAGCCTTAAGCTACTTACAAGCTTTCAACAGAAACTCACATGCATTTCTCTGAAAGAGAAGCCGTCTTTTCCAACACTTCAATTCACTGTACAAAGTGAATGGAGTGTTGCTTCACTTTCTAAATGCTGTCCTTTCAGAGAAAATCACTTTCCTTTGCAACTGCCTTAAGCAACTTGCAAGCATTCACAAGAAACACCAATGCGTTTCTATGAAAGAGAAGCACTCTGTTCCAACACTTCAATTCACTGCACGAAGGAATGAAATGTTGCTTCACTTTCTAAATGCTGTCCTTTCAGAGAAAATCACTTTCCTTTGAAAGTGCCTTAAGCTACTTGCAAGCACTAGGAAGAAACTCACATGCGTTTCTCTGAAAGAGAAGCAGTCTGTTCCAACACTTCAATTCACTGTGTGAAGTGAATGGAGTGTTGCCTCACTTTCTAAATGCTGTCCTTTCAGAGAAAATCACTTTCCTTTGATAGTGCCTTAAGCTACTTGCAAGCATTAGGAAGAAACTCACATGCGTTTCTCTGAAAGAGAAGCAGTCTGCTCCAACACTTCAATTCACTGTGTGAAGTGAATAGAGTGTTGCCTCACTTTCCAAATGCTGTCCTTTCAGAGAAAATCACTTTCCTTTGAAAGTGCCTTAAGCTACTTACAAGCATTCACCAGAAACTCACATGCGTTTCTCTGAAAGAGAAGCAATCTGTTCCAACACTTCAATTCACTGTGCGAAGTGAATGGAGTGTTGCTTCACTTTCTAAATGCTGTCCTTTCAGAGAAAATCACTTTCCTTTGAAAGTGCCTTAAGCTACTTACAAGCATTCAACAGAAACTCACATGCATATCTCTGAAAGAGAAGCAGTCTGTTCCAACACTTCAATTCAATGTGCGAAGTGAAGGGAGTGTTGTTTCACTTTCTAAATGCTGTCCTTTCAGAGAAAATCACTTTCCTTTGAAAGTGCCTTAAGCTACTTGCAAGCATTCATCAGAAACACTAATGCGTTTATATGAAAGAGAAGCACTCTGTTCCAACAATTCAATTCACTGCACGAAGGGAATGGAGTGTTGCTTCACTTTCTAAATACTGTCCTATCAGAGAAAATCACTTTCCTTTGAAAGTGCCTTAAGCTACTTACAAGCATTAGGAAGAAACTCACATGCGTTTCTCTGAAAGAGAAGCAGTCTGTTCCAACACTTCAATTCACTGTGCGAAGTGAATGGAGTGTTGCATCACTTTCTAAATTCTGTCCTTTCAGAGAAAATTACTTTCCTTTGAAAGTGCCTTAAACTACTTTCAAGCATTCACAAAAAACTCACATGCGTTTCTCTTAAAGAGAAGCAGTCTGTTCCAACACTTCAATTCACTGTGCGAAGTGAATGGAGTGTTGCTTCAGTTTCTAAATGCTGTCCTTTCAGAGAAAATCACTTTCCTTTGAAAGTGCCTTAAGCAACTTGCAAGAATTCACAAGAAACTCACATGCGTTTCTCTGAAAGAGAAGCAGTCTATTCCAACACTTCAATTCACTGTGTGAAGTGAATGGAGTGTTGCTTCACTTTCTAAATGCTGTCCTTTCAGAGAAAATCACTTTCCTTTAAAGTGCCTTAAGCTACTTACAAGCATTTACCAGAAACTCACATGTGTTTCTCTGAAAGAGAAGCAGTCTGTTCCAATACTTCAATTCACTCTGCGAAGTGAATGGAGTGTTGCTTCACTTTCTAAATGCTGTCCTTTCAGAGAAAATCACTTTCCTTTGAAAGTGCCTTAAGCTACTTACAAGCATTCAACAGAAACTCACATGCATTTCTCTGAAAGAGAAGCAGTCTGTTCCAACACTTCAATTCACTTTGCGAAGTGAATGGAGTGTTGCTTCACTTTCTAAATGCTGTCCTTTCAGAGAAAATCACTTTCCTTTGAAAGTGCCTTAAGCTACTTACAAGCATTCACCAGAAACTCACATGCGTTTCTCTGAAAGAGAAGCAGTCTGTTCCAACACTTCAATTCACTGTGCGAAGTGAATGGAGTGTTGCTTCACTTTCTAAATGCTGTCCTTTCAGAGAAAATCACTTTCCTTTGAAAGTGCCTTAAGCTACTTACAAGCATTCACCAGAAACTCATATGCGTTTCTCTGAAAGAGAAGCAGACTGTTCCAACACTTCAATTCACTGTGCGAAGTGAATGGAGTGTTGCCTCACTTTCTAAATGCTGTCCTTTCAGAGAAAATCACTTTCCTTTGAAAGTGCCTTAAGCTCCTTGCAAGCATTCACCAGAAACTCATATGCGTTTCTCTGAAAGAGAAGCAGTCTGTTCCAACACTTCAATTCAATGTGCGAAGTGAATGGAGTGTTGCTTCACTTTCTAAATCCTGTCCTTTCAGAGAAAATCACTTTCCTTTGAAAGTGCCTTAAGCTACTAACAAGCATTCAACAGAAACTCACATGCATTTCTCTGAAAGAGAAGAAGTCTGTTCCAACACTTCAATTCACCGTGCGAAGTGAATGGAGTGTTGCTTCACTTTCTAAATTCTGTCCTTTCAGAGAAAATCACTTTCCTTTGAAAGTGCCTTAAGCTACTTGTAAGCATTAGGAAGAAACTCACATGCGTTTCTCTGAAAGAGAAGCAGTCTGTTTCAACACTACAATTCACTGTGCGAAGTGAATGGAGTGTTGCCTCACTTTCTAAATGCTGTCCTTTCAGAGAAAATCACTTTCCTTTGAAAGTGTCTTAAACTACTTTCAAGCATTCATAAAAAACTCACATGCATTTCTCTGAAAGAGAAGCAGTCTGTTCCAATACTTCAATTCACTGTGCGAAGTGAATGGAGTGTTGCCTCACTTTCTAAATGCTGTCCTTTCAGAGAAAATCACTTTCCTTTGATAGTGCCTTAAGCTACTTGCAAGCATTAGGAAGAAACTCACATGCGATTCTCTGAAAGAGAAGCAGTCTGTTCCAACACTTCAATTCACTGTGTGAAGTGAATAGAGTGTTGCCTTACTTTCTAAATGCTGTCCTTTCAGAGAAAATCACTTTCCTTTGAAAGTGCCTTAAGCTACTTGCAAGCATTAGGAAGAAACTCACATGCGTTTCTCTGAAAGAGAAGCAGTCTGTTTCAACACTTCAATTCACAGTGCGAAGTGAATGGAGTGTTGCCTCACTTTCTAAATGCTGTCCTTTCAGAGAAAATCACTTTCCTTTGAAAGTGTCTTAAACTACTTTCAAGCATTCATAAAAAACTCACATACATTTCTCTGAAAGAGAAGCAGTCTGTTCCAATACTTCAATTCACTGTGCGAAGTGAATGGAGTGTTGCTTCACTTTCTAAATGCTGTCCTTTCAGAGAAAATCACTTTCCTTTGATAGTGCCTTAAGCTACTTGCAAGCATTAGGAAGAAACTCACATGCGATTCTCTGAAAGAGAAGCAGTCTGTTCCAACACTTCAATTCACTGTGTGAAGTGAATAGAGTGTTGCCTCACTTTCTAAATGCTGTCCTTTCAGAGAAAATCACTTTCCTTTGAAAGTGCCTTAAGCTACTTGCAAGCATTAGGAAGAAACTCACATGCGTTTCTCTGAAAGAGAAGCAGTCTGTTCCAACACTTCAATTCACTGTGTGAAGTGAATGGAGTGTTGCCTCACTATCTAAATGCTGTCCTTTCAGAGAAAATCACTTTCCTTTGAAAGTGCCTTAAGCTACTTACAAGCATTCAACAGAAACTCACATGCGTTTCTCTGAAAGAGAAGCAGTCTGTTCCAACACTTCAATTCACTGTGCGAAGTGAATGGAGTGTTGCTTCACTTTCTAAATGCTGTCCTTTCAGAGAAAATCACTTTCCTTTGAAAGTGCCTTAAGCTACTTACAAGCATTCACCAGAAACTCACATGCGTTTCTCTGAAAGAGAAGCAGTCTGTTCCAACACTTCAATTCACTGTGCGAAGTGAATGGAGTGTTGCTTCACTTTCTAAATGCTGTCCTTTCAGAGAAAATCACTTTCCTTTGAAAGTGCCTTAAGCTACTTACAAGCATTTAACAGAAACTCACATGCGTTTCTCTGAAAGAGAAGCAGTCTGTTCCAACACTTCAATTCACTGTGCGAAGTGAATGGAGTGTTGCTTCACTTTCTAAATGCTGTTCTTTCAGAGAAAATCACTTTCCTTTGAAAGTGCCTTAAGCTACTTGCAAGCATTAGGAAGAAACTCACATGCGTTTCTCTGAAAGAGAAGCAGTCAGTTCCAACACTTCAATTCACTGTGCGAAGTGAATGGAGTGTTGCTTCACTTTCTAAATGCTGTACTTTCAGAGAAAATCACTTTCCTTTGAAAGTGCCTTAAGCTACTTGCAAGCATTAGAATGAAACTCACATGCGTTTCTCTGAAAGTGAAGCAGTCTGTTCCAACACTTCAATTCACTGTGCGAAGTGAATGGAGTGTTGCCTCACTTTCTAAATGCTGTCCTTTCAGAGAAAATCACTTTCCATTGAAAGTGCCTTAAACTACTTTCAAGCATTCACAAAAAACTCACATGCGTTTTTCTGAAATAGAAGCAGTCTGTTCCAACACTTCAATTCACTGTGCGAAGTGAATGGAGTGTTGCTTCACTTTCTAAATGCTGTCCTTTCAGTGAAAATTCCTTTCCTTTGAATGTGCCTTAAGCTACTTACAAGCATTCAACAGAAACTCACATGCATTTCTCTGAAAGAGAAGCAATCTGTTCCAAAACTTCAATTCTCTGTGCGAAGTGAATGGAGTGTTGCTTCACTTTCTAAATGCTGTCCTTTCAGAGAAAATCACTTTCCTTTGAAAGTGCCTTAAGCTACTTACAAGCATTCAACAGAAACTCACATGCGTTTCTCTGAAAGAGAAGCAGTCTGTTCCAACACTTCAATTCAATGTGCGAAGTGAATGGAGTGTTGCTTCACTTTCTAAATGCTGTCCTTTCAGAGAAAATTACTTTCCTTTGAAAGTGCCTTAAGCTACTTACAAGCATTCAACAGAAACTCACATGCATTTCTCTGAAAGGGAAGCAGTCTGTTCCAACACTTCAATTCTCTGTGCGAAGTTAATGGAGTGTTGCTTCACTTTCTAAATTATGTCCTTTCAGAGAAAATCACTTTCCTTTGAAAGTGCCTTAAGCAACTTGCAAGCATTCACAAGAAACACTAATGCGTTTATATGAAAGAGAAGCACTCTGTTCCTACACTTCAATTAACTGCACGAAGGGAATGGAATGTTGCTTCACTTTCTAAATTCTGTCCTTTCAGAGAAAATCACTTTCCTTTGAAAGTGCCTTAAGCTACTTACAAGCATTCACCAGAAACTCACATGCGTTCCTCTGAAAGAGAAGCAGTCTGTTCCAACACTTCAATTCACTGTGCGAAGTGAATGGAGTGTTCCTTCACTTTCTAAATGCTGTCCTTTAAGAGAAAATCACTTTCCTTTGAAAGTGCCTTAAACTACTTTCAAGCATTCACAAAAAACTCACATGCGTTTCTCTTAAAGAGAAGCAGTCTGTTCCAACACTTCAATTCACTGTGCGAAGTGAATGGAGTGTTGCTTCACTTTCTAAATGCTGTCCTTTCAGAGAAAATCACTTTCCTTTGAAAGTGCCTTAAGCAACTTGCAAGCATTCACAAGAAACTCACATGTGTTTCTCTGAAAGAGAAGCAGTCTGTTCCAACACTTCAATTCACTGTGTGAAGTGAATGGAGTGTTGCTTCACTTTCTAAATGCTGTCCTTTCAGAGAAAATCACTTTCCATTGAAAGTGCCTTAAGCTGCTAACAAGCATTCACCAGAAACTCATGCGTTTCTCTGAAAGAGAAGCAGTCTGTTCCAATACTTCCATTCACTCTGCGAAGTGAATGGAGTGTTGCTTCACTTTCTAATTGCTGTCCTTTCAGAGAAAATCACTTTCCTTTGAAAGTGCCTTAAGCTACTTACAAGCATTCAACAGAAACTCACATGCATTTCTCTGAAAGAGAAGCAGTCTGTTCCAACACTTCAATTCACTCTGCGAAGTGAATGGAGTGTTGCTTCACTTTCTAAATGCTATCCTTTCAGAGAAAATCGCTTTCCTTTGAAAGTGCCTTAAGCTACTTACAAGCATTCACCAGAAACTCACAGGCGTTTCTCTGAAAGAGAAGCAGTCTGTTCCAACACTTCAATTCACTGTGCGAAGTGAATGTAGTGTTGCTTCACTTTCTAAATGCTGTCCTTTCAGAGAAAATCACTTTCCTTTGAAAGTGCCTTAAGCTACTTGCAAGCATTAGGAAGAAACTCACATGCGTTTCTCTGAAAGAGAAACAGTCTGTTCCAACACTTCAATTCACTGTGCGAAGTGAATGGAGTGTTGCTTCACTTTCTAAATGCTGTCCTTTCAGAGAAAATCACTTTCCTTTGAAAGTGCCTTAAGCTACTTGCAAGCATTAGGAAGAAACTCACATGCGTTTCTCTGAAAGAGAAGCAGTCTGTTCCAACACTTTAATTCACTGTGTGAAGTGAATGGAGTGTTGCCTCACTATCTAAATGCTGTCCTTTCAGAGAAAATCACTTTCCTTTGAAAGTGCCTTAAGCTACTTACAAGCATTCAACAGAAACTCACATGCGTTTCTCTGAAAGAGAAGCAGTCTGTTCCAACACTTCAATTCACTGTGCGAAGTGAATGGAGTGTTGCTTCACTTTCTAAATGCTGTCCTTTCAGAGAAAATCACTTTCCTTTGAAAGTGCCTTAAGCTACTTACATGCATTCAACAGAAACTCACATGCATTTCTCTGAAAGAGAAGCAGTCTGTTCCAACACTTCAATTCTCTGTTCGAAGTGAATGGAGTGTTGCTTCACTTTCTAAATGCTGTCCTTTCAGAGAAAATCACTTTCCTTTGAAAATGCCTTAAGCTACTTACAAGCATTCACCAGAAACTCACATGCGTTTCTCTGAAAGAGATGCAGTCTGTTCCAACTCTTCAATTCACTGTGCGAAGTGAATGGAGTGTTGCTTCACTTTCTAAATGCTGTCCTTTCAGAGAAAATCACTTTCCATTGAAAGTGCCTTAAGCTACTTGCAAGCATTAGGAAGAAACTCACATGCGTTTCTCTGAAAGAGAAGCAGTCTGTTCCAACACTTCAATTCACTGTGCGAAGTGAATGGAGTGTTGCTTCACTTTCTAAATGCTGTCCTTTCAGAGAAAATCACTTTCCTTTGAAAGTGCCTTAAGCTACTTGCAAGCATTAGGAAGAAACTCACATGCATTTCTCTGAAAGAGAAGCAGTCTGTTCCAACACTTCAATTCACTGTGTGAAGTGAATGGAGTGTTGCCTCACTTTTTATATGCTGTCCTTTTAGAGAAAATCACTTTCCTTTGAAAGTGCCTTAAGCTACTTACAAGCATTCAACAGAAACTCACATGCGTTTCTCTGAAAGAGAAGCCGTCTGTTCCAACACTTCAATTCAATGTGCGAAGTGAATGGAGTGTTGCTTCACTTTCTAAATGCTGTCCTTTCAGAGAAAATTACTTTCCTTTGAAAGTGCCTTAAGCTACTTACAAGCATTCAACAGAAACTCACATGCATTTCTCTGAAAGAGAAGCAGTCTGTTCCAACACTTCAATTCTCTGTGCGAAGTGAATGGAGTGTTGCTTCATTTCTAAATTGTGTCCTTTCAGAGAAAATCACTTTCTTTGAAAGTGCCTTAAGCTACTTGCAAGCATTCACAAGAAACCCTAATGTGTTTCTATGAAAGAGAAGCAGTCTGCTCCAACACTTCACTTCATTGCACGAAGGGAATGGAGTGTTGCTTTACTTTCTAAATGCTGTCCTTTCAGAGAAAATCACTTTCCTTTGAAAGAGCCTTGAGCTACTTAAAAGCATTCAACAGAAACTCACATGCATTTCTCTGAAAGAGAAGCAGTCTGTTCCAACACTTCAATTCACTGTGCGAAGTGAATGGAATGTTACTTCACTTTCTAAATGCTGTCCTTTCAGAGAAAATCACTTTCCCTTGAAAGTGAATTAAGCTACTTTCAAGCATTCACAGGAAACACACATGCGTTTCTCTGAAATAGAAGCAGTCTGTTCCAACACTTCAATTCACTGTGCGAAGGGAATGGAGTGTTGCTTTACTTTCTAAATGCTGTCCTTTCAGAGAAAATCACTTTCCTTTGAAAGAGCCTTAAGCTACTTACAAGCTTTCAACAGAAACTCACATGCATTTCTCTGAAAGAGAAGCCGTCTTTTCCAACACTTCAATTCACTGTACAAAGTGAATGGAGTGTTGCTTCACTTTCTAAATGCTGTCCTTTCAGAGAAAATCACTTTCCTTTGCAACTGCCTTAAGCAACTTGCAAGCATTCACAAGAAACACCAATGCGTTTCTATGAAAGAGAAGCACTCTGTTCCAACACTTCAATTCACTGCACGAAGGAATGAAATGTTGCTTCACTTTCTAAATGCTGTCCTTTCAGAGAAAATCACTTTCCTTTGAAAGTGCCTTAAGCTACTTGCAAGCACTAGGAAGAAACTCACATGCGTTTCTCTGAAAGAGAAGCAGTCTGTTCCAACACTTCAATTCACTGTGTGAAGTGAATGGAGTGTTGCCTCACTTTCTAAATGCTGTCCTTTCAGAGAAAATCACTTTCCTTTGATAGTGCCTTAAGCTACTTGCAAGCATTAGGAAGAAACTCACATGCGTTTCTCTGAAAGAGAAGCAGTCTGCTCCAACACTTCAATTCACTGTGTGAAGTGAATAGAGTGTTGCCTCACTTTCCAAATGCTGTCCTTTCAGAGAAAATCACTTTCCTTTGAAAGTGCCTTAAGCTACTTACAAGCATTCACCAGAAACTCACATGCGTTTCTCTGAAAGAGAAGCAATCTGTTCCAACACTTCAATTCACTGTGCGAAGTGAATGGAGTGTTGCTTCACTTTCTAAATGCTGTCCTTTCAGAGAAAATCACTTTCCTTTGAAAGTGCCTTAAGCTACTTACAAGCATTCAACAGAAACTCACATGCATATCTCTGAAAGAGAAGCAGTCTGTTCCAACACTTCAATTCAATGTGCGAAGTGAAGGGAGTGTTGTTTCACTTTCTAAATGCTGTCCTTTCAGAGAAAATCACTTTCCTTTGAAAGTGCCTTAAGCTACTTGCAAGCATTCATCAGAAACACTAATGCGTTTATATGAAAGAGAAGCACTCTGTTCCAACAATTCAATTCACTGCACGAAGGGAATGGAGTGTTGCTTCACTTTCTAAATACTGTCCTATCAGAGAAAATCACTTTCCTTTGAAAGTGCCTTAAGCTACTTACAAGCATTAGGAAGAAACTCACATGCGTTTCTCTGAAAGAGAAGCAGTCTGTTCCAACACTTCAATTCACTGTGCGAAGTGAATGGAGTGTTGCATCACTTTCTAAATTCTGTCCTTTCAGAGAAAATTACTTTCCTTTGAAAGTGCCTTAAACTACTTTCAAGCATTCACAAAAAACTCACATGCGTTTCTCTTAAAGAGAAGCAGTCTGTTCCAACACTTCAATTCACTGTGCGAAGTGAATGGAGTGTTGCTTCAGTTTCTAAATGCTGTCCTTTCAGAGAAAATCACTTTCCTTTGAAAGTGCCTTAAGCAACTTGCAAGAATTCACAAGAAACTCACATGCGTTTCTCTGAAAGAGAAGCAGTCTATTCCAACACTTCAATTCACTGTGTGAAGTGAATGGAGTGTTGCTTCACTTTCTAAATGCTGTCCTTTCAGAGAAAATCACTTTCCTTTAAAGTGCCTTAAGCTACTTACAAGCATTTACCAGAAACTCACATGTGTTTCTCTGAAAGAGAAGCAGTCTGTTCCAATACTTCAATTCACTCTGCGAAGTGAATGGAGTGTTGCTTCACTTTCTAAATGCTGTCCTTTCAGAGAAAATCACTTTCCTTTGAAAGTGCCTTAAGCTACTTACAAGCATTCAACAGAAACTCACATGCATTTCTCTGAAAGAGAAGCAGTCTGTTCCAACACTTCAATTCACTTTGCGAAGTGAATGGAGTGTTGCTTCACTTTCTAAATGCTGTCCTTTCAGAGAAAATCACTTTCCTTTGAAAGTGCCTTAAGCTACTTACAAGCATTCACCAGAAACTCACATGCGTTTCTCTGAAAGAGAAGCAGTCTGTTCCAACACTTCAATTCACTGTGCGAAGTGAATGGAGTGTTGCTTCACTTTCTAAATGCTGTCCTTTCAGAGAAAATCACTTTCTTTTAAAAGTGCCTTAAGCTACTTACAAGCATTCACCAGAAACTCACATGCGTTTCTCTGAAAGAGAAGCAGTCTGTTCCAACACTTCAATTCACTGTGCGAAGTGAATGGAGTTTTGCTTCACTTTCTAAATGCTGTCCTTTCAGAGAAAATCACTTTCCTTTGAAAGTGCGTTAAGCTACTTGCAAGCATTAGGAAGAAACTCACATGCGTTTCTCTGAAAGAAAAGCAGACTGTTCCAACACTTCAATTCACTGTGCGATGTGAATGGAGTGTTGCTTCACTTTCTAAATGCTGTCCTTTCAGAGAAAATCACTTTCCTTTGAAAGTGCCTTAAGCTACTTTCTAGCATTCACAGGAAACACACATGCGTTTCTCTGAAAGGGAAGCAGTCGGTTCCAACACTTCAATTCACTGTGCGAAGTGAATGGAGTGTTGCTTCACTATCTAAATGCTGTCCTTTCAGAGAAAATCACTTTCCTTTGATAGTGCCTTAAGCTACTTGCAAGCATTAGGAAGAAACTCACATGCGTTTCTCTGAAAGAGAAGCAGTCTGTTCCAACACTTCAATTCACTGTGTGAAGTGAATGGAGTGTTGCTTCACTTTCTAAATGCTGTCCTTTCAGAGAAAATCACTTTCCTTTGAAAGTGCCTTAAGCTACTTACAAGCATTCACCAGAAACTCACATGTGTTTCTCTGAAAGAGAAGCAGTCTTTTCCAATACTTCAATTCACTCTGCGAAGTGAATGGAGTGTTGCTTCACTTTCTAAATGCTGTCCTTTCAGAGAAAATCACTTTCCTTTGAAAGTGCCTTAAGCTACTTACAAGCATTCAACAGAAACTCACATGCATTTCTCTGAAAGAGAAGCAGTCTGTTCCAACACTTCAATTCACTTTGCGAAGTGAATGGAGTGTTGCTTCACTTTCTAAATGCTGTCCTTTCAGAGAAAATCACTTTCCTTTGAAAGTGCCTTAAGCTACTTACAAGCATTCACCAGAAACTCACATGCGTTTCTCTGAAAGAGAAACCTTCTCTTCCAACACTTCAATTCAGTGTGCGAAGTGAATGGAGTGTTGCTTCACTTTCTAAATGCTATCCTTTCAGAGAAAATCACTTTCCTTTAAAAGTGCCTTAAGCTACTTACAAGCATTCACGAGAAACTCACATGCGTTTCTCTGAAAGAGAAGCAGTCTGTTCCAACACTTCAATTCACTGTGCGAAGTGAATGGAGTGTTGCTTCACTTTCTAAATGCTGTCCTGTCAGAGAAAATCACTTTCCTTTGAAAGTGCGTTAAGCTACTTGCAAGCATTAGGAAGAAACTCACATGCGTTTCTCTGAAAGAGAAGCAGACTGTTCCAACACTTCAATTCACTGTGCGATGTGAATGGAGTGTTGCTTCACTTTCTAAATGCTGTCCTTTCAGAGAAAATCACTTTCCTTTGAAAGTGCGTTAAGCTACTTGCAAGCATTAGGAAGAAACTCACATGCGTTTCTCTGAAAGAGAAGCAGACTGTTCCAACACTTCAATTCACTGTGCGATGTGAACGGAGTGTTGCTTCACTTTCTAAATGCTGTCCTTTCAGAGAAAATCACTTTCCTTTGATAGTGCGTTAAGCTACTTGCAAGCATTAGGAAGAAACTCACATGCGTTTCTCTGAAAGAGAAGCAGTCTGTTCCAACACTTCAATTCACTGTGTGAAGTGAATAGAGTGTTGCCTCACTTTCCAAATGCTGTCCTTTCAGAGAAAATCACTTTCCTTTGAAAGTGCCTTAAGCTACTTACAAGCATTCACCAGAAACTCACATGCGTTTCTCTGAAAGAGAAGCAATCTGTTCCAACGCTTCAATTCACTGTGCGAAGTGAATGGAGTGTTGCTTCACTTTCTAAATGCTGTCCTTTCAGAGAAAATCACTTTCCTTTGAAAGTGCCTTAAACTACTTTCAAGCATTCACAAAAAACTCACATGCGTTTCTCTGAAAGAGAAGCAATCTGTTCCAACACTTCAATTCACTGTGCGAAGTGAATGGAGTGTTGCTTCAGTTTCTAAATGCTGTCCTTTCAGAGAAAATCACTTTCCTTTGTAAGTGCCTTAAGAAACTTGCAAGCATTCACAAGAAACTCACATGCGTTTCTCTGAAAGAGAAGCAGTCGGTTCCAACACTTCAATTCACTGTGCGAAGTGAATGGAGTGTTGCTTCAGTTTCTAAATGCTGTCCTTTCAGAGAAAATCACTTTCCTTTGAAAGTGCCTTAAGCAACTTGCAAGAATTCACAAGAAACTCACATGCGTTTCTCTGAAAGAGAAGCAGTCTATTCCAACACTTCAATTCACTGTGTGAAGTGAATGGAGTGTTGCTTCACTTTCTAAATGCTGTCCTTTCAGAGAAAATCACTTTCCTTTAAAGTGCCTTAAGCTACTTACAAGCATTTACCAGAAACTCACATGTGTTTCTCTGAAAGAGAAGCAGTCTGTTCCAATACTTCAATTCACTCTGCGAAGTGAATGGAGTGTTGCTTCACTTTCTAAATGCTGTCCTTTCAGAGAAAATCACTTTCCTTTGAAAGTGCCTTAAGCTACTTACAAGCATTCAACAGAAACTCACATGCATTTCTCTGAAAGAGAAGCAGTCTGTTCCAACACTTCAATTCACTTTGCGAAGTGAATGGAGTGTTGCTTCACTTTCTAAATGCTGTCCTTTCAGAGAAAATCACTTTCCTTTGAAAGTGCCTTAAGCTACTTACAAGCATTCACCAGAAACTCACATGCGTTTCTCTGAAAGAGAAGCAGTCTGTTCCAACACTTCAATTCACTGTGCGAAGTGAATGGAGTGTTGCTTCACTTTCTAAATGCTGTCCTTTCAGAGAAAATCACTTTCTTTTAAAAGTGCCTTAAGCTACTTACAAGCATTCACCAGAAACTCACATGCGTTTCTCTGAAAGAGAAGCAGTCTGTTCCAACACTTCAATTCACTGTGCGAAGTGAATGGAGTGTTGCTTCACTTTCTAAATGCTGTCCTTTCAGAGAAAATCACTTTCCTTTGAAAGTGCGTTAAGCTACTTGCAAGCATTAGGAAGAAACTCACATGCGTTTCTCTGAAAGAAAAGCAGACTGTTCCAACACTTCAATTCACTGTGCGATGTGAATGGAGTGTTGCTTCACTTTCTAAATGCTGTCCTTTCAGAGAAAATCACTTTCCTTTGAAAGTGCCTTAAGCTACTTTCTAGCATTCACAGGAAACACACATGCGTTTCTCTGAAAGGGAAGCAGTCGGTTCCAACACTTCAATTCACTGTGCGAAGTGAATGGAGTGTTGCTTCACTATCTAAATGCTGTCCTTTCAGAGAAAATCACTTTCCTTTGATAGTGCCTTAAGCTACTTGCAAGCATTAGGAAGAAACTCACATGCGTTTCTCTGAAAGAGAAGCAGTCTGTTCCAACACTTCAATTCACTGTGTGAAGTGAATAGAGTGTTGCCTCACTTTCCAAATGCTGTCCTTTCAGAGAAAATCACTTTCCTTTGAAAGTGCCTTAAGCTACTTACAAGCATTCACCAGAAACTCACATGCGTTTCTCTGAAAGAGAAGCAATCTGTTCCAACACTTCAATTCACTGTGCGAAGTGAATGGAGTGTTGCTTCACTTTCTAAATGCTGTCCTTTCAGAGAAAATCACTTTCCTTTGAAAGTGCCTTAAACTACTTTCAAGCATTCACAAAAAACTCACATGCGTTTCTCTTAAAGAGAAGCAGTCTGTTCCAACACTTCAATTCACTGTGCGAAGTGAATGGAGTGTTGCTTCAGTTTCTAAATTCTGTCCTTTCAGAGAAAATCACTTTCCTTTGATAGTGCCTTAAGCTACTTGCAAGCATTAGGAAGAAACTCACATGCGTTTCTCTGAAAGAGAAGCAGTCTGTTCCAACACTTCAATTCACTGTGTGAAGTGAATGGAGTGTTGCTTCACTTTCTAAATGCTGTCCTTTCAGAGAAAATCACTTTCCTTTGAAAGTGCCTTAAGCTACTTACAAGCATTCACCAGAAACTCACATGTGTTTCTCTGAAAGAGAAGCAGTCTTTTCCAATACTTCAATTCACTCTGCGAAGTGAATGGAGTGTTGCTTCACTTTCTAAATGCTGTCCTTTCAGAGAAAATCACTTTCCTTTGAAAGTGCCTTAAGCTACTTACAAGCATTCAACAGAAACTCACATGCATTTCTCTGAAAGAGAAGCAGTCTGTTCCAACACTTCAATTCACTTTGCGAAGTGAATGGAGTGTTGCTTCACTTTCTAAATGCTGTCCTTTCAGAGAAAATCACTTTCCTTTGAAAGTGCCTTAAGCTACTTACAAGCATTCACCAGAAACTCACATGCGTTTCTCTGAAAGAGAAACCTTCTCTTCCAACACTTCAATTCAGTGTGCGAAGTGAATGGAGTGTTGCTTCACTTTCTAAATGCTATCCTTTCAGAGAAAATCACTTTCCTTTGAAAGTGCCTTAAGCTACTTACAAGCATTCACGAGAAACTCACATGCGTTTCTCTGAAAGAGAAGCAGTCTGTTCCAACACTTCAATTCACTGTGCGAAGTGAATGGAGTGTTGCTTCACTTTCTAAATGCTGTCCTGTCAGAGAAAATCACTTTCCTTTGAAAGTGCGTTAAGCTACTTGCAAGCATTAGGAAGAAACTCACATGCGTTTCTCTGAAAGAGAAGCAGACTGTTCCAACACTTCAATTCACTGTGCGATGTGAATGGAGTGTTGCTTCACTTTCTAAATGCTGTCCTTTCAGAGAAAATCACTTTCCTTTGAAAGTGCGTTAAGCTACTTGCAAGCATTAGGAAGAAACTCACATGCGTTTCTCTGAAAGAGAAGCAGACTGTTACAACACTTCAATTCACTGTGCGATGTGAACGGAGTGTTGCTTCACTTTCTAAATGCTGTCCTTTCAGAGAAAATCACTTTCCTTTGATAGTGCGTTAAGCTACTTGCAAGCATTAGGAAGAAACTCACATGCGTTTCTCTGAAAGAGAAGCAGTCTGTTCCAACACTTCAATTCACTGTGTGAAGTGAATAGAGTGTTGCCTCACTTTCCAAATGCTGTCCTTTCAGAGAAAATCACTTTCCTTTGAAAGTGCCTTAAGCTACTTACAAGCATTCACCAGAAACTCACATGCGTTTCTCTGAAAGAGAAGCAATCTGTTCCAACGCTTCAATTCACTGTGCGAAGTGAATGGAGTGTTGCTTCACTTTCTAAATGCTGTCCTTTCAGAGAAAATCACTTTCCTTTGAAAGTGCCTTAAACTACTTTCAAGCATTCACAAAAAACTCACATGCGTTTCTCTGAAAGAGAAGCAATCTGTTCCAACACTTCAATTCACTGTGCGAAGTGAATGGAGTGTTGCTTCAGTTTCTAAATGCTGTCCTTTCAGAGAAAATCACTTTCCTTTGTAAGTGCCTTAAGAAACTTGCAAGCATTCACAAGAAACTCACATGCGTTTCTCTGAAAGAGAAGCAGTCGGTTCCAACACTTCAATTCACTGTGCGAAGTGAATGGAGTGTTGTTTCACTTTCTAAATGCTGTCCTTTCAGAGAAAATCACTTTCCTTTGAAAGTGCCTTAAGCTACTTACAAGCATTCACCAGAAACTCACATGCGTTTCTCTGAAAGAGAAGCAGTCTGTTCCAATACTTCAATTCACTGTGCGAAGTGAATGGAGTGTTGCTTCAGTTTCTAAATGCTGTCCTTTCAGAGAAAATCACTTTCCTTTGAAAGTGCCTTAAGCTACTTACAAGCATTCACCAGAAACTCACATGCGTTTCTCTGAAAGAGAAGCAGTCTGTTCCAACACTTCAATTCACTGTGCGAAGTGAATGGAGTGTTGCTTCACTTTCTAAATGCTGTCCTTTCAGAGAAAATCACTTTCCTTTGATAGTGCCTTAAGCTACTTGCAAGCATTAGGAAGAAACTCACATGCGTTTCTCTGAAAGAGAAGGAGTCTGTTCCAACACTTCAATTCACTGTGTGAAGTGAATAGAGTGTTGCCTCACTTTCTAAATGCTGTCCTTTCAGAGAAAATCACTTTCCTTTGAAAGTGCCTTAAGATACTTACAAGCATTTTACAGAAACTCACGTGCGTTTCTCTGAAAGAGAAGCAGTCTGTTCCAACACTTCAATTCACTGTGCGAAGTGAATGGAGTGTTGCTTCACTTTCTAAATGCTGTTCTTTCAGAGAAAATCACTTTCTTTTGAAAGTGCCTTAAGCTACTTGCAAGCATTAGGAAGAAACTCACATGTGTTTCTCTGAAAGAGAAGCAGTCCGTTCCAACACTTCAATTCACTGTGCGAAGTGAATGGAGTGTTGCTTCACTTTCTAAATGCTGTTCTTTCAGAGAAAATCACTTTCTTTTGAAAGTGCCTTAAGCTACTTGTAAACATTAGGAAGAAACTCACATGCGTTTCTCTGAAAGAGAAGCAGTCTGTTCCAACACGTCAATTCACTGTGCGAAGTGAATGGAGTGTTGCTTCACTTTCTAAATGCTGTCCTTTCAGAGAAAATCACTTTCCTTTGAAAGTGCCTTAAGCTACTTACAAGCATTCACCAGAAACTCTCATGCGTTTCTCTGAAAGAGAAGCAGTCTGTTCCAACACTTCAATTCACTGTGCGAAGTGAATGGAATGTTACCTCACTTTCTAAATGCTGTTCTTTCAGAGAAAATCACTTTCCTTTGAAAGTGCGTTAAGCTACTTGCAAGCATTAGGAAGAAACTCACATGCGTTTCTCTGAAAGAGAAGCAGACTGTTCCAACACTTCAATTCACTGTGCGATGTGAATGGAGTGTTGCTTCACTTTCTAAATGCTGTCCTTTCAGAGAAAATCACTTTCCTTTGAAAGTGCCTTAAGCTACTTTCTAGCATTCACAGGAAACACACATGCGTTTCTCTGAAAGAGAAGCAGTCGGTTCCAACACTTCAATTCACTGTGTGAAGTGAATAGAGTGTTGCCTCACTTTCCAAATGCTGTCCTTTCAGAGAAAATCACTTTCCTTTGAAAGTGCCTTAAGCTACTTACAAGCATTCACCAGAAACTCACATGCGTTTCTCTGAAAGAGAAGCAATCTGTTCCAACACTTCAATTCACTGTGCAAAGTGAATGGAGTGTTGCTTCACTTTCTAAATGCTGTCCTTTCAGAGAAAATCACGTTCCTTTAAAAGTGCCTTAAGCTACTTACAAGCATTCAACAGAAACTCACATGCATATCTCTGAAAGAGAAGCAGTCGGTTACAACACTTCAATTCACTGTGCGAAGTGAATGGAGTGTTGTTTCACTTTCTAAATGCTGTCCTTTCAGAGAAAATCACTTTCCTTTGAAAGTGCCTTAAGCTACTTGCAAGCATTCATCAGAAACACTAATGCGTTTATATGAAAGATAAGCACTCTGTTCCAACACTTCAATTCACTGCACGAAGGGAATGGAGTGTTGCTTCACTTCCTAAATGCTGTCCTTTCAGAGAAAATCACTTTCCTTTGAAAGTGCCTTAAGCTACTTTCTAGCATTCACAGGAAACACACATGCGTTTCTCTGAAAGAGAAGCAGTCGGTTCCAACACTTCAATTCACTGTGCGAAGTGAATGGAGTGTTGCTTCACTTTCTAAATGCTGTCCTTTCAGAGAAAATCACTTTCCTTTGATAGTGCCTTAAGCTACTTGCAAGCATTACTAAGAAACTCACATGCGTTTCTCTGAAAGAGAAGCAGTCTGTTCCAACACTTCAATTCACTGTGTGAAGTGAATAGAGTGTTGCCTCACTTTCCAAATGCTGTCCTTTCAGAGAAAATCACTTTCCTTTGAAAGTGCCTTAAGCTACTTACAAGCATTCACCAGAAACTCACATGCGTTTCTCTGAAAGAGAAGCAATCTGTTCCAACACTTCAATTCACTGTGCGAAGTGAATGGAGTGTTGCTTCACTTTCTAAATGCTGTCCTTTCAGAGAAAATCACTTTCCTTTGAAAGTGCCTTAAACTACTTTCAAGCATTCACAAAAAACTCACATGCGTTTCTCTTAAAGAGAAGCAGTCTGTTCCAACACTTCAATACACTTTGTGAAGTGAATGGAGTGTTGCTTCAGTTTCTAAATGCTGTCATTTCAGAGAAAATCACTTTCCTTTGATAGTGCCTTAAGCTACTTGCAAGCATTAGGAAGAAACTCACATGCGTTTCTCTGAAAGAGAAGCAGTCTGTTCCAACACTTCAATTCACTGTGTGAAGTGAATGGAGTGTTGCCTCACTTTCTAAATGCTTTCCTTTCAGAGAAAATCACTTTCCTTTGATAGTGCCTTAAGCTACTTGCAAGCATTAGGAAGAAACTCACATGCGTTTCTCTGAAAGAGAAGCAGTCTGTTCCAACACTTCAATTCACTGTGTGAAGTGAATGGAGTGTTGCCTCACTTTCTAAATGCTTTCCTTTCAGAGAAAATCACTTTCCTTTGAAAGTGCCTTAAGCTACTTACAAGCATTTTACAGAAACTCACGTGCGTTTCTCTGAAAGAGAAGCAGTCTGTTCCAACACTTCAATTCACTGTGCAAAGTGAATGGAGTGTTGCTTCACTTCCTAAATGCTGTTCTTTCAGAGAAAATCACTTTCTTTTGAAAGTGCCTTAAGCTACTTGCAAGCATTAGGAAGAAACTCACATGCGTTTCTCTGAAAGAGAAGCAGTCCGTTCCCACACTTCAATTCACTGTGCGAAGTGAATGGAGTGTTGCTTCACTTTCTAAATGCTGTCCTTTCAGAGAAAATCACTTTCCTTTGAAAGTGCCTTAAGCTACTTTCTGGCATTCACAGGAAACACACATGCGTTTCTCTGAAAGAGAAGCACTCTGTTCCAACACTTCAATTCACTGTGTGAAGTGAATGGAGTGTTGCCTAACTTTCTAAATGCTGTCCTTTCAGAGAAAATCACTTTCCTTTGAAAGTGCCTTAAGCTACTTACAAGCATTCACCAGAAACTCACATGCGTTTCTCTGAAAGAGAAGCAGTCTGTTCCAACACTTCAATTCAATGTGCGAAGTAAATGGAGTGTTGCTTCACTTTCTAAATGCTGTCCTTTCAGAGAAAATCACTTTCCTTTGAAAGTGCCTTAAGCTACTTACAAGCATTCAACAGAAACTCACATGCATTTCTCTGAAAGAGAAGCAGTCTGTTCCAACACTTCAATTCACTGTGCGAAGTGAATGGAGTGTTGCTTCACTTTCTAAATGCTGTCCTTTCAGAGAAAATAACTTTCCTTTGAAAGTGCGTTAAGCTACTTGCAAGCATTAGGAAGAAACTCACATGCGTTTCTCTGAAAGAGAAGCAGACTGTTCCAACACTTCAATTCACTGTGCGATGTGAATGGAGTGTTGCTTCACTTTCTGAATGCTGTCCTTTCAGAGAAAATCACTTTCCTTTGAAAGTGCCTTAAGCTACTTTCTAGCATTCACAGGAAACACACATGCGTTTCTCTGAAAGAGAAGCAGTCGGTTCCAACACTTCAATTCACTGTGCGAAGTGAATGGAGTGTTGCTTCACTTTCTAAATGCTGTCCTTTCAGAGAAAATCACTTTCCTTTGATAGTGCCTTAAGCTACTTGCAAGCATTAGGAAGAAACTCACATGCGTTTCTCTGAAAGAGAAGCAGTCTGTTCCAACACTTCAATTCACTGTGTGAAGTGAATAGAGTGTTGCCTCACTTTCCAAATGCTGTCCTTTCAGAGAAAATCACTTTCCTTTGAAAGTGCCTTAAGCTACTTACAAGCATTCACCAGAAACTCACATGCGTTTCTCTGAAAGAGAAGCAATCTGTTCCAACACTTCAATTCACTGTGCGAAGTGAATGGAGTGTTGCTTCACTTTCTAAATGCTGTCCTTTCAGAGAAAATCACTTTCCTTTGAAAGTGCCTTAAACTACTTTCAAGCATTCACAAAAAACTCACATGCGTTTCTCTTAAAGAGAAGCAGTCTGTTCCAACACTTCAATTCACTGTGCGAAGTGAATGGAGTGTTGCTTCACTTTCTAAATGCTGTCCTTTCAGAGAAAATCACTTTCCTTTGAAAGTGCCTTAAGCAACTTGCAAGCATTCACAAGAAACACTAATGCGTTTCTATGAAAGAGAAGCACTCTGTTCCAACACTTCAATTCACTGCACGAAGGGAATGGAGTGTTGCTTCACTTTCTAAATGCTGTCCTTTCAGAGAAAATCACTTTCCTTTGAAAGTGCCTTAAGCTACATACAAGCATTCACCAGAAACTCACATGCGTTTCTCTGAAAGAGAAGCAGTCGGTTCCAACACTTCAATTCACTGTGCGAAGTGAATGGAGTGTTGCTTCACTTTCTAAATGCTGTCCTTTCAGAGAAAATCACTTTCCTTTGAAAGTGCCTTAAGCAACTTGCAAGAATTCACAAGAAACTCACATGCGTTTCTCTGAAAGAGAAGCAGTTTGTTCCAACACTCAATTCACTGTGTGAAGTGAATGGAGTGTTGCTTCACTTTCTAAATGCTGTCCTTTCAGAGAAAATCACTTTCCTTTGAATGTGCCTTAAGCTACTTACAAGCATTGACCAGAAACTCACATGCGTTTCTCTGAAAGAGAAGCAGTCTGTTCCAATTCTTCAATTCACTCTGCGAAGTGAATGGAGTGTTGCTTCACTTTCTAAATGCTGTCCTTTCAGAGAAAATCACTTTCCTTTGAAAGTGCCTTAAGCTACTTACAAGCATTCAACAGAAACTCACATGCATTTCTCTGAAAGAGAAGCAGTCTGTTCCAACACTTCAATTCACTGTGCGAAGTGAATGGAGTGTTGCTTCACTTTCTAAATGCTGTCCTTTCAGAGAAAATCACTTTCCTTTGAAAGTGCCTTAAGCTACTTACAAGCATTCACCAGAAACTCACATGCGTTTCTCTGAAAGAGAAGCAGTCTGTTCCAACACTTCAATTCACTGTGCGAAGTGAATGGAGTGTTGCTTCACTTTCTAAATGCTGTCCTTTCAGAGAAAATCACTTTCCTTTGAAAGTGCCTTAAGCTTCTTGCAAGCATTAGGAAGAAACTCACATGCGTTTCTCTGAAAGAGAAGCAGACTGTTCCAACACTTCAATTCACTGTGCGAAGTGAATGGAGTGTCGCTTCACTTTCTAAATGCTGTCCTTTCAGAGAAAATCACTTTCCTTTGAAAGTGCCTTAAGCTACTTGCAAGCATTAGGAAGAAACTCTCATGCGTTTCTCTGAAAGAGAAGCAGTCTGTTCCAACACTTCAATTCACTGTGTGAAGTGAATAGAGTGTTGCCTCACTTTCTAAATGCTGTCCTTTCAGAGAAAATCACTTTCCTTTGAAAGTGCCTTAAGCTCCTTGCAAGCATTCACCAGAAACTCATATGCGTTTCTCTGAAAGAGAAGCAGTCTGTTCCAACACTTCAATTCAATGTGCGAAGTGAATGGAGTGTTGCTTCACTTTCTAAATGCTGTCCTTTCAGAGAAAATCACTTTCCTTTGAAAGTGCCTTAAGCTACTAACAAGCATTCAACAGAAACTCACATGCATTTCTCTGAAAGAGAAGCAGTCTGTTCCAACACTTCAATTCACCGTGCGAAGTGAATGGAGTGTTGCTTCACTTTCTAAATTCTGTCCTTTCAGAGAAAATCACTTTCCTTTGAAAGTGCCTTAAGCAACTTGCAAGCATTCACAAGAAACACTAATGCGTTTCTCTGAAAGAGAAGCACTCTGTTCCAACACTTCAATTCACTGCACGAAGGGAAGGGAGTGTTGCTTCACTTTCTAAATGCTGTCCTTTCAGAGAAAATCACTTTCCTTTGAAAGTGCCTTAAGCTACTTACAAGCATTCACCAGAAACTCACATGCGTTTCTCTGAAAGAGAAGCAGTCGGTTCCAACACTTCAATTCACTGTGCGAAGTGAATGGAGTGTTGCTTCACTTTCTAAATGCTGTCCTTTCAGAGAAAATCACTTTCCTTTGAAAGTGCCTTAAGCTACTTGTAAGCATTAGGAAGAAACTCACATGCGTTTCTCTGAAAGAGAAGCAGTCTGTTTCAACACTTCAATTCACTGTGCGAAGTGAATGGAGTGTTGCCTCACTTTCTAAATGCTGTCCTTTCAGAGAAAATCACTTTCCTTTGAAAGTGTCTTAAACTACTTTCAAGCATTCATAAAAAACTCACATGCATTTCTCTGAAAGAGAAGCAGTCTGTTCCAATACTTCAATTCACTGTGCGAAGTGAATGGAGTGTTGCTTCACTTTCTAAATGCTGTCCTTTCAGAGAAAATCACTTTCCATTGATAGTGCCTTAAGCTACTTGCAAGCATTAGGAAGAAACTCACATGCGATTCTCTGAAAGAGAAGCAGTCTGTTCCAACACTTCAATTCACTGTGTGAAGTGAATAGAGTGTTGCCTCACTTTCTAAATGCTGTCCTTTCAGAGAAAATCACTTTCCTTTGAAAGTGCCTTAAACTACTTGCAAGCATTAGGAAGAAACTCACATGCGTTTCTCTGAAAGAGAAGCAGTCTGTTCCAACACTTCAATTCACTGTGTGAAGTGAATGGAGTGTTGCCTCACTATCTAAATGCTGTCCTTTCAGAGAAAATCACTTTCCTTTGAAAGTGCCTTAAGCTACTTACAAGCATTCAACAGAAACTCACATGCGTTTCTCTGAAAGAGAAGCAGTCTGTTCCAACACTTCAATTCACTGTGCGAAGTGAATGGAGTGTTGCTTCACTTTCTAAATGCTGTCCTTTCAGAGAAAATCACTTTCCTTTGAAAGTGCCTTAAGCTACTTACAAGCATTCAACAGAAACTCACATGCATTTCTCTGAAAGAGAAGCAGTCTGTTCCAACACTTCAATTCCCTGTGCGAAGTGAATGGAGTGTTGCTTCACTTTCTAAATGCTGTCCTTTCAGAGAAAATAACTTTCCTTTGAAAATGCCTTAAGCTACTTACAAGCATTCACCAGAAACTCACATGCGTTTCTCTGAAAGAGATGCAGTCTGTTCCAACACTTCAATTCACTGTGCGAAGTGAATGGAGTGTTGCTTCACTTTCTAAATGCTGTCCTTTCAGAGAAAATCACTTTCCATTGAAAGTGCCTTAAGCTACTTGCAAGCATTAGGAAGAAACTCACATGTGTTTCTCTGAAAGAGAAGCAGTCTGTTCCAACACTTCAATTCACTGTGCGAAGTGAATGGAGTGTTGCTTCACTTTCTAAATGCTGTCCTTTCAGAGAAAATCACTTTCCTTTGAAAGTGCCTTAAGCTACTTGCAAGCATTAGGAAGAAACTCACATGCGTTTCTCTGAAAGAGAAGCAGTCTGTTCCAACACTTCAATTTACTGTGTGAAGTGAATGGAGTGTTGCCTCATTTTTTAAATGCTGTCCTTTCAGAGAAAATCACTTTCCTTTGAAAGTGCCTTAAGCTACTTACAAGCATTCAACAGAAACTCACATGCGTTTCTCTGAAAGAGAAGCAGTCTGTTCCAACACTTCAATTCAATGTGCGAAGTGAATGGAGTGTTGCTTCACTTTCTAAATGCTGTCCTTTCAGAGAAAATTACTTTCCTTTGAAAGTGCCTTAAGCTACTTACAAGCATTCAACAGAAACTCACATGCATTTCTCTGAAAGAGAAGCAGTCTGTTCCAACACTTCAATTCTCTGTGCGAAGTTAATGGAGTGTTGCTTCACTTTCTAAATTATGTCCTTTCAGAGAAAATCACTTTCCTTTGAAAGTGCCTTAAGCAACTTGCAAGCATTCACAAGAAACACTAATGCGTTTATATGAAAGAGAAGCACTCTGTTCCTACACTTCAATTAACTGCACGAAGGGAATGGAGTGTTGCTTCACTTTCTAAATTCTGTCCTTTCAGAGAAAATCACTTTCCTTTGAAAGTGCCTTAAGCTACTTACAAGCATTCACCAGAAACTCACATGCGTTCCTCTGAAAGAGAAGCAGTCTGTTCCAACACTTCAATTCACTGTGCGAAGTGAATGGAGTGTTGCTTCACTTTCTAAATGCTGTCCTTTCAGAGAAAATCACTTTCCTTTGAAAGTGCCTTAAACTACTTTCAAGCATTCACAAAAAACTCACATGCGTTTCTCTTAAAGAGAAGCAGTCTGTTCCAACACTTCAATTCACTGTGCGAAGTGAATGGAGTGTTGCTTCACTTTCTAAATGCTGTCCTTTCAGAGAAAATCACTTTCCTTTGAAAGTGCCTTAAGAAACTTGCAAGCATTCACAAGAAACTCACATGTGTTTCTCTGAAAGAGAAGCAGTCTGTTCCAACACTTCAATTCACTGTGCGAAGTGAATGGAGTGTTGCTTCACTTTCTAAATGCTGTCCTTTCAGAGAAAATCACTTTCCTTTGAAAGTGCCTTAAGCTACTTGTAAGCATTAGGAAGAAACTCACATGCGTTTCTCTGAAAGAGAAGCAGTCTGTTTCAACACTTCAATTCACTGTGGGAAGTGAATGGAGTGTTGCCTCACTTTCTAAATGCTGTCCTTTCAGAGAAAATCACTTTCCTTTGAAAGTGTCTTAAACTACTTTCAAGCATTCATAAAAAACTCACATGCATTTCTCTGAAAGAGAAGCAGTCTGTTCCAATACTTCAATTCACTGTGCGAAGTGAATGGAGTGTTGCTTCACTTTCTAAATGCTGTCCTTTCAGAGAAAATCACTTTCCTTTGATAGTGCCTTAAGCTACTTGCAAGCATTAGGAAGAAACTCACATGCGATTCTCTGAAAGAGAAGCAGTCTGTTCCAACACTTCAATTCACTGTGTGAAGTGAATAGAGTGTTGCCTTACTTTCTAAATGCTGTCCTTTCAGAGAAAATCACTTTCCTTTGAAAGTGCCTTAAGCTACTTGCAAGCATTAGGAAGAAACTCACATGCGTTTCTCTGAAAGAGAAGCAGTCTGTTTCAACACTTCAATTCACTGTGCGAAGTGAATGGAGTGTTGCCTCACTTTCTAAATGCTGTCCTTTCAGAGAAAATCACTTTCCTTTGAAAGAGTCTTAAACTACTTTCAAGCATTCATAAAAAACTCACATACATTTCTCTGAAAGAGAAGCAGTCTGTTCCAATACTTCAATTCACTGTGCGAAGTGAATGGAGTGTTGCTTCACTTTCTAAATGCTGTCCTTTCAGAGAAAATCACTTTCCTTTGATAGTGCCTTAAGCTACTTGCAAGCATTAGGAAGAAACTCACATGCGATTCTCTGAAAGAGAAGCAGTCTGTTCCAACACTTCAATTCACTGTGTGAAGTGAATAGAGTGTTGCCTCACTTTCTAAATGCTGTCCTTTCAGAGAAAATCACTTTCCTTTGAAAGTGCCTTAAGCTACTTGCAAGCATTAGGAAGAAAATCACATGTGTTTCTCTGAAAGAGAAGCAGTCTGTTCCAACACTTCAATTCACTGTGTGAAGTGAATGGAGTGTTGCCTCACTATCTAAATGCTGTCCTTTCAGAGAAAATCACTTTCCTTTGAAAGTGCCTTAAGCTACTTACAAGCATTCAACAGAAACTCACATGCGTTTCTCTGAAAGAGAAGCAGTCTGTTCCAACACTTCAATTCACTGTGCGAAGTGAATGGAGTGTTGCTTCACTTTCTAAATGCTGTCCTTTCAGAGAAAATCACTTTCCTTTGAAAGTGCCTTAAGCTACTTACAAGCATTCAACAGAAACTCACATGCATTTCTCTGAAAGAGAAGCAGTCTGTTCCAACACTTCAATTCCCTGTGCGAAGTGAATGGATTGTTGCTTCACTTTCTAAATGCTGTCCTTTCAGAGAAAATCACTTTCCTTTGAAAATGCCTTAAGCTACTTACAAGCATTCACCAGAAACTCACATGCGTTTCTCTGAAAGAGATGCAGTCTGTTCCAACACTTCAATTCACTGTGCGAAGTGAATGGAGTGTTGCTTCACTTTGTAAATGCTGTCCTTTCAGAGAAAATCACTTTCCATTGAAAGTGCCTTAAGCTACTTGCAAGCATTAGGAAGAAACTCACATGTGTTTCTCTGAAAGAGAAGCAGTCTGTTCCAACACTTCAATTCACTGTGCGAAGTGAATGGAGTGTTGCTTCACTTTCTAAATGCTGTCCTTTCAGAGAAAATCACTTTCCTTTGAAAGTGCCTTAAGCTACTTGCAAGCATTAGGAAGAAACTCACATGCGTTTCTCTGAAAGGGAAGCAGTCTGTTCCAACACTTCAATTTACTTTGTGAAGTGAATGGAGTGTTGCCTCACTTTTTAAATGCTGTCCTTTCAGAGAAAATCACTTTCCTTTGAAAGTGCCTTAAGCTACTTACAAGCATTCAACAGAAACTCACATGCGTTTCTCTGAAAGAGAAGCAGTCTGTTCCAACACTTCAATTCAATGTGCGAAGTGAATGGAGTGTTGCTTCACTTTCTAAATGCTGTCCTTTCAGAGAAAATTACTTTCCTTTGAAAGTGCCTTAAGCTACTTACAAGCATTCAACAGAAACTCACATGCATTTCTCTGAAAGAGAAGCAGTCTGTTCCAACACTTCAATTCTCTGTGCGAAGTTAATGGAGTGTTGCTTCACTTTCTAAATTATGTCCTTTCAGAGAAAATCACTTTCCTTTGAAAGTGCCTTAAGCAACTTGCAAGCATTCACAAGAAACACTAATGCGTTTATATGAAAGAGAAGCACTCTGTTCCTACACTTCAATTAACTGCACGAAGGGAATGGAGTGTTGCTTCACTTTCTGAATTCTGTCCTTTCAGAGAAAATCACTTTCCTTTGAAAGTGCCTTAAGCTACTTACAAGCATTCACCAGAAACTCACATGCGTTCCTCTGAAAGAGAAGCAGTCTGTTCCAACACTTCAATTCAATGTGCGAAGTGAATGGAGTGTTGCTTCACTTTCTAAATGCTGTCCTTTCAGAGAAAATCACTTTCCTTTGAAAGTGCCTTAAACTACTTTCAAGCATTCACAAAAAACTCACATGCGTTTCTCTTAAAGAGAAGCAGTCTGTTCCAACACTTCAATTCACTGTGCGAAGTGAATGGAGTGTTGCTTCACTTTCTAAATGCTGTCCTTTCAGAGAAAATCACTTTCCTTTGAAAGTGCCTTAAGCAACTTGCAAGCATTCACAAGAAACTCACATGTGTTTCTCTGAAAGAGAAGCAGTCTGTTCCAACACTTCAATTCACTGTGCGAAGTGAATGGAGTGTTGCTTCACTTTCTAAATGCTGTCCTTTCAGAGAAAATCACTTTCCATTGAAAGTGCCTTAAGCTGCTAACAAGCATTCACCAGAAACTCACATGCGTTTCTCTGAAAGAGAAGCAGTCTGTTCCAATACTTCCATTCACTCTGCGAAGTGAATGGAGTGTTGCTTCACTTTCTAAATGCTGTCCTTTCAGAGAAAATCACTTTCCTTTGAAAGTGCCTTAAGCTACTTACAAGCATTCAACAGAAACTCACATGCATTTCTCTGAAAGAGAAGCAGTCTGTTCCAACACTTCAATTCACTCTGCGAAGTGAATGGAGTGTTGCTTCACTTTCTAAATGCTATCCTTTCAGAGAAAATCGCTTTCCTTTGAAAGTGCCTTAAGCTACTTACAAGCATTCACCAGAAACTCACAGGCGTTTCTCTGAAAGAGAAGCAGTCTGTTCCAACACTTCAATTCACTGTGCGAAGTGAATGTAGTGTTGCTTCACTTTCTAAATGCTGTCCTTTCAGAGAAAATCACTTTCCTTTGAAAGTGCCTTAAGCTCCTTGCAAGCATTAGGAAGAAACTCACATGCGTTTCTCTGAAAGAGAAACAGTCTGTTCCAACACTTCAATTCACTGTGCGAAGTGAATGGAGTGTTGCTTCACTTTCTAAATGCTGTCCTTTCAGAGAAAATCACTTTCCTTTGAAAGTGCCTTAAGCTACTTGCAAGCATTAGGAAGAAACTCACATGCGTTTCTCTGAAAGAGAAGCAGTCTGTTACAACACTTTAATTCCCTGTGTGAAGTGAATGGAGTGTTGCCTCATTATCTAAATGCTGTCCTTTCAGAGAAAATCACTTTCCTTTGAAAGTGCCTTAAGCTACTTACAAGCATTCAACAGAAACTCACATGGGTTTCTCTGAAAGAGAAGCACTCTGTTCCAACACTTCAATTCACTGTGCGAAGTGAATGGAGTGTTGCTTCACTTTCTAAATGCTGTCCTTTCAGAGAAAATCACTTTCCTTTGAAAATGCCTTAAGCTACTTACAAGCATTCAACAGAAACTCACATGCATTTCTCTGAAAGAGAAGCCGTCTTTTCCAACACTTCAATTCACTGTACAAAGTGAATGGAGTGTTGCTTCACTTTCTAAATGCTGTCCTTTCAGAGAAAATCACTTTCCTTTGCAACTGCCTTAAGCAACTTGCAAGCATTCACAAGAAACACCAATGCGTTTCTATGAAAGAGAAGCACTCTGTTCCAACACTTCAATTCACTGCACGAAGGGAATGAAATGTTGCTTCACTTTCTAAATGCTGTCCTTTCAGAGAAAATCACTTTCCTTTGAAAGTGCCTTAAGCTACTTGCAAGCATTAGGAAGAAACTCACATGCGTTTCTCTGAAAGAGAAGCAGTCTGTTCCAACACTTCAATTCACTGTGTGAAGTGAATGGAGTGTTGCCTCACTTTCTAAATGCTGTCCTTTCAGAGAAAATCACTTTCCTTTGATAGTGCCTTAAGCTACTTGCAAGCATTAGGAAGAAACTCACATGCGTTTCTCTGAAAGAGAAGCAGTCTGCTCCAACACTTCAATTCACTGTGTGAAGTGAATAGAGTGTTGCCTCACTTTCCAAATGCTGTCCTTTCAGAGAAAATCACTTTCCTTTGAAAGTGCCTTAAGCTACTTACAAGCATTCACCAGAAACTCACATGCATTTCTCTGAAAGAGAAGCAATCTGTTCCAACACTTCAATTCACTGTGCGAAGTGAATGGAGTGTTGCTTCACTTTCTAAATGCTGTCCTTTCAGAGAAAATCACTTTCCTTTGAAAGTGCCTTAAGCTACTTACAAGCATTCAACAGAAACTCACATGCATAACTCTGAAAGAGAAGCAGTCTGTTCCAACACTTCAATTCACTGTGCGAAGTGAAGGGAGTGTTGTTTCACTTTCTAAATGCTGTCCTTTCAGAGAAAATCACTTTCCTTTGAAAGTGCCTTAAGCTACTTGCAAGCATTCATCAGAAACACTAATGCGTTTATATGAAAGAGAAGCACTCTGTTCCAACAATTCAATTCACTGCACGAAGGGAATGGAGTGTTGCTTCACTTTCTAAATGCTGTCCTATCAGAGAAAATCACTTTCCTTTGAAAGTGCCTTAAGCTACTTACAAGCATTAGGAAGAAACTCACATGCGTTTCTCTGAAAGAGAAGCAGTCTGTTCCAACACTTCAATTCACTGTGCGAAGTGAATGGAGTGTTGCATCACTTTCTAAATTCTGTCCTTTCAGAGAAAATTACTTTCCTATGAAAGTGCCTTAAACTACTTTCAAGCATTCACAAAAAACTCACATGCGTTTCTCTTAAAGAGAAGCAGTCTGTTCCAACACTTCAATTCACTGTGCGAAGTGAATGGAGTGTTGCTTCAGTTTCTAAATGCTGTCCTTTCAGAGAAAATCACTTTCCTTTGAAAGTGCCTTAAGCAACTTGCAAGAATTCACAAGAAACTCACATGCGTTTCTCTGAAAGAGAAGCATTCTGTTCCAACACTTCAATTCACTGTGTGAAGTGAATGGAGTGTTGCTTCACTTTCTAAATGCTGTCCTTTCAGAGAAAATCACTTTCCTTTGAAAGTGCCTTAAGCTACTTACAAGCATTTACCAGAAACTCACATGTGTTTCTCTGAAAGAGAAGCAGTCTGTTCCAATACTTCAATTCACTCTGCGAAGTGAATGGAGTGTTGCTTCACTTTCTAAATGCTGTCCTTTCAGAGAAAATCACTTTCCTTTGAAAGTGCCTTAAGCTACTTACAAGCATTCAACAGAAACTCACATGCATTTCTCTGAAAGAGAAGCAGTCTGTTCCAACACTTTAATTCACTTTGCGAAGTGAATGGAGTGTTGCTTCACTTTCTAAATGCTGTCCTTTCAGAGAAAATCACTTTCCTTTGAAAGTGCCTTAAGCTACTTACAAGCATTCAACAGAAACTCACATGCATATCTCTGAAAGAGAAGCAGTCTGTTCCAACACTTCAATTCACTGTGCGAAGTGAAGGGAGTGTTGTTTCACTTTCTAAATGCTGTCCTTTCAGAGAAAATCACTTTCCTTTGAAAGTGCCTTAAGCTACTTGCAAGCATTCATCAGAAACACTAATGCGTTTATATGAAAGAGAAGCACTCTGTTCCAACAATTCATTTCACTGCACGAAGGGAATGGAGTGTTGCTTCACTTTCTAAATGCTGTCCTATCAGAGAAAATCACTTTCCTTTGAAAGTGCCTTAAGCTACTTACAAGCATTAGGAAGAAACTCACATGCGTTTCTCTGAAAGAGAAGCAGTCTGTTCCAACACTTCAATTCACTGTGCGAAGTGAATGGAGTGTTGCATCACTTTCTAAATTCTGTCCTTTCAGAGAAAATTACTTTCCTATGAAAGTGCCTTAAACTACTTTCAAGCATTCACAAAAAACTCACATGCGTTTCTCTTAAAGAGAAGCAGTCTGTTCCAACACTTCAATTCACTGTGCGAAGTGAATGGAGTGTTGCTTCAGTTTCTAAATGCTGTCCTTTCAGAGAAAATCACTTTCCTTTGAAAGTGCCTTAAGCAACTTGCAAGAATTCACAAGAAACTCACATGCGTTTCTCTGAAAGAGAAGCAGTCTGTTCCAACACTTCAATTCACTGTGTGAAGTGAATGGAGTGTTGCTTCACTTTCTAAATGCTGTCCTTTCAGAGAAAATCACTTTCCTTTGAAAGTGCCTTAAGCTACTTACAAGCATTTACCAGAAACTCACATGTGTTTCTCTGAAAGAGAAGCAGTCTGTTCCAATACTTCAATTCACTCTGCGAAGTGAATGGAGTGTTGCTTCACTTTCTAAATGCTGTCCTTTCAGAGAAAATCACTTTCCTTTGAAAGTGCCTTAAGCTACTTACAAGCATTCAACAGAAACTCACATGCATTTCTCTGAAAGAGAAGCAGTCTGTTCCAACACTTCAATTCACTTTGCGAAGTGAATGGAGTGTTGCTTCACTTTCTAAATGCTGTCCTTTCAGAGAAAATCACTTTCCTTTGAAAGTGCCTTAAGCTACTTACAAGCATTCAACAGAAACTCACATGCATATCTCTGAAAGAGAAGCAGTCTGTTCCAACACTTCAATTCACTGTGCGAAGTGAAGGGAGTGTTGTTTCACTTTCTAAATGCTGTCCTTTCAGAGAAAATCACTTTCCTTTGAAAGTGCCTTAAGCTACTTGCAAGCATTCATCAGAAACACTAATGCGTTTATATGAAAGAGAAGCACTCTGTTCCAACAATTCATTTCACTGCACGAAGGGAATGGAGTGTTGCTTCACTTTCTAAATGCTGTCCTATCAGAGAAAATCACTTTCCTTTGAAAGTGCCTTAAGCTACTTACAAGCATTAGGAAGAAACTCACATGCGTTTCTCTGAAAGAGAAGCAGTCTGTTCCAACACTTCAATTCACTGTGCGAAGTGAATGGAGTGTTGCATCACTTTCTAAATTCTGTCCTTTCAGAGAAAATTACTTTCCTTTGAAAGTGCCTTAAACTACTTTCAAGCATTCACAAAAAACTCACATGCGTTTCTCTTAAAGAGAAGCAGTCTGTTCCAACACTTCAATTCACTGTGCGAAGTGAATGGAGTGTTGCTTCAGTTTCTAAATGCTGTCCTTTCAGAGAAAATCACTTTCCTTTGAAAGTGCCTTAAGCAACTTGCAAGAATTCACAAGAAACTCACATGCGTTTCTCTGAAAGAGAAGCAGTCTGTTCCAACACTTCAATTCACTGTGTGAAGTGAATGGAGTGTTGCTTCACTTTCTAAATGCTGTCCTTTCAGAGAAAATCACTTTCCTTTGAAAGTGCCGTAAGCTACTTACAAGCATTTACCAGAAACTCACATGTGTTTCTCTGAAAGAGAAGCAGTCTGTTCCAATACTTCAATTCACTCTGCGAAGTGAATGGAGTGTTGCTTCACTTTCTAAATGCTGTCCTTTCAGAGAAAATCACTTTCCTTTGAAAGTGCCTTAAGCTACTTACAAGCATTCAACAGAAACTCACATGCATTTCTCTGAAAGAGAAGCAGTCTGTTCCAACACTTCAATTCACTTTGCGAAGTGAATGGAGTGTTGCTTCACTTTCTAAATGCTGTCCTTTCAGAGAAAATCACTTTCCTTTGAAAGTGCCTTAAGCTACTTACAAGCATTCACCAGAAACTCACATGCGTTTCTCTGAAAGAGAAGCAGTCTGTTCCAACACTTCAATTCACTGTGCGAAGTGAATGGAGTGTTGCTTCACTTTCTAAATGCTGTCCTTTCAGAGAAAATCACTTTCCTTTAAAAGTGCCTTAAGCTACTTACAAGCATTCACCAGAAACTCACATGCGTTTCTCTGAAAGAGAAACAGTCTGTTCCAACACTTCAATTCACTGTGCGAAGTGAATGGAGTGTTGCTTCACTTTCTAAATGCTGTCCTCTCAGAGAAAATCACTTTCCTTTGAAAGTGCCTTAAGCTACTTGCAAGCATTAGGAAGAAACTCACATGCGTTTCTCTGAAAGAGAAGCAGTCTGTTCCAACACTTTAATTCCCTGTGTGAAGTGAATGGAGTGTTGTCTCATTATCTAAATGCTGTCCTTTCAGAGAAAATCACTTTCCTTTGAAAGTGCCTTAAGCTACTTACAAGCATTCAACAGAAACTCACATGGGTTTCTCTGAAAGAGAAGCAGTCTGTTCCAACACTTCAATTCACTGTGCGAAGTGAATGGAGTGTTGCTTCACTTTCTAAATGCTGTCCTTTCAGAAGAAATCACTTTCCTTTGAAAGTGCCTTAAGCTACTTACATGCATTCAACAGAAACTCACATGCATTTCTCTGAAAGAGAAGCAGTCTGTTCCAACACTTCAATTCTCTGTTCGAAGTGAATGGAGTGTTGCTTCACTTTCTAAATGCTGTCCTTTCAGAGAAAATCACTTTCCTTTGAAAATGCCTTAAGCTACTTACAAGCATTCACCAGAAACTCACATGCGTTTCTCTGAAAGAGATGCAGTCTGTTCCAACTCTTCAATTCACTGTGCGAAGTGAATGGAGTGTTGCTTCACTTTCTAAATGCTGTCCTTTCAGAGAAAATCACTTTCCATTGAGAGTGCCTTAAGCTACTTGCAAGCATTCACAAGAAACCCTAATGCGTTTCTATGAAAGAGAAGCAGTCTGCTCCAACACTTCACTTCATTGCACGAAGGGAATGGAGTGTTGCTTTACTTTCTAAATGCTGTCCTTTCAAAGAAAATCACTTTCCTTTGAAAGAGCCTTGAGCTACTTAAAAGCATTCAACAGAAACTCACATGCATTTCTCTGAAAGAGAAGCAGTCTGTTCCAACACTTCAATTCACTGTGCGAAGTGAATGGAATGTTACTTCACTTTCTAAATGCTGTCCTTTCAGAGAAAATCACTTTCCTTTGAAAGTGAATTAAGCTACTTTCAAGCATTCACAGGAAACACACATGCGTTTCTCTGAAATAGAAGCAGTCTGTTCCAACACTTCAATTCACTGTGCGAAGGGAATGGAGTGTTGCTTTACTTTCTAAATGCTGTCCTTTCAGAGAAAATCACTTTCCTTTGAAAGAGCCTTAAGCTACTTACAAGCTTTCAACAGAAACTCACATGCATTTCTCTGAAAGAGAAGCCGTCTTTTCCAACACTTCAATTCACTGTACAAAGTGAATGGAGTGTTGCTTCACTTTCTAAATGCTGTCCTTTCAGAGAAAATCACTTTCCTTTGCAACTGCCTTAAGCAACTTGCAAGCATTCACAAGAAACACCAATGCGTTTCTATGAAAGAGAAGCACTCTGTTCCAACACTTCAATTCACTGCACGAAGGGAATGAAATGTTGCTTCACTTTCTAAATGCTGTCCTTTCAGAGAAAATCACTTTCCTTTGAAAGTGCCTTAAGCTACTTGCAAGCATTAGGAAGAAACTCACATGCGTTTCTCTGAAAGAGAAGCAGTCTGTTCCAACACTTCAATTCACTGTGTGAAGTGAATGGAGTGTTGCCTCACTTTCTAAATGCTGTCCTTTCAGAGAAAATCACTTTCCTTTGATAGTGCCTTAAGCTACTTGCAAGCATTAGGAAGAAACTCACATGCGTTTCTCTGAAAGAGAAGCAGTCTGCTCCAACACTTCAATTCACTGTGTGAAGTGAATAGAGTGTTGCCTCACTTTCCAAATGCTGTCCTTTCAGAGAAAATCACTTTCCTTTGAAAGTGCCTTAAGCTACTTACAAGCATTCACCAGAAACTCACATGCGTTTCTCTGAAAGAGAAGCAATCTGTTCCAACACTTCAATTCACTGTGCGAAGTGAATGGAGTGTTGCTTCACTTTCTAAATGCTGTCCTTTCAGAGAAAATCACTTTCCTTTGAAAGTGCCTTAAGCTACTTACAAGCATTCAACAGAAACTCACATGCATATCTCTGAAAGAGAAGCAGTCTGTTCCAACACTTCAATTCACTGTGCGAAGTGAAGGGAGTGTTGTTTCACTTTCTAAATGCTGTCCTTTCAGAGAAAATCACTTTCCTTTGAAAGTGCCTTAAGCTACTTGCAAGCATTCATCAGAAACACTAATGCGTTTATATGAAAGAGAAGCACTCTGTTCCAACAATTCAATTCACTGCACGAAGGGAATGGAGTGTTGCTTCACTTTCTAAATGCTGTCCTATCAGAGAAAATCACTTTCCTTTGAAAGTGCCTTAAGCTACTTACAAGCATTAGGAAGAAACTCACATGCGTTTCTCTGAAAGAGAAGCAGTCTGTTCCAACACTTCAATTCACTGTGCGAAGTGAATGGAGTGTTGCATCACTTTCTAAATTCTGTCCTTTCAGAGAAAATTACTTTCCTTTGAAAGTGCCTTAAACTACTTTCAAGCATTCACAAAAAACTCACATGCGTTTCTCTTAAAGAGAAGCAGTCTGTTCCAACACTTCAATTCACTGTGCGAAGTGAATGGAGTGTTGCTTCAGTTTCTAAATGCTGTCCTTTCAGAGAAAATCACTTTCCTTTGAAAGTGCCTTAAGCAACTTGCAAGAATTCACAAGAAACTCACATGCGTTTCTCTGAAAGAGAAGCAGTCTGTTCCAACACTTCAATTCACTGTGTGAAGTGAATGGAGTGTTGCTTCACTTTCTAAATGCTATCCTTTCAGAGAAAATCACTTTCCTTTGAAAGTGCCTTAAGCTACTTACAAGCATTTACCAGAAACTCACATGTGTTTCTCTGAAAGAGAAGCAGTCTGTTCCAATACTTCAATTCACTCTGCGAAGTGAATGGAGTGTTGCTTCACTTTCTAAATGCTGTCCTTTCAGAGAAAATCACTTTCCTTTGAAAGTGCCTTAAGCTACTTACAAGCATTCAACAGAAACTCACATGCATTTCTCTGAAAGAGAAGCAGTCTGTTCCAACACTTCAATTCACTTTGCGAAGTGAATGGAGTGTTGCTTCACTTTCTAAATGCTGTCCTTTCAGAGAAAATCACTTTCCTTTGAAAGTGCCTTAAGCTACTTACAAGCATTCACCAGAAACTCACATGCGTTTCTCTGAAAGAGAAGCAGTCTGTTCCAACACTTCAATTCACTGTGCGAAGTGAATGGAGTGTTGCTTCACTTTCTAAATGCTGTCCTTTCAGAGAAAATCACTTTCCTTTAAAAGTGCCTTAAGCTACTTACAAGCATTCGCCAGAAACTCACATGCGTTTCTCTGAAAGAGAAGCAGTCTGTTCCAACACTTCAATTCACTGTGCGAAGTGAATGGAGTGTTGCTTCACTTTCTAAATGCTGTCCTTTCAGAGAAAATCACTTTCCTTTGAAAGTGCGTTAAGCTACTTGCAAGCATTAGGAAGAAACTCACATGCGTTTCTCTGAAAGAGAAGCAGACTGTTCCAACACTTCAATTCACTGTGCGATGTGAATGGAGTGTTGCTTCACTTTCTAAATGCTGTCCTTTCAGAGAAAATCACTTTCCTTTGAAAGTGCCTTAAGTTACTTTCTAGCATTCACAGGAAACACACATGCGTTTCTCTGAAAGAGAAGCAGTCGGTTCCAACACTTCAATTCACTGTGCGAACTGAATGGAGTGTTGCTTCACTTTCTAAATGCTGTCCTTTCAGAGAAAATCACTTTCCTTTGATAGTGCCTTAAGCTACTTGCAAGCATTAGGAAGAAACTCACATGCGTTTCTCTGAAAGAGAAGCAGTCTGTTCCAACACTTCAATTCACTGTGTGAAGTGAATAGAGTGTTGCCTCACTTTCCAAATGCTGTCCTTTCAGAGAAAATCACTTTCCTTTGAAAGTGCCTTAAGCTACTTACAAGCATTCACCAGAAACTCACATGCGTTTCTCTGAAAGAGAAGCAATCTGTTCCAACACTTCAATTCACTGTGCGAAGTGAATGGAGTGTTGCTTCACTTTCTAAATGCTGTCCTTTCAGAGAAAATCACTTTCCTTTGAAAGTGCCTTAAACTACTTTCAAGCATTCACAAAAAACTCACATGCGTTTCTCTTAAAGAGAAGCAGTCTGTTCCAACACTTCAATTCACTGTGCGAAGTGAATGGAGTGTTGCTTCACTTTCTAAATGCTGTCCTTTCAGAAAAAATCACTTTCCTTTGAAAGTGCCTTAAGCAACTTGCAAGAATTCACAAGAAACTCACATGCGTTTCTCTGAAAGAGAAGCAGTCTGTTCCAACACTTCAATTCACTGTGTGAAGTGAATGGAGTGTTGCTTCACTTTCTAAATGCTGTCCTTTCAGAGAAAATCACTTTCCTTTGAAAGTGCCTTAAGCTACTTACAAGCATTCACCAGAAACTCACATGTGTTTCTCTGAAAGAGAAGCAGTCTGTTCCAATACTTCAATTCACTCTGCAAAGTGAATGGAGTGTTGCTTCACTTTCTAAATGCTGTCCTCTCAGAGAAAATCACTTTCCTTTGAAAGTGCCTTAAGCTACTTACAAGCATTCAACAGAAACTCACATGCATTTCTCTGAAAGAGAAGCAGTCTGTTCCAACACTTCAATTCACTTTGCGAAGTGAATGGAGTGTTGCTTCACTTTCTAAATGCTGTCCTTTCAGAGAAAATCACTTTCCTTTGAGAGTGCCTTAAGCTACTTACAAGCATTCAACAGAAACTCACATGCGTTTCTCTGAAAGAGAAGCAGTCTGTTCCAACACTTCAATTCACTGTGGGAAGAGAATGGAGTGTTGCTTCACTTTCTAAATGCTGTCCTTTCAGAGAAAATCACTTTCCTTTGAAAGTGCCTTAAGCTACTTACAAGCATTCACCAGAAACTCACATGCGTTTCTCTGAAAGAGAAGCAGTCCGTTCCAACACTTCAATTCACTGTGCGAAGTGAATGGAGTGTTGCCTCACTTTCTAAATGCTGTCCTTTCAGAGAAAATCACTTTCCTTTGAAAGTGCGTTAAGCTACTTGCAAGCATTAGGAAGAAACTCACATGCGTTTCTCTGAGAGAGAAGCAGACTGTTCCAACACTTCAATTCACTGTGCGATGTGAATGGAGTGTTGCTTCACTTTCTAAATGCTGTCCTTTAAGAGAAAATCACTTTCCTTTGAAAGTGCCTTAAGCTACTTTCTAGCATTCACCAGAAACTCACATGCGTTTCTCTGAAAGGGAAGCAGTCGGTTCCAACACTTCAATTCACTGTGCGAAGTGAATGGAGTGTTGCTTCACTTTCTAAATGCTGTCCTTTCAGAGAAAATCACTTTCCTTTGATAGTGCCTTAAGCTACTTGCAAGCATTAGGAAGAAACTCACATGCGTTTCTCTGAAAGAGAAGCAGTCTGTTCCAACACTTCAATTCACTGTGTGAAGTGAATAGAGTGTTGCCTCACTTTCCAAATGCTGTCCTTTCAGAGAAAATCACTTTCCTTTGAAAGTGCCTTAAGCTGCTTACAAGCATTCACCAGAAACTCACATGCGTTTCTCTGAAAGAGAAGCAATCTGTTCCAACACTTCAATTCACTGTGCGAAGGGAATGGAGTGTTGCTTCACTTTCTAAATGCTGTCCTTTCAGAGAAAATCACTTTCCTTTGAAAGTGCCTTAAACTACTTTCAAGCATTCACAAAAACTCACATGCGTTTCTCTTAAAGAGAAGCAGTCTGTTCCAACACTTCAATTCACTGTGCGAAGTGAATGGAGTGTTGCTTCAGTTTCTAAATTCTGTCCTTTCAGAGAAAATCACTTTCCTTTGATAGTGCCTTAAGCTACTTGCAAGCATTAGGAAGAAACTCACATGCGTTTCTCTGAAAGAGAAGCAGTCTGTTCCAACACTTCAATTCACTGTGTGAAGTGAATGGAGTGTTGCTTCACTTTCTAAATGCTGTCCTTTCAGAGAAAATCACTTTCCTTTGAAAGTGCCTTAAGCTACTTACAAGCATTCACCAGAAACTCACATGTGTTTCTCTGAAAGAGAAGCAGTCTGTTCCAATACTTCAATTCACTCTGCGAAGTGAATGGAGTGTTGCTTCACTTTCTAAATGCTGTCCTTTCAGAGAAAATCACTTTCCTTTGAAAGTGCCTTAAGCTACTTACAAGCATTCAACAGAAACTCACATGCATTTCTCTGAAAGAGAAGCAGTCTGTTCCAACACTTCAATTCACTTTGCGAAGTGAATGGAGTGTTGCTTCACTTTCTAAATGCTGTCCTTTCAGAGAAAATCACTTTCCTTTGAAAGGGCCTTAAGCTACTTACAAGCATTCACCAGAAACTCACATGCGTTTCTCTGAAAGAGAAACCTTCTCTTCCAACACTTCAATTCAGTGTGCGAAGTGAATGGAGTGTTGCTTCACTTTCTAAATGCTGTCCTTTCAGAGAAAATCACTTTCCTTTGAAAGTGCCTTAAGCTACTTACAAGCATTCACGAGAAACTCACATGCCTTTCTCTGAAAGAGAAGCAGTCTGTTCCAACACTTCAATTCACTGTGCGAAGTGAATGGAGTGTTGCTTCACTTTCTAAATGCTGTCCTTTCAGAGAAAATCACTTTCCTTTGAAAGTGCGTTAAGCTACTTGCAAGCATTAGGAAGAAACTCACATGCGTTTCTCTGAAAGAGAAGCAGACTGTTCCAACACTTCAATTCACTGTGCGATGTGAATGGAGTGTTGCTTCACTTTCTAAATGCTGTCCTTTCAGAGAAAAACACTTTCCTTTGAAAGTGCGTTAAGCTACTTGCAAGCATTAGGAAGAAACTCACATGCGTTTCTCTGAAAGAGAAGCAGACTGTTCCAACACTTCAATTCACTGTGCGATGTGAACGGAGTGTTGCTTCACTTTCTAAATGCTGTCCTTTCAGAGAAAATCACTTTCCTTTGATAGTGCGTTAAGCTACTTGCAAGCATTAGGAAGAAACTCACATGCGTTTCTCTGAAAGAGAAGCAGTCTGTTCCAACAATTCAATTCACTGTGTGAAGTGAATAGAGTGTTGCCTCACTTTCCAAATGCTGTCCTTTCAGAGAAAATCACTTTCCTTTGAAAGTGCCTTAAGCTACTTACAAGCATTCACCAGAAACTCACATGCGTTTCTCTGAAAGAGAAGCAATCTGTTCCAACACTTCAATTCACTGTGCGAAGTGAATGGAGTGTTGCTTCACTTTCTAAATGCTGTCCTTTCAGAGAAAATCACTTTCCTTTGAAAGTGCGTTAAGCTACTTGCAAGCATTAGGAAGAAACTCACATGCGTTTCTCTGAAAGAGAAGCAGACTGTTCCAACACTTCAATTCACTGTGCGATGTGAATGGAGTGTTGCTTCACTTTCTAAATGCTGTCCTTTCAGAGAAAATCACTTTCCTTTGAAAGTGCCTTAAGCTACTTTCTAGCATTCACAGGAAACACACATGCGTTTCTCTGAAAGGGAAGCAGTCTGTTCCAACTCTTCAATTCACTGTGTGAAGTGAATAGAGTGTTGCCTCACTTTCCAAATGCTGTCCTTTCAGAGAAAATCACTTTCCTTTGAAAGTGCCTTAAGCTACTTACAAGCATTCACCAGAAACTCACATGCGTTTCTCTGAAAGAGAAGCAATCTGTTCCAACACTTCAATTCACTGTGCGAAGTGAATGGAGTGTTGCTTCACTTTCTAAATGCTGTCCTTTCAGAGAAAATCACTTTCCTTTGAAAGTGCCTTAAGCTACTTACAAGCATTCACCAGAAACTCACATGTGTTTCTCTGAAAGAGAAGCAGTCTTTTCCAATACTTCAATTCACTCTGCGAAGTGAATGGAGTGTTGCTTCACTTTCTAAATGCTGTCCTTTCAGAGAAAATCACTTTCCTTTGAAAGTGCCTTAAGCTACTTACAAGCATTCAACAGAAACTCACATGCATTTCTCTGAAAGAGAAGCAGTCTGTTCCAACACTTCAATTCACTTTGCGAAGTGAATGGAGTGTTGCTTCACTTTCTAAATGCTGTCCTTTCAGAGAAAATCACTTTCCTTTGAAAGTGCCTTAAGCTACTTACAAGCATTCACCAGAAACTCACATGCGTTTCTCTGAAAGAGAAACCTTCTCTTCCAACACTTCAATTCAGTGTGCGAAGTGAATGGAGTGTTGCTTCACTTTCTAAATGCTGTCCTTTCAGAGAAAATCACTTTCCTTTGAAAGTGCGTTAAGCTACTTGCAAGCATTAGGAAGAAACTCACATGCGCTTCTCTGAAAGAGAAGCAGACTGTTCCAACACTTCAATTCACTGTGCGATGTGAATGGAGTGTTGCTTCACTTTCTAAATGCTGTCCTTTCAGAGAAAATCACTTTCCTTTGAAAGTGCGTTAAGCTACTTGCAAGCATTAGGAAGAAACTCACATGCGTTTCTCTGAAAGAGAAGCAGACTGTTCCAACACTTCAATTCACTGTGCGATGTGAACGGAGTGTTGCTTCACTTTCTAAATGCTGTCCTTTCAGAGAAAATCACTTTCCTTTGATAGTGCGTTAAGCTACTTGCAAGCATTAGGAAGAAACTCACATGCGTTTCTCTGAAAGAGAAGCAGTCTGTTCCAACACTTCAATTCACTGTGTGAAGTGAATAGAGTGTTGCCTCACTTTCCAAATGCTGTCCTTTCAGAGAAAATCACTTTCCTTTGAAAGTGCCTTAAGCTACTTACAAGCATTCACCAGAAACTCACATGCGTTTCTCTGAAAGAGAAGCAATCTGTTCCAACACTTCAATTCACTGTGCGAAGTGAATGGAGTGTTGCTTCACTTTCTAAATGCTGTCCTATCAGAGAAAATCACTTTCCTTTGAAAGTGCCTTAAACTACTTTCAAGCATTCACAAAAAACTCACATGCGTTTCTCTTAAAGAGAAGCAGTCTGTTCCAACACTTCAATTCACTGTGCGAAGTGAATGGAGTGTTGCTTCAGTTTCTAAATGCTGTCCTTTCAGAGAAAATCACTTTCCTTTGATAGTGCCTTAAGCTACTTGCAAGCATTAGGAAGAAACTCACATGCGTTTCTCTGAAAGAGAAGCAGTCTGTTCCAACACTTCAATTCACTGTGTGAAGTGAATGGAGTGTTGCCTCACTTTCTAAATGCTTTCCTTTCAGAGAAAATCACTTTCCTTTGAAAGTGCCTTAAGCTACTTACAAGCACTTTACAGAAACTCACGTGCGTTTCTCTGAAAGAGAAGCAGTCTGTTCCAACACTTCAATTCACTGTGCGAAGTGAATGGAGTGTTGCCTCACTTTCTAAATGCTGTCCTTTCAGAGAAAATCACTTTCCTTTGAAAGTGCGTTAAGCTACTTGCAAGCATTAGGAAGAAACTCACATGCGTTTCTCTGAGAGAGAAGCAGACTGTTCCAACACTTCAATTCACTGTGCGATGTGAATGGAGTGTTGCTTCACTTTCTAAATGCTGTCCTTTCAGAGAAAATCACTTTCCTTTGAAAGTGCCTTAAGCTACTTTCTAGCATTCACAGGAAACACACATGCGTTTCTCTGAAAGGGAAGCAGTCGGTTCCAACACTTCAATTCACTGTGCGAAGTGAATGGAGTGTTGCTTCACTTTCTAAATGCTGTCCTTTCAGAGAAAATCACTTTGCTTTGATAGTGCCTTAAGCTACTTGCAAGCATTAGGAAGAAACTCACATGCGTTTCTCTGAAAGAGAAGCAGTCTGTTCCAACACTTCAATTCACTGTGTGAAGTGAATAGAGTGTTGCCTCACTTTCCAAATGCTGTCCTTTCAGAGAAAATCACTTTCCTTTGAAAGTGCCTTAAGCTACTTACAAGCATTCACCAGAAACTCACATGCGTTTCTCTGAAAGAGAAGCAATCTGTTCCAACACTTCAATTCACTGTGCGAAGGGAATGGAGTGTTGCTTCACTTTCTAAATGCTGTCCTTTCAGAGAAAATCACTTTCCTTTGAAAGTGCCTTAAACTACTTTCAAGCATTCACAAAAACTCACATGCGTTTCTCTTAAAGAGAAGCAGTCTGTTCCAACACTTCAATTCACTGTGCGAAGTGAATGGAGTGTTGCTTCAGTTTCTAAATTCTGTCCTTTCAGAGAAAATCACTTTCCTTTGATAGTGCCTTAAGCTACTTGCAAGCATTAGGAAGAAACTCACATGCGATTCTCTGAAAGAGAAGCAGTCTGTTCCAACACTTCAATTCACTGTGTGAAGTGAATGGAGTGTTGCTTCACTTTCTAAATGCTGTCCTTTCAGAGAAAATCACTTTCCTTTGAAAGTGCCTTAAGCTACTTACAAGCATTCACCAGAAACTCACATGTGTTTCTCTGAAAGAGAAGCAGTCTGTTCCAATACTTCAATTCACTCTGCGAAGTGAATGGAGTGTTGCTTCACTTTCTAAATGCTGTCCTTTCAGAGAAAATCACTTTCCTTTGAAAGTGCCTTAAGCTACTTACAAGCATTCAACAGAAACTCACATGCATTTCTCTGAAAGAGAAGCAGTCTGTTCCAACACTTCAATTCACTTTGCGAAGTGAATGGATGGTTGCTTCACTTTCTAAATGCTGTCCTTTCAGAGAAAATCACTTTCCTTTGAAAGGGCCTTAAGCTACTTACAAGCATTCACCAGAAACTCACATGCAGTTCTCTGAAAGAGAAACCTTCTCTTCCAACACTTCAATTCAGTGTGCGAAGTGAATGGAGTGTTGCTTCACTTTCTAAATGCTGTCCTTTCGGAGAAAATCACTTTCCTTTGAAAGTGCCTTAAGCTACTTACAAGCATTCACGAGAAACTCACATGCCTTTCTCTGAAAGAGAAGCAGTCTGTTCCAACACTTCAATTCACTGTGCGAAGTGAATGGAGTGTTGCTTCACTTTCTAAATGCTGTCCTTTCAGAGAAAATCACTTTCCTTTGAAAGTGCGTTAAGCTACTTGCAAGCATTAGGAAGAAACTCACATGCGTTTCTCTGAAAGAGAAGCAGACTGTTCCAACACTTCAATTCACTGTGCGATGTGAATGGAGTGTTGCTTCACTTTCTAAATGCTGTCCTTTCAGAGAAAAACACTTTCCTTTGAAAGTGCGTTAAGCTACTTGCAAGCATTAGGAAGAAACTCACATGCGTTTCTCTGAAAGAGAAGCAGACTGTTCCAACACTTCAATTCACTGTGCGATGTGAACGGAGTGTTGCTTCACTTTCTAAATGCTGTCCTTTCAGAGAAAATCACTTTCCTTTGATAGTGCGTTAAGCTACTTGCAAGCATTAGGAAGAAACTCACATGCGTTTCTCTGAAAGAGAAGCAGTCTGTTCCAACACTTCAATTCACTGTGTGAAGTGAATAGAGTGTTGCCTCACTTTCCAAATGCTGTCCTTTCAGAGAAAATCACTTTCCTTTGAAAGTGCCTTAAGCTACTTACAAGCATTCACCAGAAACTCACATGCGTTTCTCTGAAAGAGAAGCAATCTGTTCCAACACTTCAATTCACTGTGCGAAGTGAATGGAGTGTTGCTTCACTTTCTAAATGCTGTCCTTTCAGAGAAAATCACTTTTCTTTGAAAGTGCGTTAAGCTACTTGCAAGCATTAGGAAGAAACTCACATGCGTTTCTCTGAAAGAGAAGCAGACTGTTCCAACACTTCAATTCACTGTGCGATGTGAATGGAGTGTTGCTTCACTTTCTAAATGCTGTCCTTTCAGAGAAAATCACTTTCCTTTGAAAGTGCCTTAAGCTACTTTCTAGCATTCACAGGAAACACACATGCGTTTCTCTGAAAGGGAAGCAGTCGGTTCCAACACTTCAATTCACTGTGCGAAGTGAATGGAGTGTTGCTTCACTTTCTAAATGCTGTCCTTTCAGAGAAAATCACTTTCCTTTGATAGTGCCTTAAGCTACTTGCAAGCATTAGGAAGAAACTCACATGCGTTTCTCTGAAAGAGAAGCAGTCTGTTCCAACACTTCAATTCACTGTGTGAAGTGAATAGAGTGTTGCCTCACTTTCCAAATGCTGTCCTTTCAGAGAAAATCACTTTCCTTTGAAAGTGCCTTAAGCTACTTACAAGCATTCACCAGAAACTCACATGCGTTTCTCTGAAAGAGAAGCAATCTGTTCCAACACTTCAATTCACTGTGCGAAGTGAATGGAGTGTTGCTTCACTTTCTAAATGCTGTCCTTTCAGAGAAAATCACTTTCCTTTGAAAGTGCCTTAAGCTACTTACAAGCATTCACCAGAAACTCACATGTGTTTCTCTGAAAGAGAAGCAGTCTTTTCCAATACTTCAATTCACTCTGCGAAGTGAATGGAGTGTTGCTTCACTTTCTAAATGCTGTCCTTTCAGAGAAAATCACTTTCCTTTGAAAGTGCCTTAAGCTACTTACAAGCATTCAACAGAAACTCACATGCATTTCTCTGAAAGAGAAGCAGTCTGTTCCAACACTTCAATTCACTTTGCGAAGTGAATGGAGTGTTGCTTCACTTTCTAAATGCTGTCCTTTCAGAGAAAATCACTTTCCTTTGAAAGTGCCTTAAGCTACTTACAAGCATTCACCAGAAACTCACATGCGTTTCTCTGAAAGAGAAACCTTCTCTTCCAACACTTCAATTCAGTGTGCGAAGTGAATGGAGTGTTGCTTCACTTTCTAAATGCTGTCCTTTCAGAGAAAATCACTTTCCTTTGAAAGTGCGTTAAGCTACTTGCAAGCATTAGGAAGAAACTCACATGCGCTTCTCTGAAAGAGAAGCAGACTGTTCCAACACTTCAATTCACTGTGCGATGTGAATGGAGTGTTGCTTCACTTTCTAAATGCTGTCCTTTCAGAGAAAATCACTTTCCTTTGAAAGTGCGTTAAGCTACTTGCAAGCATTAGGAAGAAACTCACATGCGTTTCTCTGAAAGAGAAGCAGACTGTTCCAACACTTCAATTCACTGTGCGATGTGAACGGAGTGTTGCTTCACTTTCTAAATGCTGTCCTTTCAGAGAAAATCACTTTCATTTGATAGTGCGTTAAGCTACTTGCAAGCATTAGGAAGAAACTCACATGCGTTTCTCTGAAAGAGAAGCAGTCTGTTCCAACACTTCAATTCACTGTGTGAAGTGAATAGAGTGTTGCCTCACTTTCCAAATGCTGTCCTTTCAGAGAAAATCACTTTCCTTTGAAAGTGCCTTAAGCTACTTACAAGCATTCACCAGAAACTCACATGCGTTTCTCTGAAAGAGAAGCAATCTGTTCCAACACTTCAATTCACTGTGCGAAGTGAATGGAGTGTTGCTTCACTTTCTAAATGCTGTCCTTTCAGAGAAAATCACTTTCCTTTGAAAGTGCCTTAAACTACTTTCAAGCATTCACAAAAAACTCACATGCGTTTCTCTGAAAGAGAAGCAATCTGTTCCACACTTCAATTCACTGTGCGAAGTGAATGGAGTGTTGCTTCAGTTTCTAAATGCTGTCCTTTCAGAGAAAATCACTTTCCTTTGTAAGTGCCTTAAGAAACTTGCAAGCATTCACAAGAAACTCACATGCGTTTCTCTGAAAGAGAAGCAGTCTGTTCCAACACTTCAATTCACTGTGCGAAGTGAATGGAGTGTTGTTTCACTTTCTAAATGCTGTCCTTTCAGAGAAAATCACTTTCCTTTGAAAGTGCCTTAAGCTACTTACAAGCATTCACCAGAAACTCACATGCGTTTCTCTGAAAGAGAAGCAGTCTGTTCCAATACTTCAATTCACTGTGCGAAGTGAATGGAGTGTTGCTTCAGTTTCTAAATGCTGTCCTTTCAGAGAAAATCACTTTCCTTTGAAAGTGCCTTAAGCTACTTACAAGCATTCACCAGAAACTCACATGCGTTTCTCTGAAAGAGAAGCAGTCTGTTCCAACACTTCAATTCACTGTGCGAAGTGAATGGAGTGTTGCTTCACTTTCTAAATGCTGTCCTTTCAGAGAAAATCACTTTCCTTTGATAGTGCCTTAAGCTACTTGCAAGCATTAGGAAGAAACTCACATGCGTTTCTCTGAAAGAGAAGCAGTCTGTTCCAACACTTCAATTCACTGTGTGAAGTGAATAGAGTGTTGCCTCACTTTCCAAATGCTGTCCTTTCAGAGAAAATCACTTTCCTTTGAAAGTGCCTTAAGCTACTTACAAGCATTCACCAGAAACTCACATGCGTTTCTCTGAAAGAGAAGCAATCTGTTCCAACACTTCAATTCACTGTGCGAAGTGAATGGAGTGTTGCTTCACTTTCTAAATGCTGTCCTATCAGAGAAAATCACTTTCCTTTGAAAGTGCCTTAAACTACTTTCAAGCATTCACAAAAAACTCACATGCGTTTCTCTTAAAGAGAAGCAGTCTGTTCCAACACTTCAATTCACTGTGCGAAGTGAATGGAGTGTTGCTTCAGTTTCTAAATGCTGTCCTTTCAGAGAAAATCACTTTCCTTTGATAGTGCCTTAAGCTACTTGCAAAAATTAGGAAGAAACTCACATGCGTTTCTCTGAAAGAGAAGCAGTCTGTTCCAACACTTCAATTCACTGTGTGAAGTGAATGGAGTGTTGCCTCACTTTCTAAATGCTTTCCTTTCAGAGAAAATCACTTTCCTTTGAAAGTGCCTTAAGCTACTTACAAGCACTTTACAGAAACTCACGTGCGTTTCTCTGAAAGAGAAGCAGTCTGTTCCAACACTTCAATTCACTGTGCAAAGTGAATGGAGTGTTGCTTCACTTCCTAAATGCTGTTCTTTCAGAGAAAATCACTTTCTTTTGAAAGTGCCTTAAGCTACTTGCAAGCATTAGGAAGAAACTCACATGCGTTTCTCTGAAAGAGAAGCAGTCCGTTCCCACACTTCAATTCACTGTGCGAAGTGAATGGAGTGTTGCTTCACTTTCTAAATGCTGTCCTTTCAGAGAAAATCACTTTCCTTTGAAAGTGCCTTAAGCTACTTTCTGGCATTCACAGGAAACACACATGCGTTTCTCTGAAAGAGAAGCACTCTGTTCCAACACTTCAATTCACTGTGTGAAGTGAATGGAGTGTTGCCTAACTTTCTAAATGCTGTCCTTTCAGAGAAAATCACTTTCCTTTGAAAGTGCCTTAAGCTACTTACAAGCATTCACCAGAAACTCACATGCGTTTCTCTGAAAGAGAAGCAGTCTGTTCCAACACTTCAATTCAATGTGCGAAGTAAATGGAGTGTTGCTTCACTTTCTAAATGCTGTCCTTTCAGAGAAAATCACTTTCCTTTGAAAGTGCCTTAAGCTACTTACAAGCATTCAACAGAAACTCACATGCATTTCTCTGAAAGAGAAGCAGTCTGTTCCAACACTTCAATTCACTGTGCGAAGTGAATGGAGTGTTGCTTCACTTTCTAAATGCTGTCCTTTCAGAGAAAATCACTTTCCTTTGAAAGTGCGTTAAGCTACTTGCAAGCATTAGGAAGAAACTCACATGCGTTTCTCTGAAAGAGAAGCAGACTGTTCCAACACTTCAATTCACTGTGCGATGTGAATGGAGTGTTGCTTCACTTTCTAAATGCTGTCCTTTCAGAGAAAATCACTTTCCTTTGAAAGTGCCTTAAGCTACTTTCTAGCATTCACAGGAAACACACATGCGTTTCTCTGAAAGAGAAGCAGTCGGTTCCAACACTTCAATTCACTGTGCGAAGTGAATGGAGTGTTGCTTCACTTTCTAAATGCTGTCCTTTCAGAGAAAATCACTTTCCTTTGATAGTGCCTTAAGCTACTTGCAAGCATTAGGAAGAAACTCACATGCGTTTCTCTGAAAGAGAAGCAGTCTGTTCCAACACTTCAATTCACTGTGTGAAGTGAATAGAGTGTTGCCTCACTTTCCAAATGCTGTCCTTTCAGAGAAAATCACTTTCCTTTGAAAGTGCCTTAAGCTACTTACAAGCATTCACCAGAAACTCACATGCGTTTCTCTGAAAGAGAAGCAATCTGTTCCAACACTTCAATTCACTGTGCGAAGTGAATGGAGTGTTGCTTCACTTTCTAAATGCTGTCCTTTCAGAGAAAATCACTTTCCTTTGAAAGTGCCTTAAACTACTTTCAAGCATTCACAAAAAACTCACATGCGTTTCTCTTAAAGAGAAGCAGTCTGTTCCAACACTTCAATTCACTCTGCGAAGTGAATGGAGTGTTGCTTCACTTTCTAAATGCTGTCCTTTCAGAAAAAATCACTTTCCTTTGAAAGTGCCTTAAGCAACTTGCAAGAATTCACAAGAAACTCACTGGCGTTTCTCTGAAAGAGAAGCAGTCTGTTCCAACACTTCAATTCACTGTGTGAAGTGAATGGAGTGTTGCTTCACTTTCTAAATGCTGTCCTTTCAGAGAAAATCACTTTCCTTTGAAAGTGCCTTAAGCTACTTACAAGCATTCACCAGAAACTCACATGTGTTTCTCTGAAAGAGAAGCAGTCTGTTCCAATACTTCAATTCACTCTGCGAAGTGAATGGAGTGTTGCTTCACTTTCTAAATGCTGTCCTTTCAGAGAAAATCACTTTCCTTTGAAAGTGCCTTAAGCTACTTACAAGCATTCAACAGAAACTCACATGCATTTCTCTGAAAGAGAAGCAGTCTGTTCCAACACTTCAATTCACTGTGCGAAGTGAATGGAGTGTTGCTTCACTTTCTAAATGCTGTCCTTTCAGAGAAAATCACTTTCCTTTGAAAGTGCCTTAAGCTACTTGCAAGCATTAGGAAGAAACTCACATGCGTTTCTCTGAAAGAGAAGCAGACTGTTCCAACACTTCAATTCACTCTGCGAAGTGAATGGAGTGTTGCTTCACTTTCTAAATGCTGTCCTTTCAGAGAAAATCACTTTCCTTTGAAAGTGCCTTAAACTACTTTCAAGCATTCACAAAAAACTCACATGCGTTTCTCTTAAAGAGAAGCAGTCTGTTCCAACACTTCAATTCACTGTGCGAAGTGAATGGAGTGTTGCTTCAGTTTCTAAATGCTGTCCTTTCAGAGAAAATCACTTTCCTTTGATAGTGCCTTAAGCTACTTGCAAGCATTAGGAAGAAACTCACATGCGTTTCTCTGAAAGAGAAGCAGTCTGTTCCAACACTTCAATTCACTGTGTGAAGTGAATGGAGTGTTGCCTCACTTTCTAAATGCTTTCCTTTCAGAGAAAATCACTTTCCTTTGAAAGTGCCTTAAGCTACTTACAAGCATTTTACAGAAACTCACGTGCGTTTCTCTGAAAGAGAAGCAGTCTGTTCCAACACTTCAATTCACTGTGCAAAGTGATTGGAGTGTTGCTTCACTTCCTAAATGCTGTTCTTTCAGAGAAAATCACTTTCTTTTGAAAGTGCCTTAAGCTACTTGCAAGCATTAGGAAGAAACTCACATGCGTTTCTCTGAAAGAGAAGCAGTCCGTTCCCACACTTCATTTCACTGTGCGAAGTGAATGGAGTGTTGCTTCACTTTCTAAATGCTGTCCTTTCAGAGAAAATCACTTTCCTTTGAAAGTGCCTTAAGCTACTTTCTGGCATTCACAGGAAACACACATGCGTTTCTCTGAAAGAGAAGCACTCTGTTCCAACACTTCAATTCACTGTGTGAAGTGAATGGAGTGTTGCCTAACTTTCTAAATGCTGTCCTTTCAGAGAAAATCACTTTCCTTTGAAAGTGCCTTAAGCTACTTACAAGCATTCACCAGAAACTCACATGCGTTTCTCTGAAAGAGAAGCAGTCTGTTCCAACACTTCAATTCAATGTGCGAAGTAAATGGAGTGTTGCTTCACTTTCTAAATGCTGTCCTTTCAGAGAAAATCACTTTCCTTTGAAAGTGCCTTAAGCTACTTACAAGCATTCAACAGAAACTCACATGCATTTCTCTGAAAGAGAAGCAGTCTGTTCCAACACTTCAATTCACTGTGCGAAGTGAATGGAGTGTTGCTTCACTTTCTAAATGCTGTCCTTTCAGAGAAAATCACTTTCCTTTGAAAGTGCGTTAAGCTACTTGCAAGCATTAGGAAGAAACTCACATGCGTTTCTCTGAAAGAGAAGCAGACTGTTCCAACACTTCAATTCACTGTGCGATGTGAATGGAGTGTTGCTTCACTTTCTAAATGCTGTCCTTTCAGAGAAAATCACTTTCCTTTGAAAGTGCCTTAAGCTACTTTCTAGCATTCACAGGAAACACACATGCGTTTCTCTGAAAGAGAAGCAGTCGGTTCCAACACTTCAATTCACTGTGCGAAGTGAATGGAGTGTTGCTTCACTTTCTAAATGCTGTCCTTTCAGAGAAAATCACTTTCCTTTGATAGTGCCTTAAGCTACTTGCATGCATTAGGAAGAAACTCACATGCGTTTCTCTGAAAGAGAAGCAGTCTGTTCCAACACTTCAATTCACTGTGTGAAGTGAATAGAGTGTTGCCTCACTTTCCAAATGCTGTCCTTTCAGAGAAAATCACTTTCCTTTGAAAGTGCCTTAAGCTACTTACAAGCATTCACCAGAAACTCACATGCGTTTCTCTGAAAGAGAAGCAATCTGTTCCAACACTTCAATTCACTGTGCGAAGTGAATGAAGTGTTGCTTCACTTTCTAAATGCTGTCCTTTCAGAGAAAATCACTTTCCTTTGAAAGTGCCTTAAACTACTTTCAAGCATTCACAAAAAACTCACATGCGTTTCTCTTAAAGAGAAGCAGTCTGTTCCAACACTTCAATTCACTCTGCGAAGTGAATGGAGTGTTGCTTCACTTTCTAAATGCTGTCCTTTCAGAAAAAATCACTTTCCTTTGAAAGTGCCTTAAGCAACTTGCAAGAATTCACAAGAAACTCACTTGCGTTTCTCTGAAAGAGAAGCAGTCTGTTCCAACACTTCAATTCACTGTGTGAAGTAAATGGAGTGTTGCTTCACTTTCTAAATGCTGTCCTTTCAGAGAAAATCACTTTCCTTTGAAAGTGCCTTAAGCTACTTACAAGCATTCACCAGAAACTCACATGTGTTTCTCTGAAAGAGAAGCAGTCTGTTCCAATACTTCAATTCACTCTGCAAAGTGAATGGAGTGTTGCTTCACTTTCTAAATGCTGTCCTTTCAGAGAAAATCACTTTCCTTTGAAAGTGCCTTAAGCTACTTACAAGCATTCAACAGAAACTCACATGCATTTCTCTGAAAGAGAAGCAGTCTGTTCCAACACTTCAATTCACTGTGCGAAGTTAATGGAGTGTTGCTTCAGTTTCTAAATGCTGTCCTTTCAGAGAAAATCACTTTCCTTTGATAGTGCCTTAAGCTACTTGCAAGCATTAGGAAGAAACTCACATGCGTTTCTCTGAAAGAGAAGCAGTCTGTTCCAACACTTCAATTCACTGTGTGAAGTGAATGGAGTGTTGCCTCACTTTCTAAATGCTTTCCTTTCAGAGAAAATCACTTTCCTTTGAAAGTGCCTTAAGCTACTTACAAGCACTTTACAGAAACTCACGTGCGTTTCTCTGAAAGAGAAGCAGTCTGTTCCAACACTTCAATTCACTGTGCAAAGTGAATGGAGTGTTGCTTCACTTCCTAAATGCTGTTCTTTCAGAGAAAATCACTTTCTTTTGAAAGTGCCTTAAGCTACTTGCAAGCATTAGGAAGAAACTCACATGCGTTTCTCTGAAAGAGAAGCAGTCCGTTCCCACACTTCAATTCACTGTGCGAAGTGAATGGAGTGTTGCTTCACTTTCTAAATGCTGTCCTTTCAGAGAAAATCACTTTCCTTTGAAAGTGCCTTAAGCTACTTTCTGGCATTCACAGGAAACACACATGCGTTTCTCTGAAAGAGAAGCACTCTGTTCCAACACTTCAATTCACTGTGTGAAGTGAATGGAGTGTTGCCTAACTTTCTAAATGCTGTCCTTTCAGAGAAAATCACTTTCCTTTGAAAGTGCCTTAAGCTACTTACAAGCATTCACCAGAAACTCACATGCGTTTCTCTGAAAGAGAAGCAGTCTGTTCCAACACTTCAATTCAATGTGCGAAGTAAATGGAGTGTTGCTTCACTTTCTAAATGCTGTCCTTTCAGAGAAAATCACTTTCCTTTGAAAGTGCCTTAAGCTACTTACAAGCATTCAACAGAAACTCACATGCATTTCTCTGAAAGAGAAGCAGTCTGTTCCAACACTTCAATTCACTGTGCGAAGTGAATGGAGTGTTGCTTCACTTTCTAAATGCTGTCCTTTCAGAGAAAATCACTTTCCTTTGAAAGTGCGTTAAGCTACTTGCAAGCATTAGGAAGAAACTCACATGCGTTTCTCTGAAAGAGAAGCAGACTGTTCCAACACTTCAATTCACTGTGCGATGTGAATGGAGTGTTGCTTCACTTTCTAAATGCTGTCCTTTCAGAGAAAATCACTTTCCTTTGAAAGTGCCTTAAGCTACTTTCTAGCATTCACAGGAAACACACATGCGTTTCTCTGAAAGAGAAGCAGTCGGTTCCAACACTTCAATTCACTGTGCGAAGTGAATGGAGTGTTGCTTCACTTTCTAAATGCTGTCCTTTCAGAGAAAATCACTTTCCTTTGATAGTGCCTTAAGCTACTTGCATGCATTAGGAAGAAACTCACATGCGTTTCTCTGAAAGAGAAGCAGTCTGTTCCAACACTTCAATTCACTGTGTGAAGTGAATAGAGTGTTGCCTCACTTTCCAAATGCTGTCCTTTCAGAGAAAATCACTTTCCTTTGAAAGTGCCTTAAGCTACTTACAAGCATTCACCAGAAACTCACATGCGTTTCTCTGAAAGAGAAGCAATCTGTTCCAACACTTCAATTCACTGTGCGAAGTGAATGAAGTGTTGCTTCACTTTCTAAATGCTGTCCTTTCAGAGAAAATCACTTTCCTTTGAAAGTGCCTTAAACTACTTTCAAGCATTCACAAAAAACTCACATGCGTTTCTCTTAAAGAGAAGCAGTCTGTTCCAACACTTCAATTCACTGTGCGAAGTGAATGGAGTGTTGCTTCACTTTCTAAATGCTGTCCTTTCAGAAAAAATCACTTTCCTTTGAAAGTGCCTTAAGCAACTTGCAAGAATTCACAAGAAACTCACTTGCGTTTCTCTGAAAGAGAACCAGTCTGTTCCAACACGTCAATTCACTGTGTGAAGTGAATGGAGTGTTGCTTCACTTTCTAAATGCTGTCCTTTCAGAGAAAATCACTTTCCTTTGAAAGTGCCTTAAGCTACTTACAAGCATTCACCAGAAACTCACATGTGTTTCTCTGAAAGAGAAGCAGTCTGTTCCAATACTTCAATTCACTCTGCAAAGTGAATGGAGTGTTGCTTCACTTTCTCAATGCTGTCCTTTCAGAGAAAATCACTTTCCTTTGAAAGTGCCTTAAGCTACTTACAAGCATTCAACAGAAACTCACATGCATTTCTCTGAAAGAGAAGCAGTCTGTTCCAACACTTCAATTCACTGTGCGAAGTGAATGGAGTGTTGCTTCAGTTTCTAAATGCTGTCCTTTCAGAGAAAATCACTTTCCTTTGATAGTGCCTTAAGCTACTTGCAAGCATTAGGAAGAAACTCACATGCGTTTCTCTGAGAGAAGCAGTCTGTTCCAACACTTCAATTCACGGTGTGAAGTGAATGGAGTGTTGCCTCACTTTCTAAATGCTTTCCTTTCAGAGAAAATCACTTTCCTTTGAAAGTGCCTTAAGCTACTTACAAGCACTTTACAGAAACTCACGTGCGTTTCTCTGAAAGAGAAGCAGTCTGTTCCAACACTTCAATTCACTGTGCAAAGTGAATGGAGTGTTGCTTCACTTCCTAAATGCTGTTCTTTCAGAGAAAATCACTTTCTTTTGAAAGTGCCTTAAGCTACTTGCAAGCATTAGGAAGAAACTCACATGCGTTTCTATGAAAGAGAAGCAGTCCGTTCCCACACTTCAATTCACTGTGCGAAGTGAATGGAGTGTTGCTTCACTTTCTAAATGCTGTCCTTTCAGAGAAAATCACTTTCCTTTGAAAGTGCCTTAAGCTACTTTCTGGCATTCACAGGAAACACACATGCGTTTCTCTGAAAGAGAAGCACTCTGTTCCAACACTTCAATTCACTGTGTGAAGTGAATGGAGTGTTGCCTAACTTTCTAAATGCTGTCCTTTCAGAGAAAATCACTTTCCTTTGAAAGTGCCTTAAGCTACTTACAAGCATTCACCAGAAACTCACATGCGTTTCTCTGAAAGAGAAGCAGTCTGTTCCAACACTTCAATTCAATGTGCGAAGTAAATGGAGTGTTGCTTCACTTTCTAAATGCTGTCCTTTCAGAGAAAATCACTTTCCTTTGAAAGTGCCTTAAGCTACTTACAAGCATTCAACAGAAACTCACATGCATTTCTCTGAAAGAGAAGCAGTCTGTTCCAACACTTCAATTCACTGTGCGAAGTGAATGGAGTGTTGCTTCACTTTCTAAATCTTGTCCTTTCAGAGAAAATCACTTTCCTTTGAAAGTGCGTTAAGCTACTTGCAAGCATTAGGAAGAAACTCACATGCGTTTCTCTGAAAGAGAAGCAGACTGTTCCAACACTTCAATTCACTGTGCGATGTGAATGGAGTGTTGCTTCACTTTCTAAATGCTGTCCTTTCAGAGAAAATCACTTTCCTTTGAAAGTGCCTTAAGCTACTTTCTAGCATTCACAGGAAACACACATGCGTTTCTCTGAAAGAGAAGCAGTCGGTTCCAACACTTCAATTCACTGTGCGAAGTGAATGGAGTGTTGCTTCACTTTCTAAATGCTGTCCTTTCAGAGAAAATCACTTTCCTTTGATAGTGCCTTAAGCTACTTGCAAGCATTAGGAAGAAACTCACATGCGTTTCTCTGAAAGAGAAGCAGTCTGTTCCAACACTTCAATTCACTGTGTGAAGTGAATAGAGTGTTGCCTCACTTTCCAAATGCTGTCCTTTCAGAGAAAATCACTTTCCTTTGAAAGTGCCTTAAGCTACTTACAAGCATTCACCAGAAACTCACATGCGTTTCTCTGAAAGAGAAGCAATCTGTTCCAACACTTCAATTCACTGTGCGTAGTGAATGGAGTGTTGCTTCACTTTCTAAATGCTGTCCTTTCAGAGAAAATCACTTTCCTTTGAAAGTGCCTTAAACTACTTTCAAGCATTCACAAAAAACTCACATGCGTTTCTCTTAAAGAGAAGCAGTCTGTTCCAACACTTCAATTCACTGTGCGAAGTGAATGGAGTGTTGCTTCACTTTCTAAATGCTGTCCTTTCAGAAAAAATCACTTTCCTTTGAAAGTGCCTTAAGCAACTTGCAAGAATTCACAAGAAACTCACTTGCGTTTCTCTGAAAGAGAAGCAGTCTGTTCCAACACTTCAATTCACTGTGTGAAGTGAATGGAGTGTTGCTTCACTTTCTAAATGCTGTCCTTTCAGAGAAAATCACTTTCCTTTGAAAGTGCCTTAAGCTACTTACAAGCATTCACCAGAAACTCACATGTGTTTCTCTGAAAGAGAAGCAGTCTGTTCCAATACTTCAATTCACTCTGCGAAGTGAATGGAGTGTTGCTTCACTTTCTAAATGCTGTCCTTTCAGAGAAAATCACTTTCCTTTGAAAGTGCCTTAAGCTACTTACAAGCATTCAACAGAAACTCACATGCATTTCTCTGAAAGAGAAGCAGTCTGTTCCAACACTTCAGTTCACTGTGCGAAGTGAATGGAGTGTTGCTTCACTTTCTAAATGCTGTCCTTTCAGAGAAAATCACTTTCCTTTGAAAGTGCGTTAAGCTACTTGCAAGCATTAGGAAGAAACTCACATGCGTTTCTCTGAAAGAGAAGCAGACTGTTCCAACACTTCAATTCACTGTGCGAAGTGAATGGAGTGTTGCTTCACTTTCTAAATGCTGTCCTTTCAGAGAAAATCACTTTCCTTTGAAAGTGCCTTAAACTACTTTCAAGCATTCACAAAAAACTCACATGCGTTTCTCTTAAAGAGAAGCAGTCTGTTCCAACACTTCAATTCACTGTGCGAAGTGAATGGAGTGTTGCTTCACTTTCTAAATGCTGTCCTTTCAGAGAAAATCACTTTCCTTTGATAGTGCCTTAAGCTACTTGCAAGCATTAGGAAGAAACTCACATGCGTTTCTCTGAAAGAGAAGCAGTCTGTTCCAACACTTCAATTCACTGTGTGAAGTGAATGGAGTGTTGCCTCACTTTCTAAATGCTTTCCTTTCAGAGAAAATCACTTTCCTTTGAAAGTGCCTTAATCTACTTACAAGCATTTTACAGAAACTCACGTGCGTTTCTCTGAAAGAGAAGCAGTCTGTTCCAACACTTCAATTCACTGTGCAAAGTGATTGGAGTGTTGCTTCACTTCCTAAATGCTGTTCTTTCAGAGAAAATCACTTTCTTTTGAAAGTGCCTTAAGCTACTTGCAAGCATTAGGAAGAAACTCACATGCGTTTCTCTGAAAGAGAAGCAGTCCGTTCCCACACTTCAATTCACTGTGCGAAGTGAATGGAGTGTTGCTTCACTTTCTAAATGCTGTCCTTTCAGAGAAAATCACTTTCCTTTGAAAGTGCCTTAAGCTACTTTCTGGCATTCACAGGAAACACACATGCGTTTCTCTGAAAGAGAAGCACTCTGTTCCAACACTTCAATTCACTGTGTGAAGTGAATGGAGTGTTGCCTAACTTTCTAAATGCTGTCCTTTCAGAGAAAATCACTTTCCTTTGAAAGTGCCTTAAGCTACTTACAAGCATTCACCAGAAACTCACATGCGTTTCTCTGAAAGAGAAGCAGTCTGTTCCAACACTTCAATTCAATGTGCGAAGTAAATGAGGTGTTGCTTCACTTTCTAAATGCTGTCCTTTCAGAGAAAATCACTTTCCTTTGAAAGTGCCTTAAGCTACTTACAAGCATTCAACAGAAACTCACATGCATTTCTCTGAAAGAGAAGCAGTCTGTTCCAACACTTCAATTCACTGTGCGAAGTGAATGGAGTGTTGCTTCACTTTCTAAATGCTGTCCTTTCAGAGAAAATCACTTTCCTTTGAAAGTGCGTTAAGCTACTTGCAAGCATTAGGAAGAAACTCACATGCGTTTCTCTGAAAGAGAAGCAGACTGTTCCAACACTTCAATTCACTGTGCGATGTGAATGGAGTGTTGCTTCACTTTCTAAATGCTGTCCTTTCAGAGAAAATCACTTTCCTTTGATAGTGCCTTAAGCTACTTGCAAGCATTAGGAAGAAACTCACATGCGTTTCTCTGAAAGAGAAGCAGTCTGTTCCCACACTTCAATTCACTGTGTGAAGTGAATAGAGTGTTGCCTCACTTTCCAAATGCTGTCCTTTCAGAGAAAATCACTTTCCTTTGAAAGTGCCTTAAGCTACTTACAAGCATTCACCAGAAACTCACATGCGTTTCTCTTAAAGAGAAGCAGTCTGTCCCAACACTTCAATTCACTGTGCGAAGTGAATGGAGTGTTGCTTCAGTTTCTTAATGCTGTCCTTTCAGAGAAAATCACTTTCCTTTGAAAGTGCCTTAAGAAACTTGCAAGCATTCACAAGAAACTCACATGCGTTTCTCTGAAAGAGAAGCAGTCTGTTCCAACACGTCAATTCACTGTGCGAAGTGAATGGAGTGTTGCTTCACTTTCTAAATGCTGTCCTTTCAGAGAAAATCACTTTCCTTTGAAAGTGCCTTAAGCTACTTACAAGCATTCACCAGAAACTCACATGCGTTTCTCTGAAAGAGAAGCTGTCTGTTCCAATACTTCAATTCACTGTGCGAAGTGAATGGAGTGTTGCTTCACTTTCTAAATGCTGTCCTTTCAGAGAAAATCACTTTCCTTTGAAAGTGCATTAAGCTACTTACAAGCATTCACCAGAAACTCACATGCGTTTCTCTGAAAGAGAAGCAGTCTGTTCCAACACTTCAATTCACTGTGCGAAGTGAATGGAGTGTTGCTTCACTTTCTAAATGCTGTCCTTTCAGAGAAAATCACTTTCCTTTGATAGTGCCTTAAGCTACTTGCAAGCATTAGGAAGAAACTCACATGCGTTTCTCTGAAAGAGAAGGAGTCTGTTCCAACACTTCAATTCACTGTGTGAAGTGAATAGAGTGTTTCCTCACTTTCTAAATGCTGTCCTTTCAGAGAAAATCACTTTCCTTTGAAAGTGCCTTAAGCTACTTACAAGCATTTTACAGAAACTCACGTGCATTTCTCTGAAAGAGAAGCAGTCTGTTCCAACACTTCAATTCACTGTGCGAAGTGAATGGAGGGTTGCTTCACTTTCTAAATGCTGTTCTTTCAGAGAAAATCACTTTCTTTTGAAAGTGCCTTAAGCTACTTGCAAGCATTAGGAAGAAACTCTCATGCGTTTCTCTGAAAGAGAAGCAGTCCGTTCCAACACTTCAATTCACTGTGCGAAGTGAATGGAGTGTTGCTTCACTTTCTAAATGCTGTCCTTTCAGAGAAAATCACTTTCCTTTGAAAGTGCCTTAAGCTACTTGCAAGCATTAGGAAGAAACTCACATGCGTTTCTCTGAAAGAGAAGCAGTCTGTTCCAACACTTCAATTCACTGTGCGAAGTGAATGGAGTGTTGCTTCACTTTCTAAATGCTGTCCTTTCAGAGAAAATCACTTTCCTTTGAAAGTGCCTTAAGCTACTTACAAGCATTCACCAGAAACTCACATGCGCTTCTCTGAAAGAGAAGCAGTCTGTTCCAACACTTCAATTCACTGTGCGAAGTGAATGGAATGTTACCTCACTTTCTAAATGCTGTTCTTTCAGAGAAAATCACTTTCCTTTGAAAGTGCGTTAAGCTACTTGCAAGCATTAGGAAGAAACTCACATGCGTTTCTCTGAAAGAGAAGCAGACTGTTCCAACACTTCAATTCACTGTGCGATGTGAATGGAGTGTTGCTTCACTTTCTAAATGCTGTCCTTTCAGAGAAAATCACTTTCCTTTGAAAGTGCCTTAAGCTACTTTCTAGCATTCACAGGAAACACACATGCGTTTCTCTGAAAGAGAAGCAGTCGGTTCCAACACTTCAATTCACTGTGCGAAGTGAATGGAGTGTTGTTTCACTTTCTAAATGCTGTCCTTTCAGAGAAAATCACTTTCCTTTGAAAGTGCCTTAAGCTACTTGCAAGCATTCATCAGAAACACTAATGCGTTTATATGAAAGATAAGCACTCTGTTCCAACACTTCAATTCACTGCACGAGGGGAATGGACTGTTGCTTCACTTCCTAAATGCTGTCCTTTCAGAGAAAATCACTTTCCTTTGAAAGTGCCTTAAGCTACTTTCTAGCATTCACAGGAAACACACATGCGTTTCTCTGAAAGAGAAGCAGTCGGTTCCAACACTTCAATTCACTGTGCGAAGTGAATGGAGTGTTGCTTCACTTTCTAAATGCTGTCCTTTCAGAGAAAATCACTTTCCTTTGATAGTGCCTTAAGCTACTTGCAAGCATTAGGAAGAAACTCACATGCGTTTCTCTGAAAGAGAAGCAGTCTGTTCCAACACTTCAATTCACTGTGTGAAGTGAATAGAGTGTTGCCTCACTTTCCAAATGCTGTCCTTTCAGAGAAAATCACTTTCCTTTGAAAGTGCCTTAAGCTACTTACAAGCATTCACCAGAAACTCACATGCGTTTCTCTGAAAGAGAAGCAATCTGTTCCAACACTTCAATTCACTGTGCGAAGTGAATGGAGTGTTGCTTCACTTTCTAAATGCTGTCCTTTCAGAGAAAATCACTTTCCTTTGAAAGTGCCTTAAGCTACTTGCAAGCATTAGGAAGAAACTCACATGCGTTTCTCTGAAAGAGAAGCAGACTGTTCCGACACTTCAATTCACTGTGCGATGTGAATGGATTGTTGCTTCACTTTCTAAATGCTGTCCTTTCAGAGAAAATCACTTTCCTTTGATAGTGCCTTAAGCTACTTGCAAGCATTAGGAAGAAACTCACATGCGTTTCTCTGAAAGAGAAGCAGTCTGTTCCAACACTTCAATTCACTGTGTGAAGTGAATTGAGTGTTGCCTCACTTTCCAAATGCTGTCCTTTCAGAGAAAATCACTTTCCTTTGAAAGTGCCTTAAGCTACTTACAAGCATTCACCAGAAACTCACATGCGTTTCTCTTAAAGAGAAGCAGTCTGTCCCAATACTTCAATTCACTGTGCGAAGTGAATGGAGTGTTGCTTCAGTTTCTAAATGCTGTCCTTTCAGAGAAAATCACTTTCCTTTGAAAGTGCCTTAAGAAACTTGCAAGCATTCACAAGAAACTCACATGCGTTTCTCTGAAAGAGAAGCAGACTGTTCCAATACTTCAATTCACTGTGCGAAGTGAATGGAGTGTTGCTTCACTTTCTAAATGCTGTCCTTTCAGAGAAAATCACTTTCCTTTGAAAGTGCCTTAAGCTACTTACAAGCATTCACCAGAAACTCACATGCGTTTCTCTGAAAGAGAAGCAGTCTGTTCCAATACTTCAATTCACTGTGCGAAGTGAATGGAGTGTTGCTTCACTTTCTAAATGCTGTCCTTTCAGAGAAAATCACTTTCCTTTGAAAGTGCCTTAAGCTACTTACAAGCATTCACCAGAAACTCACATGCGTTTCTCTGAAAGAGAAGCAGTCTGTTCCAATACTTCAATTCACTGTGCGAAGTGAATGGAGTGTTGCTTCACTTTCTAAATGCTGTCCTTTCAGAGAAAATCACTTTCCTTTGATAGTGCCTTAAGCTACTTGCAAGCATTAGGAAGAAACTCACATGCGTTTCTCTGAAAGAGAAGCAGTCTGTTCCAACACTTCAATTCACTGTGTGAAGTGAATAGAGTGTTGCCTCACTTTCTAAATGCTGTCCTTTCAGAGAAAATCACTTTCCTTTGAAAGTGCCTTAAGCTACTTACAAGCATTTTACAGAAACTCACGTGCGTTTCTCTGAAAGAGAAGCAGTCTGTTCCAACACTTCAATTCACTGTGCGATGTGAATGGAGTGTTGCTTCACTTTCTAAATGCTGTCCTTTCAGAGAAAATCACTTTCCTTTGAAAGTGCCTTAAGCTACTTTCTAGCATTCACAGGAAACACACATGCGTTTCTCTGAAAGAGAAGCAGTCGGTTCCAACACTTCAATTCACTGTGCGAAGTGAATGGAGTGTTGCTTCACTTTCTAAATGCTGTCCTTTCAGAGAAAATCACTTTCCTGTGATAGTGCCTTAAGCTACTTGCAAGCATTAGGAAGCAACTCACATGCGTTTCTCTGAAAGAGAAGCAGTCTGTTCCAACACTTCAATTCACTGTGTGAAGTGAATAGAGTGTTGCCTCACTTTCCAAATGCTGTCCTTTCAGAGAAAATCACTTTCCTTTGAAAGTGCCTTAAGCTACTTTCTAGCATTCACAGGAAACACACATGCGTTTCTCTGAAAGAGAAGCAGTCGGTTCCAACACTTCAATTCACTGTGCGAAGTGAATGGAGTGTTGTTTCACTTTCTAAATGCTGTCCTTTCAGAGAAAATCACTTTCCTTTGAAAGTGCCTTAAGCTACTTGCAAGCATTCATCAGAAACACTAATGCGTTTATATAAAAGATAAGCACTCTGTTCCAACAGTTCAATTCACTGCACGAAGGGAATGGAGTGTTGCTTCACTTCCTAAATGCTGTCCTTTCAGAGAAAATCACTTTCCTTTGAAAGTGCCTTAAGCTACTTTCTAGCATTCACAGGAAACACACATGCGTTTCTCTGAAAGAGAAGCAGTCGGTTCCAACACTTCAATTCACTGTGCGAAGTGAATGGAGTGTTGCTTCACTTTCTAAATGCTGTCCTTTCAGAGAAAATCACTTTCCTTTGATAGTGCCTTAAGCTACTTGCAAGCATTAGGAAGAAACTCACATGCGTTTCTCTGAAAGAGAAGCAGTCTGTTCCAACACTTCAATTCACTGTGTGAAGTGAATAGAGTGTTGCCTCACTTTCCAAATGCTGTCCTTTCAGAGAAAATCACTTTCCTTTGAAAGTGCCTTAAGCTACTTACAAGCATTCACCAGAAACTCACATGCGTTTCTCTGAAAGAGAAGCAATCTGTTCCAACACTTCAATTCACTGTGCGAAGTGAATGGAGTGTTGCTTCACTTTCTAAATGCTGTCCTTTCAGAGAAAATCACTTTCCTTTGAAAGTGCCTTAAGCTACTTGCAAGCATTAGGAAGAAACTCACATGCGTTTCTCTGAAAGAGAAGCAGTCTGTTCCAACACTTCAATTCACTGTGCGAAGTGAATGGAGTGTTGCTTCACTTTCTAAATGCTGTCCTTTCAGAGAAAATCACTTTCCTTTGAAAGTGCCTTAAGCTACTTACAAGCATTCACCAGAAACTCACATGCGCTTCTCTGAAAGAGAAGCAGTCTGTTCCAACACTTCAATTCACTGTGCGAAGTGAATGGAATGTTACCTCACTTTCTAAATGCTGTTCTTTCAGAGAAAATCACTTTCCTTTGAAAGTGCGTTAAGCTACTTGCAAGCATTAGGAAGAAACTCACATGCGTTTCTCTGAAAGAGAAGCAGACTGTTCCAACACTTCAATTCACTGTGCGATGTGAATGGAGTGTTGCTTCACTTTCTAAATGCTGTCCTTTCAGAGAAAATCACTTTCCTTTGAAAGTGCCTTAAGCTACTTTCTAGCATTCACAGGAAACACACATGCGTTTCTCTGAAAGAGAAGCAGTCGGTTCCAACACTTCAATTCACTGTGCGAAGTGAATGGAGTGTTGTTTCACTTTCTAAATGCTGTCCTTTCAGAGAAAATCACTTTCCTTTGAAAGTGCCTTAAGCTACTTGCAAGCATTCATCAGAAACACTAATGCGTTTATATGAAAGATAAGCACTCTGTTCCAACACTTCAATTCACTGCACGAGGGGAATGGAGTGTTGCTTCACTTCCTAAATGCTGTCCTTTCAGAGAAAATCACTTTCCTTTGAAAGTGCCTTAAGCTACTTTCTAGCATTCACAGGAAACACACATGCGTTTCTCTGAAAGAGAAGCAGTCGGTTCCAACACTTCAATTCACTGTGCGAAGTGAATGGAGTGTTGCTTCACTTTCTAAATGCTGTCCTTTCAGAGAAAATCACTTTCCTTTGATAGTGCCTTAAGCTACTTGCAAGCATTAGGAAGAAACTCACATGCGTTTCTCTGAAAGAGAAGCAGTCTGTTCCAACACTTCAATTCACTGTGTGAAGTGAATAGAGTGTTGCCTCACTTTCCAAATGCTGTCCTTTCAGAGAAAATCACTTTCCTTTAAGTGCCTTAAGCTACTTACAAGCATTCACCAGAAACTCACATGCGTTTCTCTGAAAGAGAAGCAATCTGTTCCAACACTTCAATTCACTGTGCGAAGTGAATGGAGTGTTGCTTCACTTTCTAAATGCTGTCCTTTCAGAGAAAATCACTTTCCTTTGAAAGTGCCTTAAGCTACTTGCAAGCATTAGGAAGAAACTCACATGCGTTTCTCTGAAAGAGAAGCAGACTGTTCCAACACTTCAATTCACTGTGCGATGTGAATGGAGTGTTGCTTCACTTTCTAAATGCTGTCCTTTCAGAGAAAATCACTTTCCTTTGATAGTGCCTTAAGCTACTTGCAAGCATTAGGAAGAAACTCACATGCGTTTCTCTGAAAGAGAAGCAGTCTGTTCCAACACTTCAATTCACTGTGTGAAGTGAATAGAGTGTTGCCTCACTTTCCAAATGCTGTCCTTTCAGAGAAAATCACTTTCCTTTGAAAGTGCCTTAAGCTACTTACAAGCATTCACCAGAAACTCACATGCGTTTCTCTTAAAGAGAAACAGTCTGTCCCAACACTTCAATTCACTGTGCGAAGTGAATGGAGTGTTGCTTCAGTTTCTAAATGCTGTCCTTTCAGAGAAAATCACTTTCCTTTGAAAGTGCCTTAAGAAACTTGCAAGCATTCACAAGAAACTCACATGCGTTTCTCTGAAAGAGAAGCAGTCTGTTCCAATACTTCAATTCACTGTGCGAAGTGAATGGAGTGTTGCTTCACTTTCTAAATGCTGTCCTTTCAGAGAAAATCACTTTCCTTTGAAAGTGCCTTAAGCTACTTACAAGCATTCACCAGAAACTCACATGCGTTTCTCTGAAAGAGAAGCAGTCTGTTCCAATACTTCAATTCACTGTGCGAAGTGAATGGAGTGTTGCTTCACTTTCTAAATGCTGTCCTTTCAGAGAAAATCACTTTCCTTTGAAAGTGCCTTAAGCTACTTACAAGCATTCACCAGAAACTCACATGCGTTTCTCTGAAAGATAAGGAGTCTGATCCAACACTTCAATTCACTGTGTGAAGTGAATAGAGTGTTGCCTCACTTTCTAAATGCTGTCCTTTCAGAGAAAATCACTTTCCTTTGAAAGTGCCTTAAGCTACTTACAAGCATTTTACAGAAACTCACGTGCGTTTCTCTGAAAGAGAAGCAGTCTGTTCCAACACTTCAATTCACTGTGCGAAGTGAATGGAGTGTTGCTTCACTTTCTAAATGCTGTTCTTTCAGAGAAAATCACTTTCTTTTGAAAGTGCCTTAAGCTACTTGCAAGCATTAGGAAGAAACATGCGTTTCTCTGAAAGAGAAGCAGTCCGTTCCAACACTTCAATTCACTGTGCGAAGTGAATGGAGTGTTGCTTCACTTTCTAAATGCTGTCCTTTCAGAGAAAATCACTTTCCTTTGAAAGTGCCTTAAGCTACTTGCAAGCATTAGGAAGAAACTCACATGCGTTTCTCTGAAAGAGAAGCAGTCTGTTCCAACACTTCAATTCACTGTGCGAAGTGAATGGAGTGTTGCTTCACTTTCTAAATGCTGTCCTTTCAGAGAAAATCACTTTCCTTTGAAAGTGCCTTAAGCTACTTACAAGCATTCACCAGAAACTCACATGCGTTTCTCTGAAAGAGAAGCAGTCTGTTCCAACACTTCAATTCACTGTGCGAAGTGAATGGAATGTTACCTCACTTTCTAAATGCTGTTCTTTCAGAGAAAATCACTTTCCTTTGAAAGTGCGTTAAGCTACTTGCAAGCATTAGGAAGAAACTCACATGCGTATCTCTGAAAGAGAAGCAGACTGTTCCAACACTTCAATTCACTGTGCGATGTGAATGGAGTGTTGCTTCACTTTCTAAATGCTGTCCTTTCAGAGAAAATCACTTTCCTTTGAAAGTGCCTTAAGCTACTTTCTAGCATTCACAGGAAACACACATGCGTTTCTCTGAAAGAGAAGCAGTCGGTTCCAACACTTCAATTCACTGTGCGAAGTGAATGGAGTGTTGCTTCACTTTCTAAATGCTGTCCTTTCAGAGAAAATCACTTTCCTGTGATAGTGCCTTAAGCTACTTGCAAGCATTAGGAAGAAACTCACATGCGTTTCTCTGAAAGAGAAGCAGTCTGTTCCAACACTTCAATTCACTGTGTGAAGTGAATAGAGTGTTGCCTCACTTTCCAAATGCTGTCCTTTCAGAGAAAATCACTTTCCTTTGAAAGTGCCTTAAGCTACTTACAAGCATTCACCAGAAACTCACATGCGTTTCTCTGAAAGAGAAGCAATCTGTTCCAACACTTCAATTCACTGTGCGAAGTGAATGGAGTGTTGCTTCACTTTCTAAATGCTGTCCTTTTAGAGAAAATCACTTTCCTTTTAAAGTGCCTTAAGCTACTTACAAGCATTCAACAGAAACTCACATGCATATCTCTGAAAAAGAAGCAGTCGGTTCCAACACTTCAATTCACTGTGCGAAGTGAATGGAGTGTTGTTTCACTTTCTAAATGCTGTCCTTTCAGAGAAAATCACTTTCCTTTGAAAGTGCCTTAAGCTACTTGCAAGCATTCATCAGAAACACTAATGCGTTTATATGAAAGATAAGCACTCTGTTCCAACACTTCAATTCACTGCACGAAGGGAATGGAGTGTTGCTTCACTTCCTAAATGCTGTCCTTTCAGAGAAAATCACTTTCCTTTGAAAGTGCCTTAAGCTACTTTCTAGCATTCACAGGAAACACACATGCGTTTCTCTGAAAGAGAAGCAGTCGGTTCCAACACTTCAATTCACTGTGCGAAGTGAATGGAGTGTTGCTTCACTTTCTAAATGCTGTCCTTTCAGAGAAAATCACTTTCCTTTGATAGTGCCTTAAGCTACTTGCAAGCATTAGGAAGAAACTCACATGCGTTTCTCTGAAAGAGAAGCAGTCTGTTCCAACACTTCAATTCACTGTGTGAAGTGAATAGAGTGTTGCCTCACTTTCCAAATGCTGTCCTTTCAGAGAAAATCACTTTCCTTTGAAAGTGCCTTAAGCTACTTACAAGCATTCACCAGAAACTCACATGCGTTTCTCTGAAAGAGAAGCAATCTGTTCCAACACTTCAATTCACTGTGCGAAGTGAATGAAGTGTTGCTTCACTTTCTAAATGCTGTCCTTTCAGAGAAAATCACTTTCCTTTGAAAGTGCCTTAAGCTACTTACAAGCATTCACCAGAAACTCACATGTGTTTCTCTGAAAGAGAAGCAGTCTGTTCCAATACTTCAATTCACTCTGCAAAGTGAATGGAGTGTTGCTTCACTTTCTAAATGCTGTCCTTTCAGAGAAAATCACTTTCCTTTGAAAGTGCCTTAAGCTACTTACAAGCATTCAACAGAAACTCACATGCATTTCTCTGAAAGAGAAGCAGTCTGTTCCAACACTTCAATTCACTGTGCGAAGTGAATGGAGTGTTGCTTCACTTTCTAAATGCTGTCCTTTCAGAGAAAATCACTTTCCTTTGAAAGTGCGTTAAGCTACTTGCAAGCATTAGGAAGAAACTCACATGCGTTTCTCTGAAAGAGAAGCAGACTGTTCCAACACTTCAATTCACTGTGCGATGTGAATGGAGTGTTGCTTCACTTTCTAAATGCTGTCCTTTCAGAGAAAATCACTTTCCTTTGAAAGTGCCTTAAGCTACTTGCAAGCATTAGGAAGAAACTCACATGCGTTTCTCTGAAAGAGAAGCAGTCTGTTCCCACACTTCAATTCACTGTGTGAAGTGAATAGAGTGTTGCCTCACTTTCCAAATGCTGTCCTTTCAGAGAAAATCACTTTCCTTTGAAAGTGCCTTAAGCTACTTACAAGCATTCACCACAAACTCACATGCGTTTCTCTTAAAGAGAAGCAGTCTGTCCCAACACTTCAATTCACTGTGCGAAGTGAATGGAGTGTTGCTTCAGTTTCTAAATGCTGTCCTTTCAGAGAAAATCACTTTCCTTTGAAAGTGCCTTAAGAAACTTGCAAGCATTCACAAGAAACTCACATGCGTTTCTCTGAAAGAGAAGCAGTCTGTTCCAACACTTCAATTCACTGTGCGAAGTGAATGGAGTGTTGCTTCACTTTCTAAATGCTGTCCTTTCAGAGAAAATCACTTTCCTTTGAAAGTGCCTTAAGCTACTTACAAGCATTCACCAGAAACTCACATGCGTTTCTCTGAAAGAGAAGCAGTCTGTTCCAATACTTCAATTCACTGTGCGAAGTGAATGGAGTGTTGCTTCACTTTCTAAATGCTGTCCTTTCAGAGAAAATCACTTTCCTTTGATAGTGCCTTAAGCTACTTGCAAGCATTAGGAAGAAACTCACATGCGTTTCTCTGAAAGAGAAGGAGTCTGTTCCAACACTTCAATTCACTGTGTGAAGTGAATAGAGTGTTGCATCACTTTCTAAATGCTGTCCTTTCAGAGAAAATCACTTTCCTTTGAAAGTGCCTTAAGCTACTTACAAGCATTTTACAGAAACTCACGTGCATTTCTCTGAAAGAGAAGCAGTCTGTTCCAACACTTCAATTCACTGTGCGAAGTGAATGGAGTGTTGCTTCACTTTCTAAATGCTGTTCTTTCAGAGAAAATCACTTTCTTTTGAAAGTGCCTTAAGCTACTTGCAAGCATTAGGAAGAAACTCACATGCGTTTCTCTGAAAGAGAAGCAGTCCGTTCCAACACTTCAATTCACTGTGCGAAGTGAATGGAGTGTTGCTTCACTTTCTAAATGCTGTTCTTTCAGAGAAAATCACTTTCTTTTGAAAGTGCCTTAAGCTACTTGCAAGCATTAGGAAGAAACTCTCATGCGTTTCTCTGAAAGAGAAGCAGTCCGTTCCAACACTTCAATTCACTGTGCGAAGTGAATGGAGTGTTGCTTCACTTTCTAAATGCTGTCCTTTCAGAGAAAATCACTTTCCTTTGAAAGTGCCTTAAGCTACTTGCAAGAATTAGGAAGAACTCACATGCGTTTCTCTGAAAGAGAAGCAGTCTGTTCCAACACTTCAATTCACTGTGCGAAGTGAATGGAGTATTGCTTCACTTTCTAAATGCTGTCCTTTCAGAGAAAATCACTTTCCTTTGAAAGTGCCTTAAGCTACTTACAAGCATTAGGAAGAAACTCACATGCGTTTCTCTGAAAGAGAAGCAGACTGTTCCAAAACTTCAATTCACTGTGCGAAGTGAATGGAGTGTTGCTTCACTTTCTAAATGCTGTCCTTTCAGAGAAAATCACTTTCCTTTGAAAGTGCGTTAAGCTACTTGCAAGCATTAGGAAGAAACTCACATGCGTTTCTCTGAAAGAGAAGCAGACTGTTCCAACACTTCAATTCACTGTGCGATGTGAATGGAGTGTTGCTTCACTTTCTAAATGCTGTCCTTTCAGAGAAAATCACTTTCCTTTGAAAGTGCCTTAAGCTACTTGCAAGCATTAGGAAGAAACTCACATGCGTTTCTCTGAAAGAGAAGCAGTCTGTTCCCACACTTCAATTCACTGTGTGAAGTGAATAGAGTGTTGCCTCACTTTCCAAATGCTGTCCTTTCAGAGAAAATCACTTTCCTTTGAAAGTGCCTTAAGCTACTTACAAGCATTCACCACAAACTCACATGCGTTTCTCTTAAAGAGAAGCAGTCTGTCCCAACACTTCAATTCACTGTGCGAAGTGAATGGAGTGTTGCTTCAGTTTCTAAATGCTGTCCTTTCAGAGAAAATCACTTTCCTTTGAAAGTGCCTTAAGAAACTTGCAAGCATTCACAAGAAACTCACATGCGTTTCTCTGAAAGAGAAGCAGTCTGTTCCAACACTTCAATTCACTGTGCGAAGTGAATGGAGTGTTGCTTCACTTTCTAAATGCTGTCCTTTCAGAGAAAATCACTTTCCTTTGAAAGTGCCTTAAGCTACTTGCAAGCATTAGGAAGAACTCACATGCGTTTCTCTGAAAGAGAAGCAGTCTGTTCCAACACTTCAATTCACTGTGCGAAGTGAATGGAGTGTTGCTTCACTTTCTAAATGCTGTCCTTTCAGAGAAAATCACTTTCCTTTGAAAGTGCCTTAAGCTACTTACAAGCATTCACCAGAAACTCACATGCGTTTCTCTGAAAGAGAAGCAGTCTGTTCCAACACTTCAATTCACTGTGCGAAGTGAATGGAATGTTACCTCACTTTCTAAATGCTGTTCTTTCAGAGAAAATCACTTTCCTTTGAAAGTGCGTTAAGCTACTTGCAAGCATTAGGAAGAAACTCACATGCTTTTCTCTGAAAGAGAAGCAGACTGTTCCAACACTTCAATTCACTGTGCGATGTGAATGGAGTGTTGCTTCACTTTCTAAATGCTGTCCTTTCAGAGAAAATCACTTTCTTTGAAAGTGCCTTAAGCTACTTTCTAGCATTCACAGGAAACACACATGCGTTTCTCTGAAAGAGAAGCAGTCGGTTCCAACACTTCAATTCACTGTGCGAAGTGAATGGAGTGTTGTTTCACTTTCTAAATGCTGTCCTTTCAGAGAAAATCACTTTCCTTTGAAAGTGCCTTAAGCTACTTGCAAGCATTCATCAGAAACACTAATGCGTTTATATGAAAGATAAGCACTCTGTTCCAACACTTCAATTCACTGCACGAAGGGAATGGAGTGTTGCTTCACTTCCTAAATGCTGTCCTTTCAGAGAAAATCACTTTCCTTTGAAAGTGCCTTAAGCTACATTCTAGCATTCACAGGAAACACACATGCGTTTCTCTGAAAGAGAAGCAGTCGGTTCCAACACTTCAATTCACTGTGCGAAGTGAATGGAGTGTTGCTTCACTTTCTAAATGCTGTCCTTTCAGAGAAAATCACTTTCCTTTGATAGTGCCTTAAGCTACTTGCAAGCATTAGGAAGAAACTCACATGCGTTTCTCTGAAAGAGAAGCAGTCTGTTCCAACACTTCAATTCACTGTGTGAAGTGAATAGAGTGTTGCCTCACTTTCCAAATGCTGTCCTTTCAGAGAAAATCACTTTCCTTTGAAAGTGCCTTAAGCTACTTACAAGCATTCACCAGAAACTCAAATGCGTTTCTCTGAAAGAGAAGCAATCTGTTCCAACACTTCAATTCACTGTGCGAAGTGAATGGAGTGTTGCTTCACTTTCTAAATGCTGTCCTTTCAGAGAAAATCACTTTCCTTTGAAAGTGCCTTAAGCTACTTGCAAGCATTAGGAAGAAACTCACATGCGTTTCTCTGAAAGAGAAGCAGTCTGTTCCAACACTTCAATTCACTGTGCGAAGTGAATGGAGTGTTGCTTCACTTTCTAAATGCTGTCCTTTCAGAGAAAATCACTTTCCTTTGAAAGTGCCTTAAGCTACTTACAAGCATTCACCAGAAACTCACATGCGTTTCTCTGAAAGAGAAGCAGTCTGTTCCAACACTTCAATTCACTGTGCGAAGTGAATGGAATGTTACCTCACTTTCTAAATGCTGTTCTTTCAGAGAAAATCACTTTCCTTTGAAAGTGCCTTAAGCTACTTGCAAGCATTCATCAGAAACACTAATGCGTTTATATGAAAGATGAGCACTCTGTTCCAACACTTCAATTCACTGCACGAAGGGAATGGAGTGTTGCTTCACTTCCTAAATGCTGTCCTTTCAGAGAAAATCACTTTCCTTTGAAAGTGCCTTAAGCTACTTTCTAGCATTCACAGGAAACACACATGCGTTTCTCTGAAAGAGAAGCAGTCGGTTCCAACACTTCAATTCACTGTGCGAAGTGAATGGAGTGTTGCTTCACTTTCTAAATGCTGTCCTTTCAGAGAAAATCACTTTCCTTTGATAGTGCCTTAAGCTACTTGCAAGCATTAGGAAGAAACTCACATGCGTTTCTCTGAAAGAGAAGCAGTCTGTTCCAACACTTCAATTCACTGTGTGAAGTGAATAGAGTGTTGCCTCACTTTCCAAATGCTGTCCTTTCAGAGAAAATCACTTTCCTTTGAAAGTGCCTTAAGCTACTTACAAGCATTCACCAGAAACTCACATGCGTTTCTCTTAAAGAGAAGCAGTCTGTCCCAACACTTCAATTCACTGTGCGAAGTGAATGGAGTGTTGCTTCAGTTTCTAAATGCTGTCCTTTCAGATAAAATCACTTTCCTTTGAAAGTGCCTTAAGAAACTTGCAAGCATTCACAAGAAACTCACATGCGTTTCTCTGAAAGAGAAGCAGTCTGTTCCAACACTTCAATTCACTGTGCGAAGTGAATGGAGTGTTGCTTCACTTTCTAAATGCTGTCCTTTCAGAGAAAATCACTTTCCTTTGATAGTGCCTTAAGCTACTTGCAAGCATTAGGAAGAAACTCACATGCGTTTCTCTGAAAGAGAAGGAGTCTGTTCCAACACTTCAATTCACTGTGTGAAGTGAATAGAGTGTTTCCTCACTTTCTAAATGCTGTCCTTTCAGAGAAAATCACTTTCCTTTGAAAGTGCCTTAAGCTACTTACAAGCATTTTACAGAAACTCACGTGCATTTCTCTGAAAGAGAAGCAGTCTGTTCCAACACTTCAATTCACTGTGCGAAGTGAATGGAGGGTTGCTTCACTTTCTAAATGCTGTTCTTTCAGAGAAAATCACTTTCTTTTGAAAGTGCCTTAAGCTACTTGCAAGCATTAGGAAGAAACTCTCATGCGTTTCTCTGAAAGAGAAGCAGTCCGTTCCAACACTTCAATTCACTGTGCGAAGTGAATGGAGTGTTGCTTCACTTTCTAAATGCTGTCCTTTCAGAGAAAATCACTTTCCTTTGAAAGTGCCTTAAGCTACTTGCAAGCATTAGGAAGAAACTCACATGCGTTTCTCTGAAAGAGAAGCAGTCTGTTCCAACACTTCAATTCACTGTGCGAAGTGAATGGAGTGTTGCTTCACTTTCTAAATGCTGTCCTTTCAGAGAAAATCACTTTCCTTTGAAAGTGCCTTAAGCTACTTACAAGCATTCACCAGAAACTCACATGCGCTTCTCTGAAAGAGAAGCAGTCTGTTCCAACACTTCAATTCACTGTGCGAAGTGAATGGAATGTTACCTCACTTTCTAAATGCTGTTCTTTCAGAGAAAATCACTTTCCTTTGAAAGTGCGTTAAGCTACTTGCAAGCATTAGGAAGAAACTCACATGCGTTTCTCTGAATGAGAAGCAGACTGTTCCAACACTTCAATTCACTGTGCGATGTGAATGGAGTGTTGCTTCACTTTCTAAATGCTGTCCTTTCAGAGAAAATCACTTTCCTTTGAAAGTGCCTTAAGCTACTTTCTAGCATTCACAGGAAACACACATGCGTTTCTCTGAAAGAGAAGCAGTCGGTTCCAACACTTCAATTCACTGTGCGAAGTGAATGGAGTGTTGTTTCACTTTCTAAATGCTGTCCTTTCAGAGAAAATCACTTTCCTTTGAAAGTGCCTTAAGCTACTTGCAAGCATTCATCAGAAACACTAATGCGTTTATATGAAAGATAAGCACTCTGTTCCAACACTTCAATTCACTGCACGAGGGGAATGGACTGTTGCTTCACTTCCTAAATGCTGTCCTTTCAGAGAAAATCACTTTCCTTTGAAAGTGCCTTAAGCTACTTTCTAGCATTCACAGGAAACACACATGCGTTTCTCTGAAAGAGAAGCAGTCGGTTCCAACACTTCAATTCACTGTGCGAAGTGAATGGAGTGTTGCTTCACTTTCTAAATGCTGTCCTTTCAGAGAAAATCACTTTCCTTTGATAGTGCCTTAAGCTACTTGCAAGCATTAGGAAGAAACTCACATGCGTTTCTCTGAAAGAGAAGCAGTCTGTTCCAACACTTCAATTCACTGTGTGAAGTGAATAGAGTGTTGCCTCACTTTCCAAATGCTGTCCTTTCAGAGAAAATCACTTTCCTTTGAAAGTGCCTTAAGCTACTTACAAGCATTCACCAGAAACTCACATGCGTTTCTCTGAAAGAGAAGCAATCTGTTCCAACACTTCAATTCACTGTGCGAAGTGAATGGAGTGTTGCTTCACTTTCTAAATGCTGTCCTTTCAGAGAAAATCACTTTCCTTTGAAAGTGCCTTAAGCTACTTGCAAGCATTAGGAAGAAACTCACATGCGTTTCTCTGAAAGAGAAGCAGACTGTTCCGACACTTCAATTCACTGTGCGATGTGAATGGAGTGTTGCTTCACTTTCTAAATGCTGTCCTTTCAGAGAAAATCACTTTCCTTTGATAGTGCCTTAAGCTACTTGCAAGCATTAGGAAGAAACTCACATGCGTTTCTCTGAAAGAGAAGCAGTCTGTTCCAACACTTCAATTCACTGTGTGAAGTGAATTGAGTGTTGCCTCACTTTCCAAATGCTGTCCTTTCAGAGAAAATCACTTTCCTTTGAAAGTGCCTTAAGCTACTTACAAGCATTCACCAGAAACTCACATGCGTTTCTCTTAAAGAGAAGCAGTCTGTCCCAATACTTCAATTCACTGTGCGAAGTGAATGGAGTGTTGCTTCAGTTTCTAAATGCTGTCCTTTCAGAGAAAATCACTTTCCTTTGAAAGTGCCTTAAGAAACTTGCAAGCATTCACAAGAAACTCACATGCGTTTCTCTGAAAGAGAAGCAGACTGTTCCAATACTTCAATTCACTGTGCGAAGTGAATGGAGTGTTGCTTCACTTTCTAAATGCTGTCCTTTCAGAGAAAATCACTTTCCTTTGAAAGTGCCTTAAGCTACTTACAAGCATTCACCAGAAACTCACATGCGTTTCTCTGAAAGAGAAGCAGTCTGTTCCAATACTTCAATTCACTGTGCGAAGTGAATGGAGTGTTGCTTCACTTTCTAAATGCTGTCCTTTCAGAGAAAATCACTTTCCTTTGAAAGTGCCTTAAGCTACTTACAAGCATTCACCAGAAACTCACATGCGTTTCTCTGAAAGAGAAGCAGTCTGTTCCAATACTTCAATTCACTGTGCGAAGTGAATGGAGTGTTGCTTCACTTTCTAAATGCTGTCCTTTCAGAGAAAATCACTTTCCTTTGATAGTGCCTTAAGCTACTTGCAAGCATTAGGAAGAAACTCACATGCGTTTCTCTGAAAGAGAAGCAGTCTGTTCCAACACTTCAATTCACTGTGTGAAGTGAATAGAGTGTTGCCTCACTTTCTAAATGCTGTCCTTTCAGAGAAAATCACTTTCCTTTGAAAGTGCCTTAAGCTACTTACAAGCATTTTACAGAAACTCACGTGCGTTTCTCTGAAAGAGAAGCAGTCTGTTCCAACACTTCAATTCACTGTGCGAAGTGAATGGAGTGTTGCTTCACTTTCTAAATGCTGTTCTTTCAGAGAAAATCACTTTCTTTTGAAAGTGCCTTAAGCTACTTGCAAGCATTAGGAAGAAACATGCGTTTCTCTGAAAGAGAAGCAGTCCGTTCCAACACTTCAATTCACTGTGCGAAGTGAATGGAGTGTTCCTTCACTTTCTAAATGCTGTCCTTTCAGAGAAAATCACTTTCCTTTGAAAGTGCCTTAAGCTACTTGCAAGCATTAGGAAGAAACTCACATGCGTTTCTCTGAAAGAGAAGCAGTCTGTTCCAACACTTCAATTCACTGTGCGAAGTGAATGGAGTGTTGTTTCACTTTCTAAATGCTGTCCTTTCAGAGAAAATCACTTTCCTTTGAAAGTGCCTTAAGCTACTTACAAGCATTCACCAGAAACTCACATGCGTTTCTCTGAAAGAGAAGCAATCTGTTCCAACACTTCAATTCACTGTGCGAAGTGAATGGAGTGTTGCTTCACTTTCTAAATGCTGTCCTTTCAGAGAAAATCACTTTCCTTTGAAAGTGCCTTAAGCTACTTACAAGCATTCACCAGAAACTCACTTGCGTTTCTCTGAAAGAGAAGCAGTCTGTTCCAACACTTCAATTCACTGTGCGAAGTGAATGGAATGTTACCTCACTTTCTAAATGCTGTTCTTTCAGAGAAAATCACTTTCCTTTGAAAGTGCGTTAAGCTACTTGCAAGCATTAGGAAGAAACTCACATGCGTATCTCTGAAAGAGAAGCAGACTGTTCCAACACTTCAATTCACTGTGCGATGTGAATGGAGTGTTGCTTCACTTTCTAAATGCTGTCCTTTCAGAGAAAATCACTTTCCTTTGAAAGTGCCTTAAGCTACTTTCTAGCATTCACAGGAAACACACATGCGTTTCTCTGAAAGAGAAGCAGTCGGTTCCAACACTTCAATTCACTGTGCGAAGTGAATGGAGTGTTGCTTCACTTTCTAAATGCTGTCCTTTCAGAGAAAATCACTTTCCTGTGATAGTGCCTTAAGCTACTTGCAAGCATTAGGAAGCAACTCACATGCGTTTCTCTGAAAGAGAAGCAGTCTGTTCCAACACTTCAATTCCCTGTGTGAAGTGAATAGAGTGTTGCCTCACTTTCCAAATGCTGTCCTTTCAGAGAAAATCACTTTCCTTTGAAAGTGCCTTAAGCTACTTTCTAGCATTCACAGGAAACACACATGCGTTTCTCTGAAAGAGAAGCAGTCGGTTCCAACACTTCAATTCACTGTGCGAAGTGAATGGAGTGTTGTTTCACTTTCTAAATGCTGTCCTTTCAGAGAAAATCACTTTCCTTTGAAAGTGCCTTAAGCTACTTGCAAGCATTCATCAGAAACACTAATGCGTTTATATAAAAGATAAGCACTCTGTTCCAACAGTTCAATTCACTGCACGAAGGGAATGGAGTGTTGCTTCACTTCCTAAATGCTGTCCTTTCAGAGAAAATCACTTTCCTTTGAAAGTGCCTTAAGCTACTTTCTAGCATTCACAGGAAACACACATGCGTTTCTCTGAAAGAGAAGCAGTCGGTTCCAACACTTCAATTCACTGTGCGAAGTGAATGGAGTGTTGCTTCACTTTCTAAATGCTGTCCTTTCAGAGAAAATCACTTTCCTTTGATAGTGCCTTAAGCTACTTGCAAGCATTAGGAAGAAACTCACATGCGTTTCTCTGAAAGAGAAGCAGTCTGTTCCAACACTTCAATTCACTGTGTGAAGTGAATAGAGTGTTGCCTCACTTTCCAAATGCTGTCCTTTCAGAGAAAATCACTTTCCTTTGAAAGTGCCTTAAGCTACTTACAAGCATTCACCAGAAACTCACATGCGTTTCTCTGAAAGAGAAGCAATCTGTTCCAACACTTCAATTCACTGTGCGAAGTGAATGGAGTGTTGCTTCACTTTCTAAATGCTGTCCTTTCAGAGAAAATCACTTTCCTTTGAAAGTGCCTTAAGCTACTTGCAAGCATTAGGAAGAAACTCACATGCGTTTCTCTGAAAGAGAAGCAGTCTGTTCCAACACTTCAATTCACTGTGCGAAGTGAATGGAGTGTTGCTTCACTTTCTAAATGCTGTCCTTTCAGAGAAAATCACTTTCCTTTGAAAGTGCCTTAAGCTACTTACAAGCATTCACCAGAAACTCACATGCGCTTCTCTGAAAGAGAAGCAGTCTGTTCCAACACTTCAATTCACTGTGCGAAGTGAATGGAATGTTACCTCACTTTCTAAATGCTGTTCTTTCAGAGAAAATCACTTTCCTTTGAAAGTGCGTTAAGCTACTTGCAAGCATTAGGAAGAAACTCACATGCGTTTCTCTGAAAGAGAAGCAGACTGTTCCAACACTTCAATTCACTGTGCGATGTGAATGGAGTGTTGCTTCACTTTCTAAATGCTGTCCTTTCAGAGAAAATCACTTTCCTTTGAAAGTGCCTTAAGCTACTTTCTAGCATTCACAGGAAACACACATGCGTTTCTCTGAAAGAGAAGCAGTCGGTTCCAACACTTCAATTCACTGTGCGAAGTGAATGGAGTGTTGTTTCACTTTCTAAATGCTGTCCTTTCAGAGAAAATCACTTTCCTTTGAAAGTGCCTTAAGCTACTTGCAAGCATTCATCAGAAACACTAATGCGTTTATATGAAAGATAAGCACTCTGTTCCAACACTTCAATTCACTGCACGAGGGGAATGGAGTGTTGCTTCACTTCCTAAATGCTGTCCTTTCAGAGAAAATCACTTTCCTTTGAAAGTGCCTTAAGCTACTTTCTAGCATTCACAGGAAACACACATGCGTTTCTCTGAAAGAGAAGCAGTCGGTTCCAACACTTCAATTCACTGTGCGAAGTGAATGGAGTGTTGCTTCACTTTCTAAATGCTGTCCTTTCAGAGAAAATCACTTTCCTTTGATAGTGCCTTAAGCTACTTGCAAGCATTAGGAAGAAACTCACATGCGTTTCTCTGAAAGAGAAGCAGTCTGTTCCAACACTTCAATTCACTGTGTGAAGTGAATAGAGTGTTGCCTCACTTTCCAAATGCTGTCCTTTCAGAGAAAATCACTTTCCTTTAAGTGCCTTAAGCTACTTACAAGCATTCACCAGAAACTCACATGCGTTTCTCTGAAAGAGAAGCAATCTGTTCCAACACTTCAATTCACTGTGCGAAGTGAATGGAGTGTTGCTTCACTTTCTAAATGCTGTCCTTTCAGAGAAAATCACTTTCCTTTGAAAGTGCCTTAAGCTACTTGCAAGCATTAGGAAGAAACTCACATGCGTTTCTCTGAAAGAGAAGCAGACTGTTCCAACACTTCAATTCACTGTGCGATGTGAATGGAGTGTTGCTTCACTTTCTAAATGCTGTCCTTTCAGAGAAAATCACTTTCCTTTGATAGTGCCTTAAGCTACTTGCAAGCATTAGGAAGAAACTCACATGCGTTTCTCTGAAAGAGAAGCAGTCTGTTCCAACACTTCAATTCACTGTGTGAAGTGAATAGAGTGTTGCCTCACTTTCCAAATGCTGTCCTTTCAGAGAAAATCACTTTCCTTTGAAAGTGCCTTAAGCTACTTACAAGCATTCACCAGAAACTCACATGCGTTTCTCTTAAAGAGAAACAGTCTGTCCCAACACTTCAATTCACTGTGCGAAGTGAATGGAGTGTTGCTTCAGTTTCTAAATGCTGTCCTTTCAGAGAAAATCACTTTCCTTTGAAAGTGCCTTAAGAAACTTGCAAGCATTCACAAGAAACTCACATGCGTTTCTCTGAAAGAGAAGCAGTCTGTTCCAATACTTCAATTCACTGTGCGAAGTGAATGGAGTGTTGCTTCACTTTCTAAATGCTGTCCTTTCAGAGAAAATCACTTTCCTTTGAAAGTGCCTTAAGCTACTTACAAGCATTCACCAGAAACTCACATGCGTTTCTCTGAAAGAGAAGCAGTCTGTTCCAATACTTCAATTCACTGTGCGAAGTGAATGGAGTGTTGCTTCACTTTCTAAATGCTGTCCTTTCAGAGAAAATCACTTTCCTTTGAAAGTGCCTTAAGCTACTTACAAGCATTCACCAGAAACTCACATGCGTTTCTCTGAAAGATAAGGAGTCTGATCCAACACTTCAATTCACTGTGTGAAGTGAATAGAGTGTTGCCTCACTTTCTAAATGCTGTCCTTTCAGAGAAAATCACTTTCCTTTGAAAGTGCCTTAAGCTACTTACAAGCATTTTACAGAAACTCACGTGCGTTTCTCTGAAAGAGAAGCAGTCTGTTCCAACACTTCAATTCACTGTGCGAAGTGAATGGAGTGTTGCTTCACTTTCTAAATGCTGTTCTTTCAGAGAAAATCACTTTCTTTTGAAAGTGCCTTAAGCTACTTGCAAGCATTAGGAAGAAACATGCGTTTCTCTGAAAGAGAAGCAGTCCGTTCCAACACTTCAATTCACTGTGCGAAGTGAATGGAGTGTTGCTTCACTTTCTAAATGCTGTCCTTTCAGAGAAAATCACTTTCCTTTGAAAGTGCCTTAAGCTACTTGCAAGCATTAGGAAGAAACTCACATGCGTTTCTCTGAAAGAGAAGCAGTCTGTTCCAACACTTCAATTCACTGTGCGAAGTGAATGGAGTGTTGCTTCACTTTCTAAATGCTGTCCTTTCAGAGAAAATCACTTTCCTTTGAAAGTGCCTTAAGCTACTTACAAGCATTCACCAGAAACTCACATGCGTTTCTCTGAAAGAGAAGCAGTCTGTTCCAACACTTCAATTCACTGTGCGAAGTGAATGGAATGTTACCTCACTTTCTAAATGCTGTTCTTTCAGAGAAAATCACTTTCCTTTGAAAGTGCGTTAAGCTACTTGCAAGCATTAGGAAGAAACTCACATGCGTATCTCTGAAAGAGAAGCAGACTGTTCCAACACTTCAATTCACTGTGCGATGTGAATGGAGTGTTGCTTCACTTTCTAAATGCTGTCCTTTCAGAGAAAATCACTTTCCTTTGAAAGTGCCTTAAGCTACTTTCTAGCATTCACAGGAAACACACATGCGTTTCTCTGAAAGAGAAGCAGTCGGTTCCAACACTTCAATTCACTGTGCGAAGTGAATGGAGTGTTGCTTCACTTTCTAAATGCTGTCCTTTCAGAGAAAATCACTTTCCTGTGATAGTGCCTTAAGCTACTTGCAAGCATTAGGAAGAAACTCACATGCGTTTCTCTGAAAGAGAAGCAGTCTGTTCCAACACTTCAATTCACTGTGTGAAGTGAATAGAGTGTTGCCTCACTTTCCAAATGCTGTCCTTTCAGAGAAAATCACTTTCCTTTGAAAGTGCCTTAAGCTACTTACAAGCATTCACCAGAAACTCACATGCGTTTCTCTGAAAGAGAAGCAATCTGTTCCAACACTTCAATTCACTGTGCGAAGTGAATGGAGTGTTGCTTCACTTTCTAAATGCTGTCCTTTTAGAGAAAATCACTTTCCTTTTAAAGTGCCTTAAGCTACTTACAAGCATTCAACAGAAACTCACATGCATATCTCTGAAAAAGAAGCAGTCGGTTCCAACACTTCAATTCACTGTGCGAAGTGAATGGAGTGTTGTTTCACTTTCTAAATGCTGTCCTTTCAGAGAAAATCACTTTCCTTTGAAAGTGCCTTAAGCTACTTGCAAGCATTCATCAGAAACACTAATGCGTTTATATGAAAGATAAGCACTCTGTTCCAACACTTCAATTCACTGCACGAAGGGAATGGAGTGTTGCTTCACTTCCTAAATGCTGTCCTTTCAGAGAAAATCACTTTCCTTTGAAAGTGCCTTAAGCTACTTTCTAGCATTCACAGGAAACACACATGCGTTTCTCTGAAAGAGAAGCAGTCGGTTCCAACACTTCAATTCACTGTGCGAAGTGAATGGAGTGTTGCTTCACTTTCTAAATGCTGTCCTTTCAGAGAAAATCACTTTCCTTTGATAGTGCCTTAAGCTACTTGCAAGCATTAGGAAGAAACTCACATGCGTTTCTCTGAAAGAGAAGCAGTCTGTTCCAACACTTCAATTCACTGTGTGAAGTGAATAGAGTGTTGCCTCACTTTCCAAATGCTGTCCTTTCAGAGAAAATCACTTTCCTTTGAAAGTGCCTTAAGCTACTTACAAGCATTCACCAGAAACTCACATGCGTTTCTCTGAAAGAGAAGCAATCTGTTCCAACACTTCAATTCACTGTGCGAAGTGAATGAAGTGTTGCTTCACTTTCTAAATGCTGTCCTTTCAGAGAAAATCACTTTCCTTTGAAAGTGCCTTAAGCTACTTACAAGCATTCACCAGAAACTCACATGTGTTTCTCTGAAAGAGAAGCAGTCTGTTCCAATACTTCAATTCACTCTGCAAAGTGAATGGAGTGTTGCTTCACTTTCTAAATGCTGTCCTTTCAGAGAAAATCACTTTCCTTTGAAAGTGCCTTAAGCTACTTACAAGCATTCAACAGAAACTCACATGCATTTCTCTGAAAGAGAAGCAGTCTGTTCCAACACTTCAATTCACTGTGCGAAGTGAATGGAGTGTTGCTTCACTTTCTAAATGCTGTCCTTTCAGAGAAAATCACTTTCCTTTGAAAGTGCGTTAAGCTACTTGCAAGCATTAGGAAGAAACTCACATGCGTTTCTCTGAAAGAGAAGCAGACTGTTCCAACACTTCAATTCACTGTGCGATGTGAATGGAGTGTTGCTTCACTTTCTAAATGCTGTCCTTTCAGAGAAAATCACTTTCCTTTGAAAGTGCCTTAAGCTACTTGCAAGCATTAGGAAGAAACTCACATGCGTTTCTCTGAAAGAGAAGCAGTCTGTTCCCACACTTCAATTCACTGTGTGAAGTGAATAGAGTGTTGCCTCACTTTCCAAATGCTGTCCTTTCAGAGAAAATCACTTTCCTTTGAAAGTGCCTTAAGCTACTTACAAGCATTCACCACAAACTCACATGCGTTTCTCTTAAAGAGAAGCAGTCTGTCCCAACACTTCAATTCACTGTGCGAAGTGAATGGAGTGTTGCTTCAGTTTCTAAATGCTGTCCTTTCAGAGAAAATCACTTTCCTTTGAAAGTGCCTTAAGAAACTTGCAAGCATTCACAAGAAACTCACATGCGTTTCTCTGAAAGAGAAGCAGTCTGTTCCAACACTTCAATTCACTGTGCGAAGTGAATGGAGTGTTGCTTCACTTTCTAAATGCTGTCCTTTCAGAGAAAATCACTTTCCTTTGAAAGTGCCTTAAGCTACTTACAAGCATTCACCAGAAACTCACATGCGTTTCTCTGAAAGAGAAGCAGTCTGTTCCAATACTTCAATTCACTGTGCGAAGTGAATGGAGTGTTGCTTCACTTTCTAAATGCTGTCCTTTCAGAGAAAATCACTTTCCTTTGATAGTGCCTTAAGCTACTTGCAAGCATTAGGAAGAAACTCACATGCGTTTCTCTGAAAGAGAAGGAGTCTGTTCCAACACTTCAATTCACTGTGTGAAGTGAATAGAGTGTTGCATCACTTTCTAAATGCTGTCCTTTCAGAGAAAATCACTTTCCTTTGAAAGTGCCTTAAGCTACTTACAAGCATTTTACAGAAACTCACGTGCATTTCTCTGAAAGAGAAGCAGTCTGTTCCAACACTTCAATTCACTGTGCGAAGTGAATGGAGTGTTGCTTCACTTTCTAAATGCTGTTCTTTCAGAGAAAATCACTTTCTTTTGAAAGTGCCTTAAGCTACTTGCAAGCATTAGGAAGAAACTCACATGCGTTTCTCTGAAAGAGAAGCAGTCCGTTCCAACACTTCAATTCACTGTGCGAAGTGAATGGAGTGTTGCTTCACTTTCTAAATGCTGTTCTTTCAGAGAAAATCACTTTCTTTTGAAAGTGCCTTAAGCTACTTGCAAGCATTAGGAAGAAACTCTCATGCGTTTCTCTGAAAGAGAAGCAGTCCGTTCCAACACTTCAATTCACTGTGCGAAGTGAATGGAGTGTTGCTTCACTTTCTAAATGCTGTCCTTTCAGAGAAAATCACTTTCCTTTGAAAGTGCCTTAAGCTACTTGCAAGAATTAGGAAGAACTCACATGCGTTTCTCTGAAAGAGAAGCAGTCTGTTCCAACACTTCAATTCACTGTGCGAAGTGAATGGAGTATTGCTTCACTTTCTAAATGCTGTCCTTTCAGAGAAAATCACTTTCCTTTGAAAGTGCCTTAAGCTACTTACAAGCATTAGGAAGAAACTCACATGCGTTTCTCTGAAAGAGAAGCAGACTGTTCCAAAACTTCAATTCACTGTGCGAAGTGAATGGAGTGTTGCTTCACTTTCTAAATGCTGTCCTTTCAGAGAAAATCACTTTCCTTTGAAAGTGCGTTAAGCTACTTGCAAGCATTAGGAAGAAACTCACATGCGTTTCTCTGAAAGAGAAGCAGACTGTTCCAACACTTCAATTCACTGTGCGATGTGAATGGAGTGTTGCTTCACTTTCTAAATGCTGTCCTTTCAGAGAAAATCACTTTCCTTTGAAAGTGCCTTAAGCTACTTGCAAGCATTAGGAAGAAACTCACATGCGTTTCTCTGAAAGAGAAGCAGTCTGTTCCCACACTTCAATTCACTGTGTGAAGTGAATAGAGTGTTGCCTCACTTTCCAAATGCTGTCCTTTCAGAGAAAATCACTTTCCTTTGAAAGTGCCTTAAGCTACTTACAAGCATTCACCACAAACTCACATGCGTTTCTCTTAAAGAGAAGCAGTCTGTCCCAACACTTCAATTCACTGTGCGAAGTGAATGGAGTGTTGCTTCAGTTTCTAAATGCTGTCCTTTCAGAGAAAATCACTTTCCTTTGAAAGTGCCTTAAGAAACTTGCAAGCATTCACAAGAAACTCACATGCGTTTCTCTGAAAGAGAAGCAGTCTGTTCCAACACTTCAATTCACTGTGCGAAGTGAATGGAGTGTTGCTTCACTTTCTAAATGCTGTCCTTTCAGAGAAAATCACTTTCCTTTGAAAGTGCCTTAAGCTACTTGCAAGCATTAGGAAGAACTCACATGCGTTTCTCTGAAAGAGAAGCAGTCTGTTCCAACACTTCAATTCACTGTGCGAAGTGAATGGAGTGTTGCTTCACTTTCTAAATGCTGTCCTTTCAGAGAAAATCACTTTCCTTTGAAAGTGCCTTAAGCTACTTACAAGCATTCACCAGAAACTCACATGCGTTTCTCTGAAAGAGAAGCAGTCTGTTCCAACACTTCAATTCACTGTGCGAAGTGAATGGAATGTTACCTCACTTTCTAAATGCTGTTCTTTCAGAGAAAATCACTTTCCTTTGAAAGTGCGTTAAGCTACTTGCAAGCATTAGGAAGAAACTCACATGCTTTTCTCTGAAAGAGAAGCAGACTGTTCCAACACTTCAATTCACTGTGCGATGTGAATGGAGTGTTGCTTCACTTTCTAAATGCTGTCCTTTCAGAGAAAATCACTTTCTTTGAAAGTGCCTTAAGCTACTTTCTAGCATTCACAGGAAACACACATGCGTTTCTCTGAAAGAGAAGCAGTCGGTTCCAACACTTCAATTCACTGTGCGAAGTGAATGGAGTGTTGTTTCACTTTCTAAATGCTGTCCTTTCAGAGAAAATCACTTTCCTTTGAAAGTGCCTTAAGCTACTTGCAAGCATTCATCAGAAACACTAATGCGTTTATATGAAAGATAAGCACTCTGTTCCAACACTTCAATTCACTGCACGAAGGGAATGGAGTGTTGCTTCACTTCCTAAATGCTGTCCTTTCAGAGAAAATCACTTTCCTTTGAAAGTGCCTTAAGCTACATTCTAGCATTCACAGGAAACACACATGCGTTTCTCTGAAAGAGAAGCAGTCGGTTCCAACACTTCAATTCACTGTGCGAAGTGAATGGAGTGTTGCTTCACTTTCTAAATGCTGTCCTTTCAGAGAAAATCACTTTCCTTTGATAGTGCCTTAAGCTACTTGCAAGCATTAGGAAGAAACTCACATGCGTTTCTCTGAAAGAGAAGCAGTCTGTTCCAACACTTCAATTCACTGTGTGAAGTGAATAGAGTGTTGCCTCACTTTCCAAATGCTGTCCTTTCAGAGAAAATCACTTTCCTTTGAAAGTGCCTTAAGCTACTTACAAGCATTCACCAGAAACTCAAATGCGTTTCTCTGAAAGAGAAGCAATCTGTTCCAACACTTCAATTCACTGTGCGAAGTGAATGGAGTGTTGCTTCACTTTCTAAATGCTGTCCTTTCAGAGAAAATCACTTTCCTTTGAAAGTGCCTTAAGCTACTTGCAAGCATTAGGAAGAAACTCACATGCGTTTCTCTGAAAGAGAAGCAGTCTGTTCCAACACTTCAATTCACTGTGCGAAGTGAATGGAGTGTTGCTTCACTTTCTAAATGCTGTCCTTTCAGAGAAAATCACTTTCCTTTGAAAGTGCCTTAAGCTACTTACAAGCATTCACCAGAAACTCACATGCGTTTCTCTGAAAGAGAAGCAGTCTGTTCCAACACTTCAATTCACTGTGCGAAGTGAATGGAATGTTACCTCACTTTCTAAATGCTGTTCTTTCAGAGAAAATCACTTTCCTTTGAAAGTGCCTTAAGCTACTTGCAAGCATTCATCAGAAACACTAATGCGTTTATATGAAAGATGAGCACTCTGTTCCAACACTTCAATTCACTGCACGAAGGGAATGGAGTGTTGCTTCACTTCCTAAATGCTGTCCTTTCAGAGAAAATCACTTTCCTTTGAAAGTGCCTTAAGCTACTTTCTAGCATTCACAGGAAACACACATGCGTTTCTCTGAAAGAGAAGCAGTCGGTTCCAACACTTCAATTCACTGTGCGAAGTGAATGGAGTGTTGCTTCACTTTCTAAATGCTGTCCTTTCAGAGAAAATCACTTTCCTTTGATAGTGCCTTAAGCTACTTGCAAGCATTAGGAAGAAACTCACATGCGTTTCTCTGAAAGAGAAGCAGTCTGTTCCAACACTTCAATTCACTGTGTGAAGTGAATAGAGTGTTGCCTCACTTTCCAAATGCTGTCCTTTCAGAGAAAATCACTTTCCTTTGAAAGTGCCTTAAGCTACTTACAAGCATTCACCAGAAACTCACATGCGTTTCTCTTAAAGAGAAGCAGTCTGTCCCAACACTTCAATTCACTGTGCGAAGTGAATGGAGTGTTGCTTCAGTTTCTAAATGCTGTCCTTTCAGATAAAATCACTTTCCTTTGAAAGTGCCTTAAGAAACTTGCAAGCATTCACAAGAAACTCACATGCGTTTCTCTGAAAGAGAAGCAGTCTGTTCCAACACTTCAATTCACTGTGCGAAGTGAATGGAGTGTTGCTTCACTTTCTAAATGCTGTCCTTTCAGAGAAAATCACTTTCCTTTGAAACTGCCTTAAGCTACTTACAAGCATTCACCAGAAACTCACATGCGTTTCTCTGAAAGAGAAGCAGTCTGTTCCAATACTTCAATTCACTGTGCGAAGTGAATGGAGTGTTGCTTCACTTTCTAAATGCTGTCCTTTCAGAGAAAATCACTTTCCTTTGAAAGTGCATTAAGCTACTTACAAGCATTCACCAGAAACTCACATGCGTTTCTCTGAAAGAGAAGCAGTCTGTTCCAACACTTCAATTCACTGTGTGAAGTGAATAGAGTGTTGCCTCACTTTCCAAATGCTGTCCTTTCAGAGAAAATCACTTTCCTTTGAAAGTGCCTTAAGTTACTTACAAGCATTCACCAGAAACTCACATGCGTTTCTCTGAAAGAGAAGCAATCTGTTCTAACACTTCAATTCACTGTGCGAAGTGAATGGAGTGTTGCTTCACTTTCTAAATGCTGTCCTTTTAGAGAAAATCACTTTCCTTTTAAAGTGCCTTAAGCTACTTACAAGCATTCAACAGAAACTCACATGCATATCTCTGAAAGAGAAGCAGTCGGTTCCAACACTTCAATTCACTGTGCGAAGTGAATGGAGTGTTGTTTCACTTTCTAAATGCTGTCCTTTCAGAGAAAATCACTTTCCTTTGAAAGTGCCTTAAGCTACTTGCAAGCATTCATCAGAAACACTAATGCGTTTATATGAAAGATAAGCACTCTGTTCCAACACTTCAATTCACTGCACGAAGGGAATGGAGTGTTGCTTCACTTCCTAAATGCTGTCCTTTCAGAGAAAATCACTTTCCTTTGAAAGTGCCTTAAGCTACTTTCTAGCATTCACAGGAAACACACATGCGTTTCTCTGAAAGAGAAGCAGTCGGTTCCAACACTTCAATTCACTGTGCGAAGTGAATGGAGTGTTGCTTCACTTTCTAAATGCTGTCCTTTCAGAGAAAATCACTTTCCTTTGAAAGTGCCTTAAACTACTTTCAAGCATTCACAAAAAACTCACATGCGTTTCTCTTAAAGAGAAGCAGTCTGTTCCAACACTTCAATTCACTGTGCGAAGTGAATGGGGTGTTGCTTCAGTTTCTAAATGCTGTCCTTTCAGAGAAAATCACTTTCCTTTGATAGTGCCTTAAGCTACTTGCAAGCATTAGGAAGAAACTCACATGCGTTTCTCTGAAAGAGAAGCAGTCTGTTCCAACACTTCAATTCACTGTGTGAAGTGAATGGAGTGTTGCTTCACTTTCTAAATGCTGTCCTTTCAGAGAAAATCACTTTCCTTTGAAAGTGCCTTAAGCTACTTTCTGGCATTCACAGGAAACACACATGCGTTTCTCTGAAAGAGAAGCACTCTGTTCCAACACTTCAATTCACTGTGTGAAGTGAATGGAGTGTTGCCTAACTTTCTAAATGCTGTCCTTTCAGAGAAAATCACTTTCCTTTGAAAGTGCCTTAAGCTACTTACAAGCATTCACCAGAAACTCACATGCGTTTCTCTGAAAGAGAAGCAGTCTGTTCCAACACTTCAATTCAATGTGCGAAGTAAATGGAGTGTTGCTTCACTTTCTAAATGCTGTCCTTTCAGAGAAAATCACTTTCCTTTGAAAGTGCCTTAAGCTACTTACAAGCATTCAACAGAAACTCACATGCGTTTCTCTGAAAGAGAAGCAGTCTGTTCCAACACTTCAATTCACTGTGCGAAGTGAATGGAGTGTTGCTTCACTTTCTAAATGCTGTCCTTTCAGAGAAAATCACTTTCCTTTGAAAGTGCGTTAAGCTACTTGCAAGCATTAGGAAGAAACTCACATGCGTTTCTCTGAAAGAGAAGCAGACTGTTCCAACACTTCAATTCACTGTGCGATGTGAATGGAGTGTTGCTTCACTTTCTAAATGCTGTCCTTTCAGAGAAAATCACTTTCCTTTGAAAGTGCCTTAAGCTACTTTCTAGCATTCACAGGAAACACACATGCGTTTCTCTGAAAGAGAAGCAGTCGGTTCCAACACTTCAATTCACTGTGCGAAGTGAATGGAGTGTTGCTTCACTTTCTAAATGCTGTCCTTTCAGAGAAAATCACTTTCCTTTGATAGTGCCTTAAGCTACTTGCAAGCATTAGGAAGAAACTCACATGCGTTTCTCTGAAAGAGAAGCAGTCTGTTCCAACACTTCAATTCACTGTGTGAAGTGAATAGAGTGTTGCCTCACTTTCCAAATGCTGTCCTTTCAGAGAAAATCACTTTCCTTTGAAAGTGCCTTAAGCTACTTACAAGCATTCACCAGAAACTCACATGCGTTTCTCTGAAAGAGAAGCAATCTGTTCCAACACTTCAATTCACTGTGCGAAGTGAATGGAGTGTTGCTTCACTTTCTAAATGCTGTCCTTTCAGAGAAAATCACTTTCCTTTGAAAGTGCCTTAAACTACTTTCAAGCATTCACCAGAAACTCACATGCGTTTCTCTGAAAGAGAAGCAGTCTGTTCCAACACTTCAATTCACTGTGCGAAGTGAATGGAGTGTTGCTTCACTTTCTAAATGCTGTCCTTTCAGAGAAAATCACTTTCCTTTGATAGTGCCTTAAGCTACTTGCAAGCATTAGGAAGAAACTCACATGCGTTTCTCTGTAAGAGAAGCAGTCTGTTCCAACACTTCAATTCACTGTGTGAAGTGAATGGAGTGTTGCCTCACTTTCTAAATGCTTTCCTTTCAGAGAAAATCACTTTCCTTGGAAAGTGCCTTAAGCTACTTACAAGCATTTTACAGAAACTCACGTGCGTTTCTCTGAAAGAGAAGCAGTCTGTTCCAACACTTCAATTCACTGTGCGAAGTGAATGGAGTGTTGCTTCACTTTCTAAATGCTGTTCTTTCAGAGAAAATCACTTTCCTTTGAAAGTGCCTTAAGCTACTTGCAAGCATTAGGAAGAAACTCACATGCGTTTCTCTGAAAGAGAAGCAGTCTGTTCCAACACTTCAATTCACTGTGCGAAGTGAATGGAGTGTTGCTTCACTTTCTAAATGCTGTCCTTTCAGAGAAAATCACTTTCCTTTGAAAGTGCCTTAAGCTACTTACAAGCATTCACCAGAAACTCACATGCGTTTCTCTGAAAGAGAAGCAGTCTGTTCCAACACTTCAATTCACTGTGCGAAGTGAATGGAATGTTACCTCACTTTCTAAATGCTGTTCTTTCAGAGAAAATCACTTTCCTTTGAAAGTGCCTTAAGCTACTTACAAGCATTCACCAGAAACTCACATGCGTTTCTCTGAAAGAGACACAGTCTGTTCCAACACTTCAATTCACTGCACGAAGGGAATGGAGTGTTGCTTCACTTCCTAAATGCTGTCCTTTCAGAGAAAATCACTTTCCTTTGAAAGTGCCTTAAGCTACTTTCTAGCATTCACAGGAAACACACATGCGTTTCTCTGAAAGAGAAGCAGTCGGTTCCAACACTTCAATTCACTGTGCGAAGTGAATGGAGTGTTGCTTCACTTTCTAAATGCTGTCCTTTCAGAGAAAATCACTTTCCTTTGATAGTGCCTTAAGCTACTTGCAAGCATTAGGAAGAAACTCACATGCGTTTCTCTGAAAGAGAAGCAGTCTGTTCCAACACTTCAATTCACTGTGTGAAGTGAATAGAGTGTTGCCTCACTTTCCAAATGCTGTCCTTTCAGAGAAAATCACTTTCCTTTGAAAGTGCCTTAAGCTACTTACAAGCATTCACCAGAAACTCACATGCGTTTCTCTTAAAGAGAAGCAGTCTGTCCCAACACTTCAATTCACTGTGCGAAGTGAATGGAGTGTTGCTTCAGTTTCTAAATGCTGTCCTTTCAGATAAAATCACTTTCCTTTGAAAGTGCCTTAAGAAACTTGCAAGCATTCACAAGAAACTCACATGCGTTTCTCTGAAAGAGAAGCAGTCTGTTCCAACACTTCAATTCACTGTGCGAAGTGAATGGAGTGTTGCTTCACTTTCTAAATGCTGTCCTTTCAGAGAAAATCACTTTCCTTTGAAACTGCCTTAAGCTACTTACAAGCATTCACCAGAAACTCACATGCGTTTCTCTGAAAGAGAAGCAGTCTGTTCCAATACTTCAATTCACTGTGCGAAGTGAATGGAGTGTTGCTTCACTTTCTAAATGCTGTCCTTTCAGAGAAAATCACTTTCCTTTGAAAGTGCATTAAGCTACTTACAAGCATTCACCAGAAACTCACATGCGTTTCTCTGAAAGAGAAGCAGTCTGTTCCAACACTTCAATTCACTGTGTGAAGTGAATAGAGTGTTGCCTCACTTTCCAAATGCTGTCCTTTCAGAGAAAATCACTTTCCTTTGAAAGTGCCTTAAGTTACTTACAAGCATTCACCAGAAACTCACATGCGTTTCTCTGAAAGAGAAGCAATCTGTTCTAACACTTCAATTCACTGTGCGAAGTGAATGGAGTGTTGCTTCACTTTCTAAATGCTGTCCTTTTAGAGAAAATCACTTTCCTTTTAAAGTGCCTTAAGCTACTTACAAGCATTCAACAGAAACTCACATGCATATCTCTGAAAGAGAAGCAGTCGGTTCCAACACTTCAATTCACTGTGCGAAGTGAATGGAGTGTTGTTTCACTTTCTAAATGCTGTCCTTTCAGAGAAAATCACTTTCCTTTGAAAGTGCCTTAAGCTACTTGCAAGCATTCATCAGAAACACTAATGCGTTTATATGAAAGATAAGCACTCTGTTCCAACACTTCAATTCACTGCACGAAGGGAATGGAGTGTTGCTTCACTTCCTAAATGCTGTCCTTTCAGAGAAAATCACTTTCCTTTGAAAGTGCCTTAAGCTACTTTCTAGCATTCACAGGAAACACACATGCGTTTCTCTGAAAGAGAAGCAGTCGGTTCCAACACTTCAATTCACTGTGCGAAGTGAATGGAGTGTTGCTTCACTTTCTAAATGCTGTCCTTTCAGAGAAAATCACTTTCCTTTGATAGTGCCTTAAGCTACTTGCAAGCATTAGGAAGAAACTCACATGCGTTTCTCTGAAAGAGAAGCAGTCTGTTCCAACACTTCAATTCACTGTGTGAAGTGATTAGAGTGTTGCCTCACTTTCCAAATGCTGTCCTTTCAGAGAAAATCACTTTCCTTTGAAAGTGCCTTAAGCTACTTACAAGCATTCACCAGAAACTCACATGCGTTTCTCTGAAAGAGAAGCAATCTGTTCCAACACTTCAATTCACTGTGCGAAGTGAATGGAGTGTTGCTTCACTTTCTAAATGCTGTCCTTTCAGAGAAAATCACTTTCCTTTGAAAGTGCCTTAAACTACTTTCAAGCATTCACAAAAAACTCACATGCGTTTCTCTTAAAGAGAAGCAGTCTGTTCCAACACTTCAATTCACTGTGCGAAGTGAATGGGGTGTTGCTTCAGTTTCTAAATGCTGTCCTTTCAGAGAAAATCACTTTCCTTTGATAGTGCCTTAAGCTACTTGCAAGCATTAGGAAGAAACTCACATGCGTTTCTCTGAAAGAGAAGCAGTCTGTTCCAACACTTCAATTCACTGTGTGAAGTGAATGGAGTGTTGCTTCACTTTCTAAATGCTGTCCTTTCAGAGAAAATCACTTTCCTTTGAAAGTGCCTTAAGCTACTTTCTGGCATTCACAGGAAACACACATGCGTTTCTCTGAAAGAGAAGCACTCTGTTCCAACACTTCAATTCACTGTGTGAAGTGAATGGAGTGTTGCCTAACTTTCTAAATGCTGTCCTTTCAGAGAAAATCACTTTCCTTTGAAAGTGCCTTAAGCTACTTACAAGCATTCACCAGAAACTCACATGCGTTTCTCTGAAAGAGAAGCAGTCTGTTCCAACACTTCAATTCAATGTGCGAAGTAAATGGAGTGTTGCTTCACTTTCTAAATGCTGTCCTTTCAGAGAAAATCACTTTCCTTTGAAAGTGCCTTAAGCTACTTACAAGCATTCAACAGAAACTCACATGCATTTCTCTGAAAGAGAAGCAGTCTGTTCCAACACTTCAATTCACTGTGCGAAGTGAATGGAGTGTTGCTTCACTTTCTAAATGCTGTCCTTTCAGAGAAAATCACTTTCCTTTGAAAGTGCGTTAAGCTACTTGCAAGCATTAGGAAGAAACTCACATGCGTTTCTCTGAAAGAGAAGCAGACTGTTCCAACACTTCAATTCACTGTGCGATGTGAATGGAGTGTTGCTTCACTTTCTAAATGCTGTCCTTTCAGAGAAAATCACTTTCCTTTGAAAGTGCCTTAAGCTACTTTCTAGCATTCACAGGAAACACACATGCGTTTCTCTGAAAGAGAAGCAGTCGGTTCCAACACTTCAATTCACTGTGCGAAGTGAATGGAGTGTTGCTTCACTTTCTAAATGCTGTCCTTTCAGAGAAAATCACTTTCCTTTGATAGTGCCTTAAGCTACTTGCAAGCATTAGGAAGAAACTCACATGCGTTTCTCTGAAAGAGAAGCAGTCTGTTCCAACACTTCAATTCACTGTGTGAAGTGAATAGAGTGTTGCCTCACTTTCCAAATGCTGTCCTTTCAGAGAAAATCACTTTCCTTTGAAAGTGCCTTAAGCTACTTACAAGCATTCACCAGAAACTCACATGCGTTTCTCTGAAAGAGAAGCAATCTGTTCCAACACTTCAATTCACTGTGCGAAGTGAATGGAGTGTTGCTTCACTTTCTAAATGCTGTCCTTTCAGAGAAAATCACTTTCCTTTGATAGTGCCTTAAGCTACTTGCAAGCATTAGGAAGAAACTCACATGCGTTTCTCTGTAAGAGAAGCAGTCTGTTCCAACACTTCAATTCACTGTGTGAAGTGAATGGAGTGTTGCTTCACTTTCTAAATGCTGTCCTTTCAGAGAAAATCACTTTCCTTTGATAGTGCCTTAAGCTACTTGCAAGCATTAGGAAGAAACTCACATGCGTTTCTCTGTAAGAGAAGCAGTCTGTTCCAACACTTCAATTCACTGTGTGAAGTGAATGGAGTGTTGCCTCACTTTCTAAATGCTTTCCTTTCAGAGAAAATCACTTTCCTTGGAAAGTGCCTTAAGCTACTTACAAGCATTTTACAGAAACTCACGTGCGTTTCTCTGAAAGAGAAGCAGTCTGTTCCAACACTTCAATTCACTGTGCGAAGTGAATGGAATGTTACCTCACTTTCTAAATGCTGTTCTTTCAGAGAAAATCACTTTCCTTTGAAAGTGCGTTAAGCTACTTACAAGCATTCACCAGAAACTCACATGCGTTTCTCTGAAAGAGAAGCAGTCTGTTCCAATACTTCAATTCACTGTGCGAAGTGAATGGAGTGTTGCTTCACTTTCTAAATGCTGTCCTTTCAGAGAAAATCACTTTCCTTTGAAAATGCCTTAAGCTACTTGCAAGCATTAGGAAGAAACTCACATGCGTTTCTCTGAAAGAGAAGCAGTCTGTTCCAACACTTCAATTCACTGTGCGAAGTGAATGGAGTGTTGCTTCACTTTCTAAATGCTGTCCTTTCAGAGAAAATCACTTTCCTTTGAAAGTGCCTTAAGCTACTTACAAGCATTCACCAGAAACTCACATGCGTTTCTCTGAAAGAGAAGCAGTCTGTTCCAACACTTCAATTCACTGTGCGAAGTGAATGGAATGTTACCTCACTTTCTAAATGCTGTTCTTTCAGAGAAAATCACTTTCCTTTGAAAGTGCGTTAAGCTACTTGCAAGCATTAGGAAGAAACTCACATGCGTATCTCTGAAAGAGAAGCAGACTGTTCCAACACTTCAATTCACTGTGCGATGTGAATGGAGTGTTGCTTCACTTTCTAAATGCTGTCCTTTCAGAGAAAATCACTTTCCTTTGAAAGTGCCTTAAGCTACTTTCTAGCATTCACAGGAAACACACATGCGTTTCTCTGAAAGAGAAGCAGTCGGTTCCAACACTTCAATTCACTGTGCGAAGTGAATGGAGTGTTGCTTCACTTTCTAAATGCTGTCCTTTCAGAGAAAATCACTTTCCTGTGATAGTGCCTTAAGCTACTTCCAAGCATTAGGAAGAAACTCACATGCGTTTCTCTGAAAGAGAAGCAGTCTGTTCCAACACTTCAATTCACTGTGTGAAGTGAATAGAGTGTTGCCTCACTTTCCAAATGCTGTCCTTTCAGAGAAAATCACTTTCCTTTGAAAGTGCCTTAAGCTACTTACAAGCATTCACCAGAAACTCACATGCGTTTCTCTGAAAGAGAAGCAATCTGTTCCAACACTTCAATTCACTGTGCGAAGTGAATGGAGTGTTGCTTCACTTTCTAAATGCTGTCCTTTTAGAGAAAATCACTTTCCTTTTAAAGTGCCTTAAGCTACTTACAAGCATTCAACAGAAACTCACATGCATATCTCTGAAAAAGAAGCAGTCGGTTCCAACACTTCAATTCACTGTGCGAAGTGAATGGAGTGTTGTTTCACTTTCTAAATGCTGTCCTTTCAGAGAAAATCACTTTCCTTTGAAAGTGCCTTAAGCTACTTGCAAGCATTCATCAGAAACACTAATGCGTTTATATGAAAGATAAGCACTCTGTTCCAACACTTCAATTCACTGCACGAAGGGAATGGAGTGTTGCTTCACTTCCTAAATGCTGTCCTTTCAGAGAAAATCACTTTCCTTTGAAAGTGCCTTAAGCTACTTTCTAGCATTCACAGGAAACACACATGCGTTTCTCTGAAAGAGAAGCAGTCGGTTCCAACACTTCAATTCACTGTGCGAAGTGAATGGAGTGTTGCTTCACTTTCTAAATGCTGTCCTTTCAGAGAAAATCACTTTCCTTTGATAGTGCCTTAAGCTACTTGCAAGCATTAGGAAGAAACTCACATGCGTTTCTCTGAAAGAGAAGCAGTCTGTTCCAACACTTCAATTCACTGTGTGAAGTGAATAGAGTGTTGCCTCACTTTCCAAATGCTGTCCTTTCAGAGAAAATCACTTTCCTTTGAAAGTGCCTTAAGCTACTTACAAGCATTCACCAGAAACTCACATGCGTTTCTCTGAAAGAGAAGCAATCTGTTCCAACACTTCAATTCACTGTGCGAAGTGAATGAAGTGTTGCTTCACTTTCTAAATGCTGTCCTTTCAGAGAAAATCACTTTCCTTTGAAAGTGCCTTAAGCTACTTACAAGCATTCACCAGAAACTCACATGTGTTTCTCTGAAAGAGAAGCAGTCTGTTCCAATACTTCAATTCACTCTGCAAAGTGAATGGAGTGTTGCTTCACTTTCTAAATGCTGTCCTTTCAGAGAAAATCACTTTCCTTTGAAAGTGCCTTAAGCTACTTACAAGCATTCAACAGAAACTCACATGCATTTCTCTGAAAGAGAAGCAGTCTGTTCCAACACTTCAATTCACTGTGCGAAGTGAATGGAGTGTTGCTTCACTTTCTAAATGCTGTCCTTTCAGAGAAAATCACTTTCCTTTGAAAGTGCGTTAAGCTACTTGCAAGCATTAGGAAGAAACTCACATGCGTTTCTCTGAAAGAGAAGCAGACTGTTCCAACACTTCAATTCACTGTGCGATGTGAATGGAGTGTTGCTTCACTTTCTAAATGCTGTCCTTTCAGAGAAAATCACTTTCCTTTGAAAGTGCCTTAAGCTACTTGCAAGCATTAGGAAGAAACTCACATGCGTTTCTCTGAAAGAGAAGCAGTCTGTTCCCACACTTCAATTCACTGTGTGAAGTGAATAGAGTGTTGCCTCACTTTCCAAATGCTGTCCTTTCAGAGAAAATCACTTTCCTTTGAAAGTGCCTTAAGCTACTTACAAGCATTCACCACAAACTCACATGCGTTTCTCTTAAAGAGAAGCAGTCTGTCCCAACACTTCAATTCACTGTGCGAAGTGAATGGAGTGTTGCTTCAGTTTCTAAATGCTGTCCTTTCAGAGAAAATCACTTTCCTTTGAAAGTGCCTTAAGAAACTTGCAAGCATTCACAAGAAACTCACATGCGTTTCTCTGAAAGAGAAGCAGTCTGTTCCAACACTTCAATTCACTGTGCGAAGTGAATGGAGTGTTGCTTCACTTTCTAAATGCTGTCCTTTCAGAGAAAATCACTTTCCTTTGAAAGTGCCTTAAGCTACTTACAAGCATTCACCAGAAACTCACATGCGTTTCTCTGAAAGAGAAGCAGTCTGTTCCAATACTTCAATTCACTGTGCGAAGTGAATGGAGTGTTGCTTCACTTTCTAAATGCTGTCCTTTCAGAGAAAATCACTTTCCTTTGATAGTGCCTTAAGCTACTTGCAAGCATTAGGAAGAAACTCACATGCGTTTCTCTGAAAGAGAAGGAGTCTGTTCCAACACTTCAATTCACTGTGTGAAGTGAATAGAGTGTTGCATCACTTTCTAAATGCTGTCCTTTCAGAGAAAATCACTTTCCTTTGAAAGTGCCTTAAGCTACTTACAAGCATTTTACAGAAACTCACGTGCATTTCTCTGAAAGAGAAGCAGTCTGTTCCAACACTTCAATTCACTGTGCGAAGTGAATGGAGTGTTGCTTCACTTTCTAAATGCTGTTCTTTCAGAGAAAATCACTTTCTTTTGAAAGTGCCTTAAGCTACTTGCAAGCATTAGGAAGAAACTCACATGCGTTTCTCTGAAAGAGAAGCAGTCCGTTCCAACACTTCAATTCACTGTGCGAAGTGAATGGAGTGTTGCTTCACTTTCTAAATGCTGTTCTTTCAGAGAAAATCACTTTCTTTTGAAAGTGCCTTAAGCTACTTGCAAGCATTAGGAAGAAACTCTCATGCGTTTCTCTGAAAGAGAAGCAGTCCGTTCCAACACTTCAATTCACTGTGCGAAGTGAATGGAGTGTTGCTTCACTTTCTAAATGCTGTCCTTTCAGAGAAAATCACTTTCCTTTGAAAGTGCCTTAAGCTACTTGCAAGAATTAGGAAGAACTCACATGCGTTTCTCTGAAAGAGAAGCAGTCTGTTCCAACACTTCAATTCACTGTGCGAAGTGAATGGAGTATTGCTTCACTTTCTAAATGCTGTCCTTTCAGAGAAAATCACTTTCCTTTGAAAGTGCCTTAAGCTACTTACAAGCATTAGGAAGAAACTCACATGCGTTTCTCTGAAAGAGAAGCAGACTGTTCCAACACTTCAATTCACTGTGCGAAGTGAATGGAGTGTTGCTTCACTTTCTAAATGCTGTCCTTTCAGAGAAAATCACTTTCCTTTGAAAGTGCGTTAAGCTACTTGCAAGCATTAGGAAGAAACTCACATGCGTTTCTCTGAAAGAGAAGCAGACTGTTCCAACACTTCAATTCACTGTGCGATGTGAATGGAGTGTTGCTTCACTTTCTAAATGCTGTCCTTTCAGAGAAAATCACTTTCCTTTGAAAGTGCCTTAAGCTACTTGCAAGCATTAGGAAGAAACTCACATGCGTTTCTCTGAAAGAGAAGCAGTCTGTTCCCACACTTCAATTCACTGTGTGAAGTGAATAGAGTGTTGCCTCACTTTCCAAATGCTGTCCTTTCAGAGAAAATCACTTTCCTTTGAAAGTGCCTTAAGCTACTTACAAGCATTCACCACAAACTCACATGCGTTTCTCTTAAAGAGAAGCAGTCTGTCCCAACACTTCAATTCACTGTGCGAAGTGAATGGAGTGTTGCTTCAGTTTCTAAATGCTGTCCTTTCAGAGAAAATCACTTTCCTTTGAAAGTGCCTTAAGAAACTTGCAAGCATTCACAAGAAACTCACATGCGTTTCTCTGAAAGAGAAGCAGTCTGTTCCAACACTTCAATTCACTGTGCGAAGTGAATGGAGTGTTGCTTCACTTTCTAAATGCTGTCCTTTCAGAGAAAATCACTTTCCTTTGAAAGTGCCTTAAGCTACTTACAAGCATTCACCAGAAACTCACATGCGTTTCTCTGAAAGAGAAGCAGTCTGTTCCAATACTTCAATTCACTGTGCGAAGTGAATGGAGTGTTGCTTCACTTTCTAAATGCTGTCCTTTCAGAGAAAATCACTTTCCTTTGATAGTGCCTTAAGCTACTTGCAAGCATTAGGAAGAAACTCACATGCGTTTCTCTGAAAGAGAAGGAGTCTGTTCCAACACTTCAATTCACTGTGTGAAGTGAATAGAGTGTTGCATCACTTTCTAAATGCTGTCCTTTCAGAGAAAATCACTTTCCTTTGAAAGTGCCTTAAGCTACTTACAAGCATTTTACAGAAACTCACGTGCATTTCTCTGAAAGAGAAGCAGTCTGTTCCAACACTTCAATTCACTGTGCGAAGTGAATGGAGTGTTGCTTCACTTTCTAAATGCTGTTCTTTCAGAGAAAATCACTTTCTTTTGAAAGTGCCTTAAGCTACTTGCAAGCATTAGGAAGAAACTCACATGCGTTTCTCTGAAAGAGAAGCAGTCCGTTCCAACACTTCAATTCACTGTGCGAAGTGAATGGAGTGTTGCTTCACTTTCTAAATGCTGTTCTTTCAGAGAAAATCACTTTCTTTTGAAAGTGCCTTAAGCTACTTGCAAGCATTAGGAAGAAACTCTCATGCGTTTCTCTGAAAGAGAAGCAGTCCGTTCCAACACTTCAATTCACTGTGCGAAGTGAATGGAGTGTTGCTTCACTTTCTAAATGCTGTCCTTTCAGAGAAAATCACTTTCCTTTGAAAGTGCCTTAAGCTACTTGCAAGAATTAGGAAGAACTCACATGCGTTTCTCTGAAAGAGAAGCAGTCTGTTCCAACACTTCAATTCACTGTGCGAAGTGAATGGAGTATTGCTTCACTTTCTAAATGCTGTCCTTTCAGAGAAAATCACTTTCCTTTGAAAGTGCCTTAAGCTACTTACAAGCATTCACCAGAAACTCACATGCGTTTCTCTGAAAGAGAAGCAGTCTGTTCCAACACTTCAATTCACTGTGCGAAGTGAATGGAATGTTACCTCACTTTCTAAATGCTGTTCTTTCAGAGAAAATCACTTTCCTTTGAAAGTGCGTTAAGCTACTTGCAAGCATTAGGAAGAAACTCACATGCTTTTCTCTGAAAGAGAAGCAGACTGTTCCAACACTTCAATTCACTGTGCGATGTGAATGGAGTGTTGCTTCACTTTCTAAATGCTGTCCTTTCAGAGAAAATCACTTTCCTTTGAAAGTGCCTTAAGCTACTTACAAGCATTCACCAGAAACTCACATGCGTTTCTCTGAAAGAGAAGCAGTCTGTTCCAATACTTCAATTCACTGTGCGAAGTGAATGGAGTGTTGCTTCACTTTCTAAATGCTGTCCTTTCAGAGAAAATCACTTTCCTTTGAAAGTGCCTTAAGCTACTTGCAAGCATTAGGAAGAACTCACATGCGTTTCTCTGAAAGAGAAGCAGTCTGTTCCAACACTTCAATTCACTGTGCGAAGTGAATGGAGTGTTGCTTCACTTTCTAAATGCTGTCCTTTCAGAGAAAATCACTTTCCTTTGAAAGTGCCTTAAGCTACTTACAAGCATTCACCAGAAACTCACATGCGTTTCTCTGAAAGAGAAGCAGTCTGTTCCAACACTTCAATTCACTGTGCGAAGTGAATGGAATGTTACCTCACTTTCTAAATGCTGTTCTTTCAGAGAAAATCACTTTCCTTTGAAAGTGCGTTAAGCTACTTGCAAGCATTAGGAAGAAACTCACATGCTTTTCTCTGAAAGAGAAGCAGACTGTTCCAACACTTCAATTCACTGTGCGATGTGAATGGAGTGTTGCTTCACTTTCTAAATGCTGTCCTTTCAGAGAAAATCACTTTCCTTTGAAAGTGCCTTAAGCTACTTTCTAGCATTCACAGGAAACACACATGCGTTTCTCTGAAAGAGAAGCAGTCGGTTCCAACACTTCAATTCACTGTGCGAAGTGAATGGAGTGTTGTTTCACTTTCTAAATGCTGTCCTTTCAGAGAAAATCACTTTCCTTTGAAAGTGCCTTAAGCTACTTGCAAGCATTCATCAGAAACACTAATGCGTTTATATGAAAGATAAGCACTCTGTTCCAACACTTCAATTCACTGCACGAAGGGAATGGAGTGTTGCTTCACTTCCTAAATGCTGTCCTTTCAGAGAAAATCACTTTCCTTTGAAAGTGCCTTAAGCTACATTCTAGCATTCACAGGAAACACACATGCGTTTCTCTGAAAGAGAAGCAGTCGGTTCCAACACTTCAATTCACTGTGCGAAGTGAATGGAGTGTTGCTTCACTTTCTAAATGCTGTCCTTTCAGAGAAAATCACTTTCCTTTGATAGTGCCTTAAGCTACTTGCAAGCATTAGGAAGAAACTCACATGCGTTTCTCTGAAAGAGAAGCAGTCTGTTCCAACACTTCAATTCACTGTGTGAAGTGAATAGAGTGTTGCCTCACTTTCCAAATGCTGTCCTTTCAGAGAAAATCACTTTCCTTTGAAAGTGCCTTAAGCTACTTACAAGCATTCACCAGAAACTCAAATGCGTTTCTCTGAAAGAGAAGCAATCTGTTCCAACACTTCAATTCACTGTGCGAAGTGAATGGAGTGTTGCTTCACTTTCTAAATGCTGTCCTTTCAGAGAAAATCACTTTCCTTTGAAAGTGCCTTAAGCTACTTGCAAGCATTAGGAAGAAACTCACATGCGTTTCTCTGAAAGAGAAGCAGTCTGTTCCAACACTTCAATTCACTGTGCGAAGTGAATGGAGTGTTGCTTCACTTTCTAAATGCTGTCCTTTCAGAGAAAATCACTTTCCTTTGAAAGTGCCTTAAGCTACTTACAAGCATTCACCAGAAACTCACATGCGTTTCTCTGAAAGAGAAGCAGTCTGTTCCAACACTTCAATTCACTGTGCGAAGTGAATGGAATGTTACCTCACTTTCTAAATGCTGTTCTTTCAGAGAAAATCACTTTCCTTTGAAAGTGCCTTAAGCTACTTGCAAGCATTCATCAGAAACACTAATGCGTTTATATGAAAGATGAGCACTCTGTTCCAACACTTCAATTCACTGCACGAAGGGAATGGAGTGTTGCTTCACTTCCTAAATGCTGTCCTTTCAGAGAAAATCACTTTCCTTTGAAAGTGCCTTAAGCTACTTTCTAGCATTCACAGGAAACACACATGCGTTTCTCTGAAAGAGAAGCAGTCGGTTCCAACACTTCAATTCACTGTGCGAAGTGAATGGAGTGTTGCTTCACTTTCTAAATGCTGTCCTTTCAGAGAAAATCACTTTCCTTTGATAGTGCCTTAAGCTACTTGCAAGCATTAGGAAGAAACTCACATGCGTTTCTCTGAAAGAGAAGCAGTCTGTTCCAACACTTCAATTCACTGTGTGAAGTGAATAGAGTGTTGCCTCACTTTCCAAATGCTGTCCTTTCAGAGAAAATCACTTTCCTTTGAAAGTGCCTTAAGCTACTTACAAGCATTCACCAGAAACTCACATGCGTTTCTCTTAAAGAGAAGCAGTCTGTCCCAACACTTCAATTCACTGTGCGAAGTGAATGGAGTGTTGCTTCAGTTTCTAAATGCTGTCCTTTCAGATAAAATCACTTTCCTTTGAAAGTGCCTTAAGAAACTTGCAAGCATTCACAAGAAACTCACATGCGTTTCTCTGAAAGAGAAGCAGTCTGTTCCAACACTTCAATTCACTGTGCGAAGTGAATGGAGTGTTGCTTCACTTTCTAAATGCTGTCCTTTCAGAGAAAATCACTTTCCTTTGAAACTGCCTTAAGCTACTTACAAGCATTCACCAGAAACTCACATGCGTTTCTCTGAAAGAGAAGCAGTCTGTTCCAATACTTCAATTCACTGTGCGAAGTGAATGGAGTGTTGCTTCACTTTCTAAATGCTGTCCTTTCAGAGAAAATCACTTTCCTTTGAAAGTGCATTAAGCTACTTACAAGCATTCACCAGAAACTCACATGCGTTTCTCTGAAAGAGAAGCAGTCTGTTCCAACACTTCAATTCACTGTGTGAAGTGAATAGAGTGTTGCCTCACTTTCCAAATGCTGTCCTTTCAGAGAAAATCACTTTCCTTTGAAAGTGCCTTAAGTTACTTACAAGCATTCACCAGAAACTCACATGCGTTTCTCTGAAAGAGAAGCAATCTGTTCTAACACTTCAATTCACTGTGCGAAGTGAATGGAGTGTTGCTTCACTTTCTAAATGCTGTCCTTTTAGAGAAAATCACTTTCCTTTTAAAGTGCCTTAAGCTACTTACAAGCATTCAACAGAAACTCACATGCATATCTCTGAAAGAGAAGCAGTCGGTTCCAACACTTCAATTCACTGTGCGAAGTGAATGGAGTGTTGTTTCACTTTCTAAATGCTGTCCTTTCAGAGAAAATCACTTTCCTTTGAAAGTGCCTTAAGCTACTTGCAAGCATTCATCAGAAACACTAATGCGTTTATATGAAAGATAAGCACTCTGTTCCAACACTTCAATTCACTGCACGAAGGGAATGGAGTGTTGCTTCACTTCCTAAATGCTGTCCTTTCAGAGAAAATCACTTTCCTTTGAAAGTGCCTTAAGCTACTTTCTAGCATTCACAGGAAACACACATGCGTTTCTCTGAAAGAGAAGCAGTCGGTTCCAACACTTCAATTCACTGTGCGAAGTGAATGGAGTGTTGCTTCACTTTCTAAATGCTGTCCTTTCAGAGAAAATCACTTTCCTTTGATAGTGCCTTAAGCTACTTGCAACCATTAGGAAGAAACTCACATGCGTTTCTCTGAAAGAGAAGCAGTCTGTTCCAACACTTCAATTCACTGTGTGAAGTGAATAGAGTGTTGCCTCACTTTCCAAATGCTGTCCTTTCAGAGAAAATCACTTTCCTTTGAAAGTGCCTTAAGCTACTTACAAGCATTCACCAGAAACTCACATGCGTTTCTCTGAAAGAGAAGCAATCTGTTCCAACACTTCAATTCACTGTGCGAAGTGAATGGAGTGTTGCTTCACTTTCTAAATGCTGTCCTTTCAGAGAAAATCACTTTCCTTTGAAAGTGCCTTAAACTACTTTCAAGCATTCACAAAAAACTCACATGCGTTTCTCTTAAAGAGAAGCAGTCTGTTCCAACACTTCAATTCACTGTGCGAAGTGAATGGGGTGTTGCTTCAGTTTCTAAATGCTGTCCTTTCAGAGAAAATCACTTTCCTTTGATAGTGCCTTAAGCTACTTGCAAGCATTAGGAAGAAACTCACATGCGTTTCTCTGAAAGAGAAGCAGTCTGTTCCAACACTTCAATTCACTGTGTGAAGTGAATGGAGTGTTGCTTCACTTTCTAAATGCTGTCCTTTCAGAGAAAATCACTTTCCTTTGAAAGTGCCTTAAGCTACTTTCTGGCATTCACAGGAAACACACATGCGTTTCTCTGAAAGAGAAGCACTCTGTTCCAACACTTCAATTCACTGTGTGAAGTGAATGGAGTGTTGCCTAACTTTCTAAATGCTGTCCTTTCAGAGAAAATCACTTTCCTTTGAAAGTGCCTTAAGCTACTTACAAGCATTCACCAGAAACTCACATGCGTTTCTCTGAAAGAGAAGCAGTCTGTTCCAACACTTCAATTCAATGTGCGAAGTAAATGGAGTGTTGCTTCACTTTCTAAATGCTGTCCTTTCAGAGAAAATCACTTTCCTTTGAAAGTGCCTTAAGCTACTTACAAGCATTCAACAGAAACTCACATGCATTTCTCTGAAAGAGAAGCAGTCTGTTCCAACACTTCAATTCACTGTGCGAAGTGAATGGAGTGTTGCTTCACTTTCTAAATGCTGTCCTTTCAGAGAAAATCACTTTCCTTTGAAAGTGCGTTAAGCTACTTGCAAGCATTAGGAAGAAACTCACATGCGTTTCTCTGAAAGAGAAGCAGACTGTTCCAACACTTCAATTCACTGTGCGATGTGAATGGAGTGTTGCTTCACTTTCTAAATGCTGTCCTTTCAGAGAAAATCACTTTCCTTTGAAAGTGCCTTAAGCTACTTTCTAGCATTCACAGGAAACACACATGCGTTTCTCTGAAAGAGAAGCAGTCGGTTCCAACACTTCAATTCACTGTGCGAAGTGAATGGAGTGTTGCTTCACTTTCTAAATGCTGTCCTTTCAGAGAAAATCACTTTCCTTTGATAGTGCCTTAAGCTACTTGCAAGCATTAGGAAGAAACTCACATGCGTTTCTCTGAAAGAGAAGCAGTCTGTTCCAACACTTCAATTCACTGTGTGAAGTGAATAGAGTGTTGCCTCACTTTCCAAATGCTGTCCTTTCAGAGAAAATCACTTTCCTTTGAAAGTGCCTTAAGCTACTTACAAGCATTCACCAGAAACTCACATGCGTTTCTCTGAAAGAGAAGCAATCTGTTCCAACACTTCAATTCACTGTGCGAAGTGAATGGAGTGTTGCTTCACTTTCTAAATGCTGTCCTTTCAGAGAAAATCACTTTCCTTTGAAAGTGCCTTAAACTACTTTCAAGCATTCACCAGAAACTCACATGCGTTTCTCTGAAAGAGAAGCAGTCTGTTCCAACACTTCAATTCACTGTGCGAAGTGAATGGAGTGTTGCTTCACTTTCTAAATGCTGTCCTTTCAGAGAAAATCACTTTCCTTTGATAGTGCCTTAAGCTACTTGCAAGCATTAGGAAGAAACTCACATGCGTTTCTCTGTAAGAGAAGCAGTCTGTTCCAACACTTCAATTCACTGTGTGAAGTGAATGGAGTGTTGCCTCACTTTCTAAATGCTTTCCTTTCAGAGAAAATCACTTTCCTTGGAAAGTGCCTTAAGCTACTTACAAGCATTTTACAGAAACTCACGTGCGTTTCTCTGAAAGAGAAGCAGTCTGTTCCAACACTTCAATTCACTGTGCGAAGTGAATGGAGTGTTGCTTCACTTTCTAAATGCTGTTCTTTCAGAGAAAATCACTTTCCTTTGAAAGTGCCTTAAGCTACTTGCAAGCATTAGGAAGAAACTCACATGCGTTTCTCTGAAAGAGAAGCAGTCTGTTCCAACACTTCAATTCACTGTGCGAAGTGAATGGAGTGTTGCTTCACTTTCTAAATGCTGTCCTTTCAGAGAAAATCACTTTCCTTTGAAAGTGCCTTAAGCTACTTACAAGCATTCACCAGAAACTCACATGCGTTTCTCTGAAAGAGAAGCAGTCTGTTCCAACACTTCAATTCACTGTGCGAAGTGAATGGAATGTTACCTCACTTTCTAAATGCTGTTCTTTCAGAGAAAATCACTTTCCTTTGAAAGTGCCTTAAGCTACTTACAAGCATTCACCAGAAACTCACATGCGTTTCTCTGAAAGAGACACAGTCTGTTCCAACACTTCAATTCACTGCACGAAGGGAATGGAGTGTTGCTTCACTTCCTAAATGCTGTCCTTTCAGAGAAAATCACTTTCCTTTGAAAGTGCCTTAAGCTACTTTCTAGCATTCACAGGAAACACACATGCGTTTCTCTGAAAGAGAAGCAGTCGGTTCCAACACTTCAATTCACTGTGCGAAGTGAATGGAGTGTTGCTTCACTTTCTAAATGCTGTCCTTTCAGAGAAAATCACTTTCCTTTGATAGTGCCTTAAGCTACTTGCAAGCATTAGGAAGAAACTCACATGCGTTTCTCTGAAAGAGAAGCAGTCTGTTCCAACACTTCAATTCACTGTGTGAAGTGAATAGAGTGTTGCCTCACTTTCCAAATGCTGTCCTTTCAGAGAAAATCACTTTCCTTTGAAAGTGCCTTAAGCTACTTACAAGCATTCACCAGAAACTCACATGCGTTTCTCTTAAAGAGAAGCAGTCTGTCCCAACACTTCAATTCACTGTGCGAAGTGAATGGAGTGTTGCTTCAGTTTCTAAATACTGTCCTTTCAGATAAAATCACTTTCCTTTGAAAGTGCCTTAAGAAACTTGCAAGCATTCACAAGAAACTCACATGCGTTTCTCTGAAAGAGAAGCAGTCTGTTCCAACACTTCAATTCACTGTGCGAAGTGAATGGAGTGTTGCTTCACTTTCTAAATGCTGTCCTTTCAGAGAAAATC